>NC_054385.1:66415877-66728689 GCF_017654675.1 Xenopus laevis
ACTGAAAACATTAGTTGTATTGCTTCCAACATTCCCCTTTATACAGCCACTTCTATGAAGAATTGTACTGTGCAGGGCTGTACTGAGATCGCTGCAGATTTACAATAGACACCTCTGCAAATTACTCATTTAAGGGCTATTCATTTACAACAATACAATATTTATGGGGTTGCAGAGATTTAAGTTTAGCAATATGTAAATTTGTCTATTTAAACTGGAGTTGCAGAGTGTTTCACTGTCTAATAAACTGATAAAAATAAGTGGTGAAATCCACCTTCCACCCATTCCTCATTCCTTCATTTGTAGCTCTCCAAACAAAAACATGAAACACATGAAAAATTGATATATGAGCTTAAACACAATTATTAGTATTTTTTTAGCTCACTTTACCTCTTTTTTTGCCAGAACACACCACTAGTCCAGTAAATGGAACCCAGCATTTTTGTAATATGTACACACTAGCCAAAACTCACCCTTACTGCAGAGGGACTCAAACTAACAATATGAGGTATTAAATACAAAAGCCTAAAGAGTCCTAAGTGAGATTTATCTAGCCTTGAGATTAATGTATTTATCCATTGCCCTTTATATTTACTTGTATGGGAATTTTAGGGACACAGAGAGCTTTTCTTCTGGTGAACAGTGTCAAGCTCTATTTCACCTTTTGATAAATAGGTCCTTTAGTAAGGGATAAAACCTCTTTGTTACTTTAAAAATGCAGATACTAGCAATATTGATCATTAGTCCTGTGCTTTTACTTACCTTGCTCGAAGCTAAGAAGGAGGAAAAAGAAAACTGCTATCAAATTCTTTGTCTGCATCTTTCTTTCTTTCTTTCTTTCTTTCTTTCTTTCTTTCTTTCTTTCTTTCTTTCTTTCTTTCTTGCTTCCTTTCTTGCTTCTTTATGTGTTTTTTTTTAATTGTATATGATTGTGTCAGCCAACTACATCACACCTTCCAACTCTACACACCTTCCATCGAGGCAGAATAAATATGTGTTTTGGGAGGCTGTACTAAAGTTATGATGCTGAGTAATAGTATAATTTGCACACACAACTGAGCAGTTCAGAGGTTTATTGCTTCTGTATGAAGGTCTATCTAATCAGAAGACTATTTGTGTTAAACATTGTATTAACTTCATGTAACGCAGTAACATAGTAAGTAAGGTTGAAAAAAGACACACGTGCATCAAGTTCAACCTTTTAGGTTTTTTTTTCTATTCAAGTCTAAGGAAATGCATAGACAGATTTTACTGAAAGGCTAAGGGGTATATTTTATAACAAACAAGGGAGAATTGTGCTCACTTCTTATTTTTAAAAACATTGGTGGGGTGCAATGAGGCTGTGACCACAAAATTGATATAGACAAATACAAGAAGTCCTCTGCACTCAACCCATTAACAATATATTTACATAGTAACCTAGTAAATTGGATTGGAAAAAAACACACGTCCATCAAGTTTAACCTTTTTTTAACCTGCCTAACTGCTAGTTGATCCAGAGGAAGGCAAAAAACTCATCTGAAGCCTCACCAAATTGCCTCAGAGGGGGGGAAAATTCCTTCCTGACTCCAAAATGGCAATCGGACTAGTCCCTGGATCAACTTGTACTATGAGCTATCTCCCATAACCCTGTATTCCCTCACTTGCTAAAAAGCAATCCAACCCCTTCTTAAAGCTATCTAATGTATCAGCCTGTACAACTGATTCATGAAGAGAATTCCACATCTTCACAGCTCTCACTGTAAAAAAACCCTTCAGAATATTTAGGCGGAACCTCTTTTCTTCTAATCGGAATGGGTGACCTTGTGTCAGCTGGAAGGACCTACTGGTAAATAAAGCATTAGAGAGATTATTATACAATCCCCTTATATATTTATACATAGTTATCATATCTCCTCTTAAGCACCTCTTCTCCAGTGTGAACATCCCCAATTTGGGCAGTCTTTCCTCATAGCTAAGATTTTCAATACCTTTTACCAGCTTAGTTGCCCTTCTCTGTACCCTCTCTAATACAATAATGTCCTGTTTGAGTGATGGAGACCAAAACTGAACGGCATATTCTAGATGGGGCCTTACAAGTGCTCTATACAGTGGAAGAATGACCCCCTCCTCCCTTGACTCTATGCCCCTTTTAATACAGCTCAAGACCTTATTTGCCCTTGATGCTGCTGACTGGCATTGCTTGCTACAGCCAAGTTTATCATCTACAAGGACTCCAAGGTCCTTTTCCATAATGGAATTGCCTAGTGCATACCATTAAGGGTATAAGTGGCTTGGATATTCTTACATCCCAGGTGCATGACTTTACATTTATTAACATTGAATCTCATTTGCCACTTAGCTACCCAGATTGCCAGTTTGTCAAGATTGTGTTGCAAGGATGTCACACCCTGGATGGAATTAATTGGGCTGGATAATTTTGTGTCATCTGCAAACACTGATACATTACTTACAATACCCTCCCCTAAGTCATTAATGAACAAGTTAAATAAAAGTGGACCCAATACCGAGCCCTGAGGGACCCCACTAAGAACCTTACTCCAAATAGAGAATGTAACATTAACAACCACCCTCTGTACCCGATCCTGTAGCCAGTTCCCTATTCATGTGCAAACGACTTCATTAAGCCCAACAGACCTTAGTTTAGAAAGCAGTCATTTGTGGGGCACAGTATCACATGCTTTGGCAAAATCCAAATAGATCACATCTACTGCCCCCCACTGTCCAGCATCTTACTTACCTCATCATAAAAATCAATCAAATTCGTCTGACATGACCTATACGTCATAAAGCCATGTGATTGCTGCTCATAATGCCATTCACTAGGACAGAATTTTGAATGTGATTCCTTAACAAGACTTCAAATAATTTGCCCACCACAGATGTCAAATTTACTGGCCTATAATTGCCAGGCTGAGATCGTAATCCCTTTTTAAAAATTGGAATAACATCATCTTTTCTCTAATCCATAGGCACCATACCAGATGAAAGTGAATCTGAGAAAATCAGAAATAGGGGCTGGTCTAAAACTGAACAAAGCTGTCTCAGAACCCGGGGTTGTATGCCATCATGCCCTGGAGCCTTGTTTACATAAATTTGTATTAAAGCTTTATGAATCATATCCTGAGTCAGCCACTGACTAGATTGAGCTGAGCCATTAGTGCAGCTATAAAATGAGCCTGGGAACTCAGACTCCTCTATTGTATACACTCTATGTAACAGCTATTCATTGGTTACAGTGGCACACAGCTAGGGTTGCCACCTGGTTGGTATTTTACTTGGCTGGACAGTAAAAATGCTGCTTGGTGTCAATGTTATTAATTGGGGAAAAAGATGAAACTATAGGAAGGCCGTATTTGCCTGTGGGCTCCCCGAGGCCGGCATAATTAATCACTGCCAGCGTGCGCCTGCAATCCCCTGCTCCCGCCCCCCACTTTAGGATGGTGCACATGCAGGTATCCTTCACCATTCCCGTGCCTCCCCAGGATCCAGCACAAGTGTGACCAGTGGCAGAAGGATCAGGAAGAACATAGACCTGTGCTCTAAGATCCCAGAGTTCCCCACATGCAACTGGGCGACATGCCACCCCTTTATGTGTGCCTCCCCTAGGCCTTGCCACAAGTCCGGGCCTGAAGGCTGGTATTTTTTTCTAGAAAGGTGGAAACTAGGGATGTCGCAGACTGTTCGCCCGCGAACTAATTCGCGCGAACATCGGCCGTTCGCGTCCGCCGAATGTTCGCGAACGTCACGCGATGTTCGCCAATTTGGGTTCGCCTTAGCTGGCGCTTATTTTTGCCCTCTCACCCCAGACCAGCAGATACATGGCAGCCAATCAGGAAGCTCTCCCTCCTGGACCACCCCCACACCCCCTGGACCACTCCCCTTCCATATATAAACTGAAGCCCTGCAGCGTTTTTTCATTCTGCCTGTGTGTGCTTGGAAGAGCTAGTGTAGGGAGAGAGCTGTTTAGTGATTTGAGGGACAGTTGATAGTAACTTTGCTGGCTAGTAATCTACTTGATACTGCTCTGTATTGTAGGGACAGAACTCTGCAGGGATTTGAGGGACAGTGAGTTTAGGTTAGTTAGCTTTGCTGACTAGTAATCTACCTTTTATTTTCTGCTTTTATTTTCTTTTTTGTTTTTTTACTTTGCTACTATAAGAGCCCAGTGCTATTAGTCTAGCTGTGTTGGGGAGTGGGACTGGTGTGCTGCTCCTCCTAGTAGTTCACCACTACCAGCACCAACCAGAGTCAAAATTGTTACAAAGTATCTTATTTGCACCTGTTAGCTGTTCTGAGCTCTCTGCCAAAAGCTAATTAAGTTAGAAACTGGTTTTTTTTCTGGCTGTTCAGTGCAGAGAAAAGAGGGACTTTCCAGTACAAAAGAGGGACAGGGGGTTGAGTGGTCAAAAGAGGGACAGTTGGGAGGTATGCAAGTGCCACCTAGCTGTGTGAGCTTTTTCACATTCTGTCTAAATAACAATAATAATTCCGTGTCCGTAAACATCACCTGAGTGATGTTTTTACAGCAGCAATAATATATTCCGTATCCACTACTGTATACGTTGCCCTTGCAGGCATTGTTTGCCCAGTCTTTAACCAAGTGCCACCTAGCTGTGTGAGCTTTTTCACATTCCGTGTCCAGAAACATCACCTGAGTGACGTAGTGTGATTTCTGCCCTTTACAGCACAAAACGCAGCGCTGTGTCAACAATGTATTTTTCAGATACATTTTTGCCCTTGATCCCTCTCTGGCATGCCACTGTCCAGGTCGTTGCACCCTTTTAACAACTTTAAAATCATTTTTCTGGCCAGAAATGTCTTTTCTAGCTTTTAAAATTCGCCTTCCCATTGAAGTCTATGGGGTTTGCGACGTTCGCGAACCGTTCGCATTTTTGGACGCAAGTTCGCGAACATTTTTTCCGCCGTTCGCTACATCTCTAGTGGAAACCCTATACACGGCCTTAGAGTGCGGCTTAGTTACTGCTAGGTTGTGCACCTCTGTTATTTACTTTATCTACTTTTATCCACATTGACTTACTAATGTCTTGCAAGTTTTACAACTGACCATTTCAGACTAGTTTATTGGCAAAATGAGTTAATGACTTTTATGTCATTATGTCAGGTTATAAGAATACGAAGAAATCCTAAAGAGAGTTTATTTATATCAAGATAAATCCTTCCGAACTAGTTGATCAAAAGAAAGGCAAACACAAACCTCAGCTGCCAATTTACCTTTATGGGGATAGGAGGGTATATTCCTGACCCCAAAATTGCAATAAAATAGCTCCTGGCATAAATGGCATTTATGGGATCTATTATCCAGAATGCTCGGGACCTGGGGCTTTCCGGATAAAGGATCTTTCAGTAATTTGGATCTGCATACTTTGTCTGCTAAAAAATCATTTATATGTTAAATAAACCCAACAGGATTGTTTTGCCTACAATAAAGAGTCATTACATATCAGTTGGGATCAAGTACAGGTACTATTTTATTATTGTAGAGAAAAAGGAATTTTTTATTTCATTTTTAAAATGTTAAATTATTTGATTAACATGTAGTCTATGGGAGATGGGTTTCCTGTAATTTGGAGCTTTATGGATAACAGGTTTCTAGAAAAATGATGCCATACCTGTAATTGTTTTAATTACTAACTCTACATATAATACCTTTGTTGCTAAACAGGGGAATGCTTGTTGAACATACTAATTAAACAAATTAAAAAAATCTATATTGGAGTTTACTATACAGGAAAAGCCTAAGAATCCAAATGTAATATATATATATTAAATCATCTGTTTATTAATGTGTCTTGTTTGTGATCAATTTATGAATTTGATATCAATTCATTTAATCACAAGAAGTGTTAGATACACCTTGGTAGGTTGAAAAAGGCTAACACTGCTAGCAGGTGATATACTGTAAGTGTCATGGCCTAGTACATTGTATACAAACAATATCTATATTTTTTATTTCCAAATATTCTTTATTATTTTCAAAGAGAGAAAAACAAACGCAGAATAGGTATACAGCAAAGTCTTATACATCATACAAATTCCATTACTAATACCAGGTATACCGTTGAGAGAGGGAGAAGGTTGTTAGCGAGAGTGAAGGCAAGAAAGAAAGAGCAAAAGAAGGAAGAAAAAGGCACATTCTAAATTTAACCCAAAAGCACAGTGCTCTAGACAAATGAAAATCTCACACAAAAATACCCCGTGACAGTAGATCAGGCCAGTGGGACCGATGATCCTGAAATTGAGCCGGCTTGCCGACATAGATCTAGTAATTGTGTACGTCTCCAGACTTTCCAAATAGCGGTGTTATGGGTTGCTCTTTGAATAACAGAGTCTAAGGATAGTTCCATAGACATATTATAGTGGGCATCCCTAAGTACTTGATGTAGAGTTGGCGCTGCAAGTGCTTTCCACATTCTAGCTATGGTGGCCCTCACTGCAAACAGCATGTGATGTAAAATATACTCCTCCCCACCTTCTAGAGTTGACGGAAAAATATGTAACAATGCTATTGCTGGGGTAAGTTTAATTGCGATATTCAGCTGAGTGTTAAGAAGACTCTCAACTTCTAGCCACAAAGCCTGTATCTTGGGGCAGTCCCAGAAGACATGCAGCAGGGATCCAACATTTCCACAATGTCTCCAACAGAGATCAGAAGTGTTAGGATATATACGAGCTAATTGATGTGGTGTCAGGTACCAGTTAAGCAAAAGCTTAGTATATTGTTCTAAGTGGTTGCCACACCTGGTGGCCCTTTTAACTCGTTGTATAACTCTTTCCCAATCAGCCACTTCTAACTGTAATTGAAGTTTAGTTTCCCATCTGACCATATGATTACTCTTTAACTCAGAATAAGGTGAAAGCAACAGCCTATATAAGGAGGATATCATGCCCTTCAGTGGTTTATCTTGGAGGCAAACAGTTTCCAACCAGGTTTTCTGACCCAGAGGGAAGGTTGTTTGTGTAGTGAGGTAGTGGCGTACTTGCAGGTACTTGTAGTGGTCTGCATTGGGTAGCCCATACCGCAATACTAGGTTGGGAAATGATTGAATATAGCCCTTACTCACAATTGATGCCACATTACAGATGCCATGGAGCTTCCAGGATTGCAAAGATAAGTCCGGGATAGCTTTTTCAAAACTAGAAATCGGCTGTAAGTAGGACATGGTGAATGCAAATATCTTGTGTTTCCTGACACGACTCCACACAAGGAGAAGATCCTTGATGGTTTGCAAGGTAAAATTACATTTAAGCGGATTTACCGCTTTTGGTGCCCAAACAATTTCCGCAAGACTTAACGGGCAAGCAGTTTGCTTTTCAATATCAACCCAATGCTTATCAGGATGCGTGAGTGACCAATAAAGAATTGCCTCCAATAGTATCGCTTTATGGTATTCCCTGAGATTTGGAAAACCCAGGCCCCCAGAAGTCCGTGGTCTGAACATAGTGTCTTTAGCAACCCGCCTTCTCTTGCCATTCCATATAAAGTCTAGCATTAACCTTTGTATAGACATAAAAAAAACATCTGGAAGTATGATAGGAATCGTTCTGAGCATATACAAAATTTTCGGTAACATCATCATTTTAACCACAGCAACACGACCCAACCATGAAACATACGTCATTTTATATTGCGAGAGCTCTTTGGTTAAAACTGTTGTCAAAGTACAATGGTTATGTTTATACAAAGCATGTACAGTTTTGGTGAGCTTAACACCCAAGTAATTAAGATAGTCAGTTCTCCAATCAAAAGAATAACATTGTTGCAGTGCAGACACAACCGAGGAACTGAGACCAATGGGCAATGCCTGAGTCTTCTCCGCATTAATTCTGTAATAAGAGATATCACCAAAAACTTTTATAATTTGCAAAAGATGGGGAAGCGCAATCTGGGGGTTAGTGGTCATAATAATGACATCATCGGCATAGAGGCCTATTTTATGTTCCGTCTCAGCTACTCTAATTCCCTCTATCATGGTGGCTTGTCTGATTTTTTGGGCCAAAATTTCCATCGTCAAATCAAATACAAGTGGAGATAATGGGCACCCCTGCCTCGTGCCATTTGTTAGGGCAAACTGACGCGACAAAAAACCAGCTGCATTAACTTGAGCCCTAGGATTGGAGTATAAAGCCATCGTAGCCTCAATGAACAGGGGCCCTAAGTCAAATCGTTTCATTGCTTCCGCAACCAAATCCCAGTGAACCCGGTCAAAGGCCTTCTCTGCGTCCAGAGCCAATAACAACAATGGAGTGCGTTTACCCTGAGCTATTTGAATTAGGTCAATCATGCGTCTTGTTGCATCTGATGCTTGTCGGTGTCTAATAAAGCCAACCTGATCCGGGTTCACTAAGGATGGCATGACTCGTTGGAGCCGGGTGGCTAACATTTTGGCATATATCTTTACATCTGAGTTTAGTAGTGCGATAGGACGATAGTTCGTCACCAATTCCGGATTTTTTCCCGGTTTAGGGATAGTGGAAATAGTGGCCGTTAACATTTCAGCCGGAAACGACCTTAGTCTTTGCGCCTCCTGATACATCAGGAGAAGACGGGGGGCTAAAACCTCTGCAAACTCCCTATAATAAACGTTAGAAAAGCCATCAGGGCCCGGTGCCTTATTAAGGGGTAGGGCCCTGATAGCTTCCTGAATCTCCAATAGGGAAAAGGGTGCATTCAATCCTTCTTGTTCCTCCAATGTCAGTTTGGGTAAAGCTAAACCGTCCAGAAAATCTTGAATAGCCGCAATAGTAGGCTGAGAAACAGTGTCGTCATCTCTGAGATTATACAATTTAGTGTAATAATCAGCAAATGCGTCCGCTATATCCTTTGGATTGTAGAGGGCGCAGTTGCGGTGTCGGAGTCTGACTATAGAGTTTTTGGCCCTTTGTTGTTTGATCTGCCTAGCTAAATAATTAGAGGCCCTATTACCCTTATAGTAATGCTCCAATTTAAGGGATCTAAGGGCAATCTCGCAATTGGCCATGTCTATTTTCTGTAACTGGTCCCGTATTTCACGAATTTGGGCCGCCCTTCGATCCGTGGGATTCCTTTTATTAAGGGCAGTTAAACTGGTCAGTTGTTCCCATAAATCTCTTTTCTGTTTGGCTTTCTGAGTCTTGATAAGACTGTTGCGTTGTATCAGTAGTCCCCGAATAGTGGCTTTATGTGCACACCATACAGTGGCCTGTGGTATATTGGGAGTATCATTTTCCAGAAAAAAATTGCGTATCGCTGTTTTAAGTGTTTCGTGAAACTCGGGGTCAGTAAGTAAAAGTGATTTCAATTTCCAACCTTGAGAACGCGGTTTAGAAGCACCATTATCAATGAGCATAGTGATGGGACCATGATCCGACCAGGCTATTGGGCCAACAGTAAGGCTAAGGGCGTTGTGCAATAGCGTAGCATCAGTCAGGAATAGATCTATCCTAGAGTATTCTTTAGAGGTAGGAGAATAGTAGGTATAATCCCTTGCAGTCGGGTAAAGGGCTCGCCACACATCAAACAAGCCTTCAGCGTGAAATAATTTCCTAAGTTTCGATGCATTAGCTAATTTCCGCTTGTAGTAATTTGCAGAAGTTTGGGAGACATATGCAGTATTAGTGGTATCTATCGTTGGATCAGGAGGAAGGTTAAAATCACCTCCAACAATCAGAAAACCTCGCCTCATTCGATTCATTCTAGCGAAAACTTTCTGTAAAAAGGGATTTTGACTTTCATTGGGGACATACACATTCACCAATGTATAATCAACACTTTTAATGCAACCCACCACTATTATGGCTCTACCAGCTGGATCAACCCATTCATCAGAAATCTCCAAACCCAAGTCGTGTTTGGCCAAAATGGCAACCCCAGCCACTTTAGTGGAAGCAGATGCCAATCGTATAATCGGATATTTAGCGTTCTGTAACAGCATAGGATCAGATTTCCTGAGATGCGTTTCCTGCAACCAGATTAAGTCCGGTTTTTGGATTCTAGCCTCATTCCAAAGTTTGGATCTCTTGTAAGGGGTATTAAGACCACGTACATTAAGTGACATGCATTTCAACGACATAATGAGCAATTGAGAACTGATAAGAGATGATCCAGCAAGTAATCCATATCCAATCGTCCCTAGGACGTACAGACAAGTCTGGAGCTACGAGCACACAAAAATACGTAAAGTGTGTGAGAGTGCCTAGAAAGATGTTAGTAGAAAACAGAGAAAGAAAAATTAACATATAAATCAAAAACAACTGGGTAGCATAGCAATCTGGAATCAACATAATTCCCGGAGCTAGCCAGTAATAGGAATATATTCCGATGCGGGGGTAGGTAGTAGCATCTGCAATATAAAGGCAATATAACTAAAAAAACCATTAAGTCCAGAAAAATAAGATTCAAAAGAAAAATAAATAACAAAAAAAACAGTCCAGTATCATCCACTGTCAAAAGAAAAAAAGAACCATATAGTACCACCAAGATTATAGCAGTAGAAAAAATAGGAACGTAATAAGTTCTGTAGTGATGTAAACTGGAATCAGAACAAAAGTTATCACTGACAACCGTCAGTAGTAAAGTCACAGACATGAGGTAAGAGTATCCCTGTGTGCGGCTTGCACGCCACATAGAAAGACAGGCAGCCTTTCCAAAAAATGGGAAGAGGAAAAAAGATTCGTGCCAGAATCTATAATGGTGGAGCACGATGTCATACTCACTCACTTCTTCCCGGGGAGGTTTGCCAGCTCGGGCCGACTTTAGGGGAGTGTCGAGGGGAAGCTGGCTTCGTCGCGTCCGGTGCACGCAGATCCCACTCCTCAATTAACGCCATCGCCGCCGCTGGCGACGCTGCGAAGGTGGCCCGATTTTCTCTCAAAACGATGAGCTTGGTGGGGAAACCCCATCTGTACACAATCCCATGCTCGCGTAGTATATTAGTGGCCTGTTGGAACTCCTTCCGACGAAGTATTGTCTGCGCCGAAAGATCTGTAAAGATTTTAAGATCTTTGTACGGATCTGGCATTAGCTTCATGGTACGATGAGCTTGTTGTAACTGTTCTTTGGTTCGGAAGAAGTGTATACGGGCAATAGTATCCCGCGGGGCTGACTTAGGTGCGGTCTTGGACTTAGGAAGCCGGTGCACTCTATCAATCTGCAGTAACGACTGATCCATCTGCGGCAGTAGCACCCTGAAAAGGCCCTGTAAATAGTCCTCCAGCCCTTCTTGCTTGACGTCCTCCGAAATGCCCCGAAAGCGTAAATTGTTGCGCCTATTTCGGTCTTCCAGGTCCGCCAATTTAGACTTAAGCCCTGCCACTTCTTCCTCTAAGGCATGTGTCGCGTCGACAATGTCATTATGAGCCGACACCATCTCCGACATCTTACCCTCCAGATGATCAGTGCGTTCTCCAATGGAACGCAGTTCCGACTTCAGTTCCTTGACTGCTCCCGCCAGATCCGCTCTTAAGCCCGTTCGAAATTCCGCCAGTAGATCTTTAATGGCTGGCAAAGGAGATTCGTCAGCGGGTCCCAAGTCTTTTCTGCGGGCTTGCAGAACCCGATCCGGGCTGTATGGCTCTGACGCAGGTCTCGAGGCCTGTGGACTGGCGGATCCGCCATCTTGGCTGTCGTCCGCACGACGAGCCGACTCTGGTGTTTTCTTACCATAGAATTCAGTGAGCTTCAATGGTTGCTTCTTGCCCCTCTTCACCATGATATCAGAGTGTTACGTAAACCCTCTACTCTTTTAAAGGTCTGAATTCGGGCAAATCTCGGAGAAATAGCGCCTTCACATGCAGGAGCTCTTACTGCGCGCTGCTACTCCATCAAGGACCAAGTCCCGCCTAACAATATCTATATTTTTTAAGGGTCATATCACAACTAGTCCTGAGTATATTATTAACATATATGTTATTAACATATTTAAGTTGTCAACTGGTTTTTATCTTTACAGTTTTTGCCCTTTTTACATAACCTTGACCTGCAAATTTTACTCATTCTGTCTCAATGAAACAACCAGCATCTCACCTGCAAGAATTGATTAAATATAGCCTGTATGGACAGTTGGTACCCACAAGAACAAAATACAGTGTTCTACTCTAAGTCACACCTAACAAACTAGCAAGCACATGTCTTATTTCTTTAGAGGTATCTTGCAATTAGTATCTAAGCAATACATAATAATAGTATGCTCATAACAACTTAGTTAAACAACTTCTAGTTTGTGATTACAGTGAGGTCAATCTGAAAATAATTCTGCAAAAACATTTATTGAATAGAATATATATGAAATTAAAACTTAAACACTTTTATCTTGTATAGTCTAAACATTTTTTTCGGGGAGGGGGGGAAGAAATTGTGTTGGTGTATAAAATCTAAAAATACTGGAAATCAAGTCAGAGGCATATTAAAAAATATATTTTTTTATTTCTAAATTACACTACACTGAAAATAATTCAGTCTACAAAATAAAATGTCATTCCTGCACCAGCAGTGTTTTTTTTTTAGTTATAATATTCAGGGCCAGAACTAGGGGTAGGCAGAGTAGGCACGCGCCTAGGGCACAAAGCTGGGGGGGCGCCAGGCACGTACCTGCTATGTCGCCTACCCCATGTCCGGTCCCATCTCTCCCTGGCCTCTGTAGAAAAGTCTTTAAGCAACTTTTTCAGTTCATTTTCCTCCATTTCCTGGAATCACTTTTGATTTTCACAAACCTCTTTCCAGGGCTGTATAACTGCCAGGACCCTGGTAATGTTATTCTCAATATCCTCCAAGTCATTAGACATGAAAACAATTTTCCTTACAGATTTAGATCTCTCAGTCCAGCCACCATGTTACTAATACTTCCCTCCAAAATGTTCCTTTTCTCTTCCAAGACTTTAATGTCTCTCATTTGGCTGTGATTGGGCCCAGCTGTGCTCACAGTCTCACAGGCTTCCTAGCACCATTTCCAGCAGGGTGTATACACAGGTGTATTGGTCCTCACTCCTTGGCCAGCAATGGCCGTCGTCTTCTTCCTCGTTTTTTTTGGATGCATTTGTGGGGGAAAAGCAGTTTGTTCCCCCAGACCCAAAATGGGCCTGGGAAAAAACTCACAGCCCGGAGCTCTCACCAGTGCAGGTGTTAGGGAGCTGCTATCTGGTTACCTTCCCATTGTTCTGTTGTTAGGTTGCTGGGTGGGTGATATCACTCCAACTTGCAGTACAGCAGTAAAGAGTGACTGAAGTTTATCAGAGCACAAGTCGCATGACTTGGGGCACCTGGGAAAGTGGCAAATTTCAAAATTAAATAAAAGAAAATCTGTTTGCTATTTTGGGGTTTCAGTGCAGTGCATTCTGTGGGAGCAACACTATTAACTGATGCGTTTTTAAAAAAACATTTTTTCCCAGTATCCCTTTAATAAGCCACACAGACATGCCTTAACATTTAAGCAATATAAATATATAAGGATTCCAAAGATGATTGAAGGGTGTGATTATGCTTTCTGACACAGAAGTTTTAACTTGTAAGAACATCTTGGAAGTCTTTAGACTTTAGACTGCAAAAATAATTGTTGTAAAATAGAAGATACAACATTGTACCATTAAAATAAAGGAAAGCCCTGGAGCTATAAGCGCAGGGGCTGCATGACAAGGGATCCGAATGACAACAGCCAGATTATACTGGGTTAGAGATGGGCAGAATCACATATAGCTGTATTTAGGTGAGAAGGAATGAGTTAAGGCAGGAGATGGCCAGGCCCAGGTGCGGAGTAAGAGAGGGACTTGATCTCAGGGGAAGAAGAAGTTCACTTTCTTATCGTCTGAGCAGGTAGAAACACGAGGCAGAGCTTTCTCTGTAATTAGCTGCCGTATAAACACACTAACTGCTCATTATACTGCCGTGTTTGGGGATAGAATTAGTTGGGCAGCTGCTTGTTAGTCTCTTGCTTTATATTTGCTGTTTTGCAGCAGTTAATCTCACTTTAGTCACTGGAAGTCAGCCTGGGCCCAAAAAGGCACCCTCTGTATTCAGGGTTGGACTGGGGGGATCAGGGCCCACCGTGTCTGTCACATTAGGGCCCCTATTCCATGCCTGGCGAATGAATTCACCCATCATTAATTATATATATTTAATATAATATACAATTACATTGTCCATGCCTTAAGGCAAGTCCACAACATCAAATAATATTGAAGTTTAATGTCCTGGCACTGCAACTAACAAAGGCAAGGGTAACACAGAAAAAGTAATGAACATCAATAACAACCTGTACCTGTAAAAACACTTTGCATCAATTGGTGAGGTGCAGGTGTGTTGTGCTGAGGATGGTCAGGTTGCTGCTGCTGCTGCTGGTAGTTAGGTAACTCAGGGTGACATAATGTAGGCTGAGGCAGGCTGGAGCGTGCATTCTTCTTGATAGTCTGCACTGCACATACAGCAATTGGCCAAACCCTCCCCTCCTGTGCAATGTTGCCCGCCTCCTGGCTGGATCCAGGACCCCCATTGGGCAGAAGAGCCACGCTGCTCTCTGCTTCTACAACAGCTACCAGGCAGGGGCAGAGTAGGACTAGGGCCCACCAAAACAAGGAGGAATTGGCACCGAATTGGCACCTAGTGCACGTGCCACTGGTGACGTCACACGCATTGCCTTCAGTGACATTGCTTGCAGCGCTCCGTAGATAAAGCGGCAATCTGGCTCAATGTTAACGTCTCTCCTGGGTTGCGGGCCCCATTGGCAGTGCAGGGGCCCCTGATGCAGCTGCACCCCTTCAACCTCGGTAGTTCCCCCACTGATATATATATATATATATATATATATATATATATATATAGAGAGAGAGAGAAAGAGAGGGGGGAGAGTTGCTCTGTGTTGCTCTGTGCCAGCACACGGTAGCTGCAACTATAACAGCAGTTGCCTTGGCTATTTGGGTAGAGGTTAACTTTCCCTGCTGTATCCAGGTGTGCAAAATGGCAAATCAGAGGATAAACAGTAAAATCCTCTGTGAGTATTGCTAGTAGGTTTCCAGATACCAATAGGTAATGATATAATGCAGTCGTAGCTTGGAACAGAGGTAGTGTTACTGTACTTATGTGGGTGGGTATATATATATATATATATACATATATACATATATATATATATATATATATATATATATAACATCATATTACACCGCACTCACAGGTCTTTGGTGATGAACAAAGAAATATAAGTTTATTGAGCCGACGTTTTCATCTCAACAGAGACCTTTATCAAGGTTACAGTGCTGTACAAACAGCAGACCTAAATAAGCCCCCCAAAAAAATACCAAAAAGTCTGATAATTGCCATAGTAACAGTATGAACACCCATATGTAAATGAATGTCAGAAGCTACTGGACAGAAGTGTGTCCTTGGCTTACAAAGCATGCCAAAACACAAACAATAGTATTATTATCTTAATGTAGTGGCCAAACAAAATAAAAATTAACTCCACCATATAGTGTACTGTGATATAAAAGCAGATTAAGAACAATGTATCAAGCAGGAGTACAAGACTAAGTTTACATGATAATGATAAAATGCCGCTCTTGGTAACTTTATGAGCTGAATTTCTGGATTGAAACAAAATTGCTTTCTGCTTTAGCGTCCTGGCACCCCTGGACCCCTCCGTCTTCTTCATTTTCTCAAATGACCAGGGTTAGATGTAGTACATCAGACCCCTGTGAGTTGGATGAATCTTTACAATCCATGGCAGATAGGTTTCTTGAGCAGGGTTACTCTGAATATATTGTACAGGGAGCTATTTCTAGTTAATTCAGAGATACAGAAACCAAAAATTGAAAAGAAGGTGTTTGTGTCCAAGTACACAAATATACAATACAGAAACACTGGCACCATTTACAGGCTGATGCCATTATAGGTGCAGAATGTAATGATTCTCCCACTACTCAACTACACAAGTTTTATCTAATCCCAACCAGGCAATAACAGGTGCTACAACTGCTCTGTGTGTAACAGCATGATACAGGGATTCTCTTTTTCCCATCCTCATACTCTCTAGACTCTAGAGATATGATATTAAATACAAAACAACATGGCAATCCACTTATGCTGTGTATTTCATCATTTGCCCCTGTGGACTGTACTATACAGGAAAAAACATACAAAAATTTAAAGATCATTTTCTTGAACACAAGAGTGTGATTAGGATTGAAAAAGAAATGGCACCCTTGGTGCTACATTAAAAGGAGTTTAATCACAATGTCTCCTCCTTACAGGTCATGGAGATAGACCAGGTAACCACTGCAATGGGTGGTGTTGATAAAAATACTTTGTTGCTAAGGAAGGAAGCAAAGTGGATTTTTCGACTAGGGACTGTCATCCCCACAGGTCTTAATAACATGCTTAACCTTTCCTGCTTTTTACAGATCAGATAATTTACAGTAAATGACTCTCCATGGTGCTCGCTGGAAAACCCCCGGCCGGTGCAGTTTTCTGCTGATCGGAGCACCGGCCCAGGGTGTCAGGTAAGTAAAAATAGTCACTTGGGGTGCCTAACTTTTGGCACCCCAATTGTAAAATGCTATTCCTTTTCCTTTAACACTAATGCCCTCCTTTACATTTAGGATCTGCACACTCGGTCGTCCCTAGATGCTTCCACATCTAGGGACCAATGTACCTATGTTCCCTGAACATGGACCCTTCTTTGATTGACACCCGGAAGTTTACATGGACATATCATATAGGATTATCCAGTATTTGGATGCAATTTGTAGATTTATTCCTTTGATTATCTTTCCTAGTAAATTTAAGCTGCAGAGTAATTTAGAAGTTTTTGGGAAATGAATTCCCAAATAGTTAAATAGGCTATGTCATGTGGGAGATAAGTTTATTTGACTACAATTTTTTTTCTATATATAATAGTTGCTCCATGGACATATCATTTCGGGCTCCATAAAAATATTTTGTAGATACTATAACCTACAACAATATATGGGTTTATATAGTGGTGGGAGCATTAATATGTCTCTAGTGATGCAATCTCTAGATGTTGGAAAGCAAATTTTTGGGATGCACCGAATCGGCCAGGCACTAGGATTCGGCCGAATCCGAATCCTGCTGAAAAAGGCCGAATCCTGGTCGAATCCCGAACCGAATCCTGGATTCTGTGTATCCCTAGCAAATGCACTCCAAATCCTTTTGATTTCACTTGACCCATTTCTGCACATGAAAATCGGCTGTGTGAGAACGCAAGTATGTAATTTGTGACGTAATGATGGTATTTTTAGTAGTACCATTTTGACCTTGTGTAAGACAAAACTCAGTAAAGGAAAACCTTTAGTAAAAGTCAGGCAATTTATTCAAACAGAATACAACATAACAGTTTTGTCTGGGTAAGCTGTTGAAGTAACACACAGAATGTCACCCAAGGACTCACCAAAGACACACCTTTTGGTCCAGGCGTTATATAGCTTTCAGAAGGCATTTACATTAATTGTGACAAGGGGTACACGGAAATGCCATACATGGTCTGGCGAGGAGACTTACTGGCATATATATTTATACATTCCTGTAAGATGTGCAGTTTTGCAACATAAGAGATTTCTGGTTCCAACTGTCCACAGCCTCGTAAACATCTGTTAGCTAAACATAGCCATTGTGGTACAGCCAGCTATTGAGCAACACTTCTGCAAAAGGGCATAAGAGACATGCTGACACTATGCTGACACTCTGGAATCTAAGTAACAGAGTGGAGATCATTTATTTGTATTGCCTAGTATAAGTTATATGAGTGACCATTGTCCACAGTTGACCATTAGCCCTTATAGTCCATCCTGCCTTGGGCCCTATAGCGTTATGGTGTGGAGGGCGGGGGTAATAGATATCGACCCTCTGACACTAGCCATTCGTCCGTCATAGGAAATAGACCGTTCCAGATATAAAAGATATAAAATATATAAACAGTAACTTCCGCATGCTGGAACGCAAATGCATTCCAAACTTCTCTGACTTGTGGCTTCAAACGAAAACCAGATGTGACACCTATCGAAGGACTTGCATAGGAACTACAGTACTGACCTAGGAAGGTATATAATCTGAATAGACGGTAGATTCTTTCTGCCTTTTTCTTTTATGTATTTTTCCCTTGAGGGCCTTTGCTTTTGGGGCCATTTTTGTAACTATTTTCTTTTGATTGTTAGCACATGGTTCTCTTGTAGCTGCCAGCTCTGCATTTTGCACTAGATTTTAATTTAGTAACAAGGCACAGAATCAATAAACAAATGCCAACAAAGAGAAAGCATCAATATGCTGTTTGTTATAATTAATAAAATGTACTGCACAGCTTGCTGCTGCTTTATATATTTATAATAATAATAAATATAAGCACACTGTCTTGCATTGTTAACTTGCTTAACCCCTCTCTACCCATCAAACATTACAATGCTCGCACTTTGAAATCTAGGTCACACCTTGTGCCACTTTCCTTATTGCTGTTACTTGCAGCTGGGGATATGTACCCAAATCCACTCTCTTATCGTTCCTATCCTCGGCTTTCCCACACACAGGCCGTTATCAATGTCTTCTCCAATCTCCTAGACCTTAAATACTACTAAAACTGCAAGCCTCATTCACACAAAGCCATCACCCTCTCTTCCTTTCTCATGTGCCCTCTGGAAAACATGATCAATTTGCAATAAATTCACAGCAGTTCATGACCTCTTTATATCAAAACACTCCACAGGCAGACAGCACTTCTGGACAAAATTTATTTTGGTGAACTGCTGCAAACCGCCTAACGCATTTCGGGATTAGTTCCTGAACCGCGTTAGGTGGTTTGCAGCAGTTCACCAAAATAAGTTTTGTCCAGAAGTGCCGTCTGCCTGTGGAGTGTTTTGATTTACTTACAGTGGGGACACTGTTGACAGAGCACCTGGCCAAGAGGAACAGTGGTGAGTTGGAGCAGTCTTTTTTTTCATTTCTTTACATGACCTCTTTATATACAAATCTTTTAACCTTCTGGCTATCACTGAAACATGGCTCTCTCCTACCAACAATGCTTCACCTGCTGCCTCTCCTATGGTGGCTTCTCATTTAGTCACACCCCTAGACCGGGACATCTCATCATGGTGGTGGGGTTGGATTTCTTCTCTCCCCCAAATGTAGGTTTCAAACTCTAATGACACCAACTTCTCTTTTCTTCACTTCTTTTGATGTCCACAGCATATGCTTGTCTTCTCCAATAGCTCTCCAATATCCCTACTCTACTTTCTTTGATCACTTTACTGCTTGGCTTCCATATTTTCTCTCAAGCGACAAACCAGCTCTTGTTTTAGGTGACTTCAATATTCCCATTGACAACTCTGCTTCTCCAGCTACTTCTAAACTTCTCTCGCAACTTCATTTGGTCTATCTCAGTGGACCAACTCCCCTACTCACATTGAGGTTCATGCTCTTGACCTTATATTCTGCCACTCGTGTCACCTTCACTTTCGAAAATCACCTACTTACTTTCAAATAACCCTTTCACCTGTGCTATCACAACCATCTCTCTCCACATACAGAAACACATACAGAAACCTCAACACATTTGAACCACAACAATTATCAACAGTAACATCATAGCGTATCTCTCACAACAACAACTTTTCCTGTCCGAATATTGCAGCTTCTCTCTACAACGATGCTCTTTCAACAGCTCTTGAATACTTTGCTCCTTCTACCACCCATCACAGTCGGCCAGCTAAACCCCAAACCTGGCACACTAGTTTAACTCTGTACCTCAGAAGATGTAGTAGATCAGCGGAACGACAGTGGAGAAAGTCACAAACTGATCCTTAATTCATCAACTTCAAGTTCATGCTTTCCTGCTCTAGAGCTCTATCAAGAGCCAAACAACTGTACTTCTTTTCTTTAATCACCACTCTATCCTCTAAACCATGACTGGCCCAACCACGAATGGTCCCCACATTTACCTCGCTAAAATCCCCCCATCTGTACCTTCCACCAATTAATGTAACTGCCCAGGAATGTACTCATTTATGTAAAGTTTTTCCAATTTCCTGCAGGAAGTGACGTTACACAGTAAGAGCCACGAGGGGGATACACACGTCGGCAGGGCCCCTAGATCGAGAGTGCAACCTGTGCAAATATCTTTTCCTATGTGCGATCATTCTTCACACTAAATGTGAGTGCAAATTTGTTTTAAACTTTTTTATATTTTTTAATAAATGGTGTTACCCTATCCTGGCTTTATATCTCTCTATGGGAACATGAGGAGCTGACAGGAGAAGAAGGGAGAGACCTGCTAAACACTATGAGCCATATACTATACCTACAGTTTGTAAGTAGGCAATCCAGCCAAACGGTGGTGGAAAAATTGGAAAAACTTTGCATGTCACCAATAACAGTAGAAATTTAAAGGGGAAATACACCTCAAAAAAAAACCTGGACACTGGGCGTTGGTGTGATACTGAAACATATTGCGCTATTTTTTTCTGTTTCTTTCTCTGTCGCCGTAGGCGCTGATCTGCATATACATTTTTGGATACTTTTTTTTGTGCAGCTGAGAGACTGTGGGAAGATCGGCAAGAGAAAGTGATTTTAAAGGACTTTTTTCATTTTTCTTAATTATTCTCTGTTAATTGCCCGAATATGGCTTTCTCATATCATCTCCTGCCTTGACTACTGCAACCTACTCCTTGCAGGTATTTCAACAAGTTGCCTCTCACAACTCCAATCTAGTCTAAATGTGGCTGCTAGACTCATTCATCTATATCACCGCTCGGCTGCTCCCTTATGCATATCCCTTCACTGGCTCCTCTAGAATCACATTCAAACTACTAACACTCACACTCACATTCAAGGCCCTTAACAATGAAGCCCCTCCCTACATTTCATCTCTGGTCTCAAAATACTCTCTTTCATGCAACCTTCGCTCTGCTTCTGACCTTCTCCTCACTTCTCCTCTGATCACTTCAGCCCATTCTCATCTACAAGACCTCTCTTGGGCTTCTGTTTTCTCTGGAACTCTTTTCTCAGCCTCAAGCTGTCAGACTCTCTCCTCCTAAACTTTCAAACGCTCCCTAAAGATCCACCTGTTTAGTGAAGCTTATTAAATGTGTTTTAATTAATGAGTCATATTATAAATCATAAATGTGTTTTTAAAATCCCTATGTCTCAATTGTACCCTAACCCTTTAGTTTGTAAACTTTTGCGAGTAGAGCCCTCTAATCCTATTGTACTCTGTAAACTCTTGTTTGTTAATAACTGTTTGTTTCTTGTTCGTTATCTACAGGTATGTAAAGCACTGCGTAACTTGTTGAAGTTATATAAATAAATGATGATGATGTTATTGATGAAGATTGAAGATTCATTCCTGTCACTATACATGGGATGGGTGTGAGTTTAACTGGCTTTTTAGAAACACCATCTGTGCCATTACTCTTTATATATATTTATTAAATATATATTATACATATACATAACATGACATTTTCTAATTAATACTATTTTAGTTTTAATAGCAAAACTAAGACGGCCGTGCATCTCCCCTAAAGGCAGGCCAAACCCACATCTCCCGCTCTGCAGGTGCATGTTCACATACAAAGTGGTGTCACAGGGGGAACAAGTGGTGACAAGCGACAGTGGACGCAAGAGAGCCATAGACTAGGGGTAGGCAGAAGATATGCTTTCCCAGTACCCCTCCCATTGTTGTGCCCTAGGCCTCTTCTGCCTACCACTGGTGTCAGCCCTGATCTCCTCATTCCCTAATTTCCTCTCCCCCAATACAGGCTAAGCAAATATACTTACATTAATATTTACATTACTATTTTTCAAAGTATCTATAATATGAGCATACCCTCCATACTCATAATTGAGTTACAGAGTTTTTCCATTTTGTTGCCAGCAATGCTCCCTGGCTCTGCACCAAGAGCAAACTTAGGTATGTGTCACGTTCGGCACCCTATATCCAGAACCCAAGCTAAGCTCCCTGGTCTCGGCTCTCACGTCTGCCTTTAACCGCCGCCTTTCACTTCGGGAGGAGCCCTCGGCTAATTGGATGCCGCCAGGTCTTAACAGAGACAGGAGCAAAGCTAACGATTCTGGACGAGCAAAGGGGCACAATCATCTCAGCAGGATACTGGAAGGAAGAACACCACCAGGAACAGGCAGGTCGGGCCAGCACAAGCAGATAGAATGGTCAGACAGGCCGGAATCAGGATAGAGAGTGTAGAATAGTCGATGGACAGGCTAAGGTCGGATTGGAGAGGTCAGAATAGTCACAGACAGGCAGGATCAGGATTGGAGAGATCAGAGTAGTAAAATAGGGCAAGCAAGGATCAAAACACAATAGATCAGTCAGAATACAAGTATAAAGCACCCAGGAACAAGGCAAAAGTCCTGTAATCGAAATGGGCTTTATATACATTTGAATTTCGCGCCAAATGCGTTGGCGTCATCACGACAGCGCGACTGTGCTTTTAAATGACGAACGTGCGCGAGGCGCGCGCCTTAGAGGAAGCCGGCACAGGAGAAGGAAGCAGCGCAGCGGGCGTCCATGCCGAGACGATGCCCACTAGGCCACCAGGGTAAGGCTTCCTTACAGTATGGTACAAAAAGGTACACATGATTCACAGGTATTGAAGGGCTAACTTAAGTTATTTTACAAAAACAAATCAGTTCTGTGCTATGTGGAAAATATACTATTACAGAAAACATACAGTATCAGTATGGATCAGTATCAGTAACATCAAAAAGTTAAACTGTTTTAAAGTAATACAAATATAATGCATTGTTGCCCCGCACTGGTAAAACTTCTGTGTTTGCTTCAGAAACACTACTATTGTTTATATAAATAAGCTGCTGTGTAGCCATGGGGGCAGTCATTCAAAGGGGAAAAGGCACAGGTTACACAGCAGATAACAGATAAGCTCTGTAGAACATAATGGTGTTATCTGTTATCCATTATTATCCTGTGCCATATAGCCTTTTTTCAATTTCCGCCATTGCTACACAGCAGCTTGTTTATAGGAACAATCGTAGTGTTTCTGAAGCAAACAGATCAGTGCAGGGCAACATTACATGATATTTTCATTACTTTAAAACACTTTCATTTTTTGATGTTACTGTTCCTTTAAGTTGTTTTTGCCGACTGCATTGTTATTCATTTTGTCGCATGTTCCTTTCCTTAGTTATTCAAGTCTAAGGAAATGCATAGACAGATTTTACTGAAAGGCTAAGGGGTATATTTTATAACAAACAAGGGAGAATTGTGCTCACTTCTTATTTTTAAAAACATTGATGGGATGCAATGAGGCTGTGACCACAAAATTGTTATAGACAAATACAAGAGTCCTCTGCACTCAACCCATTAACAATATATTTACATAGTAACATAGTAAGCTGGATTGAAAAAAAAAAAACACATGTCCATCAAGTTTAACCTTTTGACTCTTTTTTTAACCTGCCTAACTGCTAGTTGATCCAGAGGAAGGCAAAAAAACCCATCTGAAGCCTCTCCAATTTGCCTCAGAGGGGGAAAAAATTCCTTTCTGACTCCAAAATGGCAATCGGACTAGTCCCTGGATCAACTTGTACTATGAGCTATCTTCCATAACCCTGTATTCCCTCACTTGCTAAAAATGCCATCCAACCTCTTCTCTAAGCTATCTAGTGTATCAGCCTGTACGACTGATTCAGGGAGAGCTCTCACTGTAAAAAACCCCTTCCGAATATTTAGGCCAAACCTCTTTTCTTCTAATCAGAATGGGTGACCTTGTGTCAGCTGGAAGGACCTACTGGTAAATAAAGCATTAGAGAGATTATTATATGATCCCCTTATATATTTATACATAGTTATCATAACACCCCTTAAGCGCCTCTTCTCCAGCGTGAACATCCCTAATTTGGCCAGTCTTTCCTCATAGCTAAGATTTTCCATACCTTTTACCAGCTTAGTTCCCCTTCTCTGTACCCTCTCTAATACAATAATGTCCTGTTTGAGTGATGGAGACCAAAACTGTACGGCATATTCTAGAGGGTCCTTCCTGCCGTGAATCAATGCCCCTTTTAATACAGCTCAAGACCTTATTTGCCCTTGATGCTGCTGACTGACATTGCTTGCTACAGCCAAGTTTATCATCTACAAGGACTCCAAGGTCCTTTTCCATAATGTATTTGACTAGTGCAGTCCCATTAAGGGTATAAGTGGCTTGGATATTTTTATACAATTGATTTGCCAGTTTGTCAAGATCGTGTTGCAAGGATGCCACATCCTGGATGGAATTAATTGGGCTGGATAGTTTTGTGTCATCTGCAAACACTGATACATTACTTACAACACCCTCCCCTAAGTCATTAATGAACAAGTTAAATGAAAGTGGACCCAATACTGCACCCTAAAGACCTTAGTTTAAAAAGCAGTCGTTTGTGGGACACGGTATCAAACACTTTGGCAAAATCTAAATAGATCACATCTACTGCCCCCCTCCCCATTGTCCAGCATCTTACTTACCTCATCATAAAAACGAATCAAATTCGTCTGACATGACCTATCCTTCATAAAGCCATAATGATTGCTGATCATAATGCCATTCTAGGACAAAATTTTGAATGTGATCCCTTAACAAGCCTTCAAATAATTTGCCCACCACAGATGTCAAATTTACTGGCCTATAATTGCCAGGCTGAGATCGTAATCCCTTTTTAAATATTGGAATGACATCAGCTTTTCTCCAATCCATAGGTACCATACCAGATGAAAGAGAATCTGAGAAAATCAGAAATAGGGGCAGGTCTAAAACTGAAATAAGCTCTCTTAGAACCCGGGGGTGTATCCTGGCACCTTGTTTACATTCGTTTTTATTAATGCTTTAATCCTGAGTCAGCCACTGACTAGATTGAGCTGAGCCATCAGTGCAGCTATGAAGTGAGCCTGGGAAATCAGACTCCTCTATTGTATACACTGATAAAAAGAACTGATTTAGCACATTTGCCTTTTCTGTATTTGCCATATTGGTACTAATATTTAAAGGAGCAGCACTCTTAACCCACATCTTTTTACTATTAATATACCTAAAAAACTTTTTGGGGTTAGTCTTAGCATCCACCGCAATGCACTCTTCATTTCCTTTCTTTGCCTTCCAGATTACTGTTTTACAACATTTATTATAGTTCTTATATTCATTAAATGCAGCTTCTGTCCCAACAGACTTGTAGTTTTTTAAATGCCTTTCTCCTCTTAGAGCTTCTACATTTACTCCTTAAGGGAATAAGTTGAGAACAGTAATGATTTAATATCATTTTAAATGACAACCATTTCTGTTCTGTGTTTTAGCTGAAAACTTAATGCCCCAATCAATGCTCTGAAGGCCAGCCCTCAAGGCACTAAAATTAGCTTTTCTGAAACTCATGGTTTTTGTTGCCCCAGTGTATATTTGTTTTTTGCACCAGACATTAAATGATATACCATTATGGTCACTATTACACAGGGGTTCAATGACTTGCGCATTTGCTATAAGTTCTGGGTCATTTGAGATCACTAGATCCAGAATAGCATTTTTTCTGGTTGGCTCCTCAACAACCTGTGCCATAAAATTGTCATGCAACAAGTTTATAAACTTGTTCCCATTAATAAGCCTGGAAGTAATGTTGCTCCAGTCAATATCTGGGTAATTAAAATCCCATTATCATTACTTTACCCAAACTAGCTTTTTCTATTTGCATCAATAGCTTAGCCTCCTCCTCACTTAAATTAGGTGGTCTATAGCATACTCCTACAATTAATTTGCTGGACTCTTTACAATTGGTTAATAACTCTACCAATAAGACTTCTGCCCCCTCATTTTCTAACATAACCTCCTCCTTTATATAAGCTTTTAAATCCTGCCTAACAAACAGACACACCCCTCCTCCTTTTCTATTGCCTCTGTCCCTCTGAACCAAAACATAGCGCTAATATGAAATGTCCAGTCATGCGACTCATTCAGCCATGTTTTGGCCACACCAATCAGATCATATTTTCCCTTCAGCACCAGCAGCTCCAGCTCTCCCATTTTACCAGTCAGACTCCTTGCATTTGCAAACATATATTTAAGACATTTTGTGCCTTACCAAAAATGCCTTACCCTTTAAACAAAACAGGCATTGTTTGCCTATATATTGCAATATATTTAAGCTGGCCAAAGTTATCCCTGGTATGGCCAGTCCTACACTCAACCTTTTTCATTAATAATTCTATTGCTGCATTAACTTACTTGCTGCTTTCAATGTTAAAACTCCCAAACTTGGTTGCCCATTTAATGGCCACCGATGGGATCAACTGACTATAGCTGGAATGGGTGGGAGCTACAACAGCAAGTAAGTTGCAGGTAAAACTTAGTCCCGGTGTAAATGCAATTCTAAGAGCACAAAGTTGTGCTTTACGAAGCAACTAGCAGGGCAAAGTGTAAGAAAAACAAGATACATGTTAAACTAATGAGGCCCATTGGGTTTTATATAACGATTTTATGTTATTCAGTGGCTTTAGTTAACAAATGAACATTTTCACAAACAGGTAATTAATGTATGGGTGTGGCTCTTGTTATTAAAACATGTCTCAAACGAGTAACACCATCATGTTAAATAACATATAACTATATATTGTATAACTACAGAGCAGCTAAAGCTTTACACAATTATGTGTGGGAGGTGAAAAAGGGCTTGTCTATAAATTCTATGTATAAATGCAATGGAGTGGGTTTTCTACAATAAACAGGCTAAGTGGGGTGTCGGCTGGCAGCTCCGGATATATGAGTTTTAGCAGCATAGCCAATGATCATAATAGAAATCATGCTATGTCCTTATTTGAAATGTTTCTGCAGTCGTCTTCAGGAAACAGGTGCAGAATGGCATGACCACAAACCATTGTGACACCTTCTTAGCACGAGTCTGTTTTTGTGAAGAGTTTGCTCGTGGTTGCATCCTAGCTTTTAGCGATATATGATATATGTATTGCAAATAGCTGAGCAAGGAAATAGATGGAAATGCACGGTATAACAGTAAAATAGACTTTTTACCTGAGAGATGATAAAGTAACACTGTTACCTGTCCTCCACACATAAAGTTCAACCTTTTTGTTTAAGTAAAACCAACCTTGCTAGCTTCACAAACTATTAAGTGACTCATTCCAGGATACTGCATGCCTGGAGCAGTTTTATTAACATGAACTTGTATAAAGATCAGTCATATTCCGTGGTGCTGTACAATGAGTGTATACATCACACATATAGATTACATACAAAAATATGCTCAATAACTGACACAAGAGGTAAAGAGACAGCTTTTGTCCAGGGCCCACAGAGACTGCAACGTCAGGGACCCCACACTTCCTCATGGCTGCCCCAGTTGTTAGCAGACACCACAACCTGCTTCACCCCCCATGCATACCTTATAAGTTAACAATTATCCAGAATGTTTAGCATTTGACTTCCACTACTTTTGGCCTACATTGGGCCAGATTCAATTAGTGTGAAAAGCTTCTAATGTAATTAAATTTCCAATTTTCCCACAGACCAAGATGCAATTTAGTGGGGGGAAAAAACTGTATTGAAGTCTATGCGAAAAAAAAGTGGAGCTAAATTAGAAATAGAGGTTTTTTTCACCTTCAATCTCGTCCATAAGTTTTCTTGTGATAAACCATAAAGTAATGTTTTCTCGTTGATTTGAATCTGTTCCATTCTCTTTCCGCAGATAAATTCACAAAGCCCCAGAAATGTTTAGTGAATGCAATGGGTGTTTAGTCAATGGCCATTGTTTTTTGCTTTGTTTATGCCAAATGCATTGGAGTCAATGGCCATTATTTTGCTTTTTTAAAGGAGAAGAAATGGTTTATTTAATTGGGGGTGCCAAAAGTTAGGCACCCCCAAGTGATCATATATACACCCGGGGCCGGGACAGCGCAGTGGAGCTCACGGGCGCCATCTTCTCCACTTTGGGAATCTTCGGGTCCCTTCTGCAATTTCCGTGGCTGTCGGCACATGTGCAGTTATTCAGGACGGGAAAATGGATAGGAAAATTGCTACAACTGTGCATGAGCCATATGCTGCTTGCTTACTGAAGACTCCTGAAGCGGTAAAGATGGCACACGTGAGCTCCGCTGTGCTAACTCTGTATCAAGGGGTAATTAAAGACTTAGGGTCATTTACAACATTAACAACTGTGTGTGGGGGGAACAGGGAGGGGGACTATGGAGGATAGGGGTTTTCATTAGTTGGGGGTTTTGTTCTCCTTTAAAGTTCGGGTTTTCGCTCTACTGTGCATGCGCACCCACGTGAAGAAGAAAGAAGATGCAGAAAGGCGATCACTCCATGGTGCTCACTGAAATAACCCCGGGCCAGTGCAGTTTTCTGCTGATAGGAGCACTGGCCTGAGGTGTCAGGTAAGTAGATACAATCACTTGAGGTGCCTAACTTCTGGCACCCCCCAAAAATAGCACCTTTCCTTCTCCTTTAATGCCAAATGCATTGCAGTCCATGGGCATTTTTTCCATGTTTTTCTTAGCACAAATGTAATGGAGTCAGTGGGTGTTTTTCTTGCATTTTTTCTGCCACAAAAAAAAAAACTCTTTTTCTTCCTGCAAAACAAAACACATGACAAAATTCTAGTGCAGCTTCCACAGGCATAACTACCAGGGGTGCAGGGGGTGTGACTGTACAAAAGATAAATATAGGGATTGCACACAGGGATTTTTGTAAATTACATTTACAAAAAATACACTCACATGTTCAGCTATGGCCCAGTATTGGCCCTACGCGTTTCGACCACAAAAGTGGTCTTCATCAGGGGCAAAATCCATAAGGTATTAGAAAAAGGATAAAAAGGCAGAACGAATGTATACATTAGACAAGCTTAAATACCTTTGAAATGCCTCCATAATCCCCCTACGCATGAAAAGTGGCGTGTGACGTCACATCCGCCCTTGAAACAGAAGCATGTGTCACAAGAAGTACCTTGCGATCCACATGGAACGCAAATGCGTTCCAGCAACGTCTATTGTAGACGTCACTTCCGCCAACTACTAGAGAGATCTGAGGAAGTTCCTGCTGCTCATCATATGGAGCGCACTTGCGTTCCAGCGTCACTAGCATCAATTAAACAGTGGTCTATACTGAATTGATCAACAGCTTCCACCTCATACTGCATGTAATTTCCAAAATAATTGCAATAAACTTGCAAGGAACTTCCTCATCTCTTCTAATTAACATTCCAATTTAAACTAAAAAACAAAAAAACAAAAATAAACAAAAAAACAAAAAATAAAAAACCAAAACCAAAGAAAAAAGGAAAAAAATAAAAAAATATATATTTACACAAATAACAAAACATTTTGTTGAAATATACAATGGGAGAAGAGGAGGACAAAAAAACACAAAGTTTGAACATGATCCAAAATGTATTATGTGTCAATGGAAATGTGGTCCTTGTCATCATATTATCCTCCCATTATCGTCAAACCTATGACAAAAAGATCATAAGTACTTCAATGTTATGGCAAAATAGTTATAGTAACATAAAACAATCATACCTACCCAGGACTCACAAAACAATTAATCCCCAATAATCTCCAATAATCTCCGTATTGGAATGGCATGTTAAGAAGTTGAGCAACCATTGGAAAATAAGATAATTATCTGTTCTGCAAAAAGCAAGACAAATTTAGGGAATCATTAAGGCCATGAGGTGTAATTGTATTCAAACTATAAATCCACTCTGCTTCTTTCCTCAATAAAAGTGTATTTCTATCCACTCCTCCAACTGAATTAACAATTTGTTCAATCGCCATAATTCTCAATGATGAGACATTATGGCGATTGTCTTTACAATGTTGTACCAAAGGTGTTGTATCTTTGCCAATTTTTATCACACTTTTATGTTTAATAAACCTATCTTTCAACTTTTGGATGGTCTTGCCAATATAATACAATCCGCAAGGGCAGATCATCAAATACACCACATGCGTTGATTGGCAAGTAATCCTTTGTTTGATCCCAAACCTCTGTAGAGTTCGTGGGTGTGTAAAGGAATTCCCTTGAATCATGCTATTACATATAGAACAACCATAGCAACGATAGTTGCCTGGTTGTGGTTTTGATAGAAAGTGAGGAACACTATAATAAGCTTTGTTGTCAGCTCTGACCAATAGATCCTTCAAATTTTTCCCCCTCTTAAATGCTAACATGGGTGGTTCTTGACATTCAGCACCAATGATAGCGTCAGTTTGTAAATGGTGCCAATGTTTTTGTATAATATGTTTGACATACCTACTGGCCGTTGTGTATTTAGTAACAAAGACTTTCCTGGCTTTAACTAGTTTGGGTGTCACAACATCATTATTTACCTTAGCGATAGCCTGTGATACTATTTCCTCTCCATAACCCCGTTCACGAAACCTGTCAGCCATAGTTTGTAATGATTCATCTAAATCCTGTGTCTCTGAAGTGATGCGTTTTACTCTTGTCATCTGAGAATATGGTAAAGCTTTAATTAACGAAGGCGGGTGAAAACTATCAGCGTGTAAGAGAGTATTTCTATCAGTAGGCTTGCGATAGATACTAGTTTTGAATTTACCTGCCTGATATTCTATCAATACATCCAAAAAGGATATAGAAGTCATACTCCATGATGCAGTGAATCGGATAGTGGAAGGAATATTATAAAGAGAATTGATGAAATGAGTCAATTCCAATTCTGTACCCTGCCAGAGAAAGAAAAGGTCGTCTATATAGCGAAAGTAACAAATAATGTGCTTCCAGAAATTAGATTTGTAGATGTGAGTATCCTCATACTCGGCCATAAATAAATTTGCATATGCGGGGGCCACATTGCTCCCCATCGCAGTGCCCTGTGTCTGTCTGTAAAAAATTTTTTCAAAACGAAAATAATTATGATCCAACACAAAACATAACAAATCATAAATAAAAGGAGCTCTTATGTCTTCCCTATATTTATCCTTTAACAATTTATCAATTATTTGTTTACCGAACTCATGAGGAATGTTCATGTAGAGGCTGGATATATCCATTGTGACCAACAAAATCAGAACAGACATTCTTAAAATAGAGTTGTAAGTTGACAGGGTCTCTACCCATGAAGAAAGGGACAACTTTTGCACACAGTTGAATGAGAAACTTGATCTTTTGAAGATAGATTTATTATTATTTAAAAAGAAAAAACTTCTGAAAGTGGTGCAAGATTACAAAACAGATAATGTTTATAGATGGTTGAAAGGTGATTACAATAGATGAATTAGGAAATTTACACCCAGACAAAAGGCCAGGGGATCATCCTCGGGAAGTGGCACGGAACTTTCTGACAGTGATTCCCTAGCAGAACAACGACATCAGCAGTCTTTTTTTTAGCGAAAGGCACCAAAATAAATACAAGAAAAAAAACAGAAGAGGCCCCTCAAAAGGCAAAAGAAAGCAATCATACCCTACAGGACAATACTCTTCCAACTCCAAAAAGTCCGGTCAAGACTCGGAGCAAAAGGGACAGATAGTCTTTAATTTGTCCTCCATACCTCTAACTGATCTGCAGGTATGTGCTTTGGGTAAGGGATTAAGTTTTGTTCCGACCACTAATTTTAACCCATTCGATTTGAGGTTGAATTGTTCAAATTTTGTCGCACATTGCACTTAAATTCTTTTTTTGCCTCCAAGTTTGAAGAGGAACAGACGTGTTCAGAAGTTGAGCAACCAACACCTATCATGTCACAACAATTGCGTTTAAAATCCACCTTTATGTCACCGATACAAAACAAATCTGTGAGTACTTTTGCTAATAATGTTAAAAGGGATATTGGATTGTATATCAAACGTAAACACAAATATTCAAGAAATTTATATCGTAAAGAAATGTCCTCCATTCAGGAGCTAAGCAGGGATACATCCAGAATTGTGAAATCTGCAGATAAGGGTGGGGGCATAGTTGTGATGGATTATGCAAAATACAGATCAGAGGCACTTGGCCAACTTTCAGATGTTGCATGTTATGAGGAGTTATTGGGAGATCCCACTATACATTATTCAAACGAAATTGCTATAAAAGTTAAACAAGCACTTGACCGGGATGTTATTGATGAAAAGACAAGTACATTTTTGATTATGAGCTGTCCGAGACGTCCTTGTCTTTATTTGCTCCCCAAAATTCACAAGTCTTTAATTGATCCTCCTGGCAGACCGATTATTTCGGCGTCAGGATCGATATGTCAACCACTAGCTCAGTTTGTGGATTATTTTCTACAGCCGCATGTTGTCACAATACCATCGTTCATCAAAGATTCTTTTGATTTCCTTAACAAGTTACATTCAGTTAAAATTGATCATGACTCTCAGTCACAAATTTTGTTGGTCACAGTGGATATATCCAGCCTCTACACGAACATTCCTCATGAGTTGGGTAAACAAATAATTGATAAATTGTTAAAGGATAAATATAGGGAAGACATAAGAGCTCCTTTTATTTATGATTTGTTATGTTTTGTGTTGGATCATAATTATTTTCGTTTTGAAAAATGTTTTTACAGACAGACACAGGGCACTGCTATGGGGAGCAATGTGGCCCCCGCATATGCAAATTTATTTATGGCCGAGTATGAGGATACTCACATCTACAAATCTAATTTCTGGAAGCACATTATTTGTTACTTTCGCTATATAGACGACCTTTTCTTTCTCTGGCAGGGTACAGAATTGGAATTGACTCATTTCATCAATTCTCTTTATAATATTCCTTCCACTATCCGATTCACTGCATCATGGAGTATGACTTCTATATCCTTTTTGGATGTATTGATAGAATATCAGGCAGGTAAATTCAAAACTAGTATCTATCGCAAGCCTACTGATAGAAATACATTACATGCTGATAGTTTTCACCCGCCTTCGTTAATTAAAGCTTTACCATATTCTCAGATGACAAGAGTAAAACGCATCACTTCAGAGACACAGGATTTAGATGAATCATTACAAACTATGGCTGACAGGTTTCGTGAACGGGGTTATGGAGAGGAAATAGTATCACAGGCTATCGCTAAGGTAAATAATAATGTTGTGACACCAAACTAGTTAAAGCCAGGAAAGTCTTTGTTACTAAATACACAACGGCCAGTAGGTATGTCAAACATATTATACAAAAACATTGGCACCATTTACAAACTGACGCTATCATTGGTGCTGAATGTCAAGAACCACCCATGTTAGCATTTAAGAGGGGGAAAAATTTGAAGGATCTATTGGTCAGAGCTGACAACAAAGCTTATTATAGTGTTCCTCACTTTCTATCAAAACCACAACCAGGCAACTATCGTTGCTATGGTTGTTCTATATGTAATAGCATGATTCAAGGGAATTCCTTTACACACCCACGAACTCTACAGAGGTTTGGGATCAAACAAAGGATTACTTGCCAATCAACGCATGTGGTGTATTTGATGATCTGCCCTTGCGGATTGTATTATATTGGCAAGACCATCCAAAAGTTGAAAGATAGGTTTATTAAACATAAAAGTGTGATAAAAATTGGCAAAGATACAACACCTTTGGTACAACATTGTAAAGACAATCGCCATAATGTCTCATCATTGAGAATTATGGGGATTGAACAAATTGTTAATTCAGTTGGAGGAGTGGATAGAAATACACTTTTATTGAGGAAAGAAGCAGAGTGGATTTATCGTTTGAATACAATTACACCTCATGGCCTTAATAATTCCCTAAATTTGTCTTGCTTTTTGCAGAACAGATAATTATCTTATTTTCCAATGGTTGCTCAACTTCTTAACATGCCATTCCAATACGGAGATTATTGGAGATTATTGGGGATTAATTGTTTCATGAGTCCTGGGTAGGTATGATTGTTTTATGTTACTATAACTATTTTGCCATAACATTGAAGTACTTACGATCTTTTTGTCATAGGTTTAACGATAATGGGAGGATAATATGATGACAAGGACCACATTTCCATTGACACATAATAAATTTTGGATCATGTTCAAACTTTGTGTTTTTTTGTCCTCCTCTTCTCCCATTGTATATTTCAACAAAATGTTTTGTTATTTGTGTAAATATATTTCTTTTTCTTTTTTTCCTTTTTTCTTTGGTTTTTGTTTTTTATTTTTTGTTTTTTTTGTTTATTTTTGTTTTTTTGTTTTTTAGTTTAAATTGGAATGTTAATTAGAAGAGGTGAGGAAGTTCCTTGCACGCTTATTGCAATTATTTTGGAAATTACATGCAGTATGAGGTGGAAGCTGTTGATCAATTCAGTATAGACCACTGTTTAATTGATGCTAGTGACGCTGGAACGCAAGTGCGCTCCATATGATGAGCAGCAGGAACTTCCTCAGATCTCTCTAGTAGTTGGCGGAAGTGACGTCTACAATAGATGCATTTGCGTTCCATGTGGATCGCAAAGTACTTCTTGTGACAAGCTTCTGTTTCAAGGGCGGATGTGACGTCACACGCCACTTATCATGCGTGGGGGATTATGGAGGCATTTCAAAGGTATTTAAGCTTGTCTAATGTATACATTCGTTCTGCCTTTTTATCCTTTTTCTAATACCTTATGGATTTTGCCCCTGATGAAGACCACTTTTGTGGTCGAAACGCGTAGGGCCAATACTGGGCCATAGCTGAACATGTGAGTGTATTTTTTGTAAATGTAATAAATTTTTGCCTTTTAAATTTTGAGTGTGCAGTCCCTATATTTATCTTTTGTTTGATTATTTTTTGGAGACTTTATATGGGCGGTCTTCATGGGACAAGCACCTCACAAATTGAAATCTAATTTGGGGGTGTGACTGTACACGGGCCCACCGGAGCAGCAATAAAACTTATATTGTGCAGCAGGTCATATGGTCATTTTTTCGGCGTATGTTCCTGGAGGTACCAATGTGCGATTCAGGAGGGGGAGGGCCCCAAGGGGGGCCTAGGTGATCGTCCTGCACCTGGGCCCACATGTGGCTAGTTATACCACTGGCAGCTTCAAGTGTGAAAATAAAATAAACTAAAAGAAAAAACAGAATTACCTAATTCGAACTATTCTTGCCAAGTATTACACACAGTACACAGTTCACAGCATTACTGACTGCAAGCTTATTATCAATTGCTTGACATTTACAAGTGGATTACAGATGGATTACAGGTCCTTTCACAGAAACAGGTTCTACAGATCTGGAAAATAAAAATGAGCCATATACAAGTAGAATAGAACTGGTCAAATCAAATTATAAGGTAAAATACTATACTTTTGCATCATTCTGTTGAAATAAGTGTGAGTGTGCAGGTAAAGTGTACCAAGATTAAGTTATGGACATATAAATGTAAATTTTCTTTGAATTCTGTGCCAATAATTCCTTCAGTAAATCACTACAGTGAACATAACCATCTACTATGCCTAAAATAACTGTACAGCAGTGTTTTTTTAGACTGTTAGATCTATGGCCCCCTTGAAGTTCAACATTTGGTCAGAGGTCCTCTTTGCTCATAACAATTTGCAGATATTTAAAAATATTGCTCTATCAGATTTTATATTGTCACTGCGGATGTAATTCTGTTCATTGTATAAACCCATTTATTGTCGAGCGCTGCAGAATACGCTGTTGCTTTATAAATAAGTGTTAATAATAATTGTTACTATTATTATCATCACCTATTTTCATTCCCAGGCCCAAAAATTACTTCCCCTAGCACTGCTGGCATTGCTGCTAGTGTGAGCAGTAGATATGTATGATAATCTCTCATGGGTACTCTGGTACCATCATGTGGTTAGTTGATGCAACTGCATCTATTCCAACTATTTCATAGTTGTGATATCTATTTCATAGGAATGTACCTGTCCTTTCTGGGGTTAGATCTAGCATGTGGAAACTTCAGTCTTGCTGAATAATTGAGTATCATGGGGTTGAAGGGTCCCTGGGGTGGAGTTTGAAATGGTGCAGATGGAGCTGAACCATGACATTTCTGAATTAGTACAACTTGCTGACAATTAGATGTTTAAATGTGCCTGTTACCCGATACCTACACATGAGCAGGAGAAATGGAAACCGTGCCATTATTACAATTAATGAGTTTCATGCTTGTTTTCTATTAAATCTAATATATTATGCTAGAAGAATGGTGATTTGCATGCATTTTTTCCAATGGAACATGCATTCATAACTGAACCGTAAGGGGTACTAGCATCTGTAGCATACCTCCCAACATGGGCACAAATTTTGCCTAGTGCAGTGCAGCAAAAATGTTTTGGCCACACCCCTAATTACCATTTTCATTTTACAAAATTTGGCAGGTAATGAAAGTTTGAACATATTTCTGTGTTTTTATTTCCAGTTATTACAGTCTTGCTAATGAAGGCGAATTGCCCTTTAAGCTGTGAGTCTAACATCTCCCAAGGGACCTCCTTATCTAAATTGTTACAATTACTTTTTTGCTTATCTCAAAATTGTTACAAAGTATCTTTAGCTGCTCAGTGCAGAGAAAATTGTGACTTTCCAGTACAAACCTGTGCCTGCGGGTTGAGCTGTCAAAAGCGGGACTGTCTTGCTGAAAACAGGACAGGGAGGTATGCACTGTAGCATATTGTACATTGCCGTTGATGCTGAAATGTACAACCCATCAAAGTAAGAGATGTTGGTACTTGAATCTATACAGTATTTGTCAGCGAGAGCAGTAAGCACCAGTATAGCGCATACAGGTATGAGACTTATTACCCTGAATGCTTGGGACAGCTTGGGCAGATTAGCTACCATCTAAATACAAGGTACACTTTTACTGTTACAGATAAAAAGAAAATAAGCTTAAAAAATAGAATATTTGCCTACTCTATGGTACATGGTATCCCATAATTTGGATATCGGATCTCCATAAAAGAGATCCCACACTTTAGAAATAAATCAAAGGGTACTGGCAACTTATAGCATTATACAATTGGGAGCAGAGGGTATTTGCACCTAAAGAACACTTGAGGGCATATAGTACTGGCACCTTTAGCTCATTTTCCATAGAGAGCATGATGTACTTAGCCTAAAGCACAATTCACATCTGATCCATAAGTATTGATTGCCCATTATAGTGTGGTGACTGGCATCAGTTGCATATTACAATATAATGGAAATGGATACTTTATCAGTTGTAAATTCAGCATAATGCTTTCTGAAAACAGAATGTATTTACTTGTCTGGTGACATATACATAGCCTTAAAGGAACAGTAACACATCCCTAGAAAAAGGCAAAAAGCCCAGGTGCTGCTGCAAAATTAATATCACCATAAAGACACGGCGCACTCATGGGACTTAATTTATGTGCAAAACTTTAATGGTCTAAGTTGATTTAGACCATTAAAGGTTTGCACATAAATTAAGTCCCACGAGTGTTCTGTGTGTTCTTTGTGCCTTGAGAAAGGCCCTAATGTGGACTGAAACATTGGATATTCATTATTAAATAAACACGTTTGATTCACTACAAATAGAGTGCGGGTCTTTCTGCTATATTGTATGACATACTTTGACCCTGCACCCGCAATCAACTTGTGATCAGGTAAGAGTGCAAACACTGTACATAAAGTATATATAAATATATATATGTGTGTGTGTCTATAATTACTACACATGGTATGAGGTGATGGAGAGCCCTCTAGTTGACCAACTAACTCCATGTCATGAGGGTGATAGTTTTCAATTCCTGGGTTCTTTAAACCTAATTTCTCATCCCACTACATGGTAACATGGACTAAGATCTTAAAAATGCTCGGCATGGATCATTATCCTTCAAATATTGGGTTAGTCTGACACCTCTAAAGGTCAAATACACATCTCATATTTACTAAAAAATCATCATCACACTGAAAGATTGCCAAATTTTCTCTCATGGCGTAAAGTCTCTGTGAAAATTCACCAGTGTAATATTCCCAATAAAATTTTAGTGTGGAAAAACTCTCTAGAGAATTTGCACTATAAGTAAATGACTTATGCTCTATCTTTATTATGGCATTATACCAACCATAAACTAGAGAAATTTAGTTCCTGTGCTCTTCGTAAATTGGCTAATATTCACTGTACATATTTGACCTAGTGAAACCAGGTAACTTTCACTCTTTAGTAAATATACTCCTTGGGTATAATACAAATGTATGTACATATAATACTGTGAGCTACAGTTAGGTCCATAAATATTTGGACAGAGACAACTTTTTTTCCAATTTTGGTTCTGTACATTACTACAATGAATTTTTTAATGAAACAACTCAGATTCAGTTGAACTGCAGACTTTCATCTTAAATTCAGTGGGTTAAACAAAAAGATTGCATAAAAATGTGAGGAACTAAAGCCTTATTTTAACACAATCACTTCATTTCAGGGGCTCAAAAGTAATTGGACAATTGACTCAAAGGCAGGTGTGAGCAATTCCTTTGTTATGTCATTATCAATAAAGCAGAGTTGATTTTATCTCCATGCAGGTGAAACAAGCCATCCTTAAACTGCAAAAACAGAAGAAAACAAATCAGAGAAATTGCAAGAATATTAGGAGTGGTAAAATCTACAGTTTGGTACATTGTGAGTAAGAAAGAAAGCACTGGTGAACTCCGCAACGCAAAAAGACCTGGACGTCCATGGAAGACAACAGTGGTGGATGATCGCACAATCATTTCCACGGTGAAGAGAAACCCCTTCACAACAGCCAAACAAGTGAACAACACTCTCCATGAGGTAGGTATATCAATATCCAAGTCTACCATAAAGAGAAGCCTGCATAAAAGTAAATACAGAGGGTGCACTGCAAGGTGCAAGCCACTCATAAGCCTCAAGAATAGAAAGGCTAGATTCAACTTTGCTAAAAAAAAAAAAAGCCAGCACAATTCTGGAAAATCATTCTTTGGAGAGATGAAATCAAGATCAACCTCTACCAGAGTGATGGCAAGAAAAAAGTATGGAGAAGGCGTGGAACAGTTCATGATCCAAAGTATACCACATCATCTGTGAAACAGAGGAGGCTGTGTGATGTCTTGGGTGTGCATGGCTGCCAGTGGCACTGGGACACTAGTGTTTATCCATGATGTGACACTGGACAGAAGCAGCCAAATGAATTCTGAGGTGTTCAGAGACTGCTCAAATCCAGCTAAATGCAGTCAAATTGAGGCGTTTCATAATACAGATGGACAATAACCCAAAACATACAGCCGAAGCAACCCAGGAGTCTATTAAAGCAAAAAAGTGGAATATTCTTCACCTGATCTGAACCCAATTGAGCATGTATTTCACTTGTTGAAGACTAAACTTCAGACAGAAAGGCTCACAAACAAACAGCAACTGAAAGCGGCTGCAGTAAAGGCCTCAAAAAGGAGGGAACCCAGAATCTGGTGATGTCCATGAGTTCAAGACTTCAGGCTGTCATTGCCAGCAAAGGATTTTCAACTAAGTATTAGAAATGAACATTTTATTTTCAGTTTTTTAATTTGTCAAATTACTTTTGAGCCCCAATAATTGAAGTGATTGTGTTAAAAAAGGCTTTAGTTCCTTAAGATTTTTATGCAATCTTTTTGTTCAACCTACTGAATTAAAGCTGAAAGTCTGCAGTTTAACTGCATCCGAGTTGTTTCATTTAAAATTCATTGTGGTCATGTACAGAACCAAAATTAGAAAAAAAGTTGTCTCTGTCCAAATATTTATGGACCTAACTGTATATCTAGCGCAAACCCCTTATAGACATTTTCATAGCTACATAAAATAGCTACAATAAATGAAAGATATTTTTAGTTGCACCTTATAGTCATAGAATCTTTAAATGTACCAGTCATAGCAAGGAAAACTTCTTTGGTATGTTCTAACAGTTTGTTACATGTCAAATTGAGTTATGTAACTCTAATGTAACAGCTTGATATGCTGATACATTAACCAAGTATAGGCTCAAACTAAATTGTGCCCACGCAATAAACCAAAAAATATTGAGCCAGATTTAATTCAGTCAGAAACTGTTATTTTCAGTTTATAACATAAAAATTTTGGGTGAGATTCAATTTGAGTAGAAATTTTTTTTTCCGAATTATATTCTATTTTTCCCATAGAATTCAACAGATTTTTCATGTAGTAAACAGTTTTTCTCATTGAATTGCATGGGGCTCTAAGGACAAGGTCATACCTCCCAACATTCAAACCATTGAAAGAGGGATAAAAATGTTTTTGACCACGCGTGTTTTATGGCCACACCCCTTATTACACATTTCTGGGAGGTTTGGTGCAATGTTTTATGTGTTATAACAGTTTTGATAATGAAAGTGAATTGCCCTTTAAGCTGCTAGTCTCAGTTCTCCCAAAAGGCCTGCTTATCTTAAATAGCTACAATTGAATCTTTGCTTATCTTAAATTGTTACAAAAGTATATAAGTGCAGCTGCTGAGTGTTCTGGACTCTCTGCTTAAAAGCCTCTTATTTTAATTAAGTTTCAGAAACTTTTCAGTAAGAAACCCAGGACTGCAGGGTGAGCTGTCAAAATCAGGACTGTCCCACAGAAAATGGGTATACAAGGGCACAATATTTTGTATGTGGCTGGCCAACCTACAAACATAAATACATTCATAAATATACTTATTTGCACTTTGCACTTGCAAGTGTCAGTTCATAACATGTTTAAAAAAACTATATAAACGATCTCAAAATAATTGGGAACAATTATAAAATAAAATAATAAAAGTAAAGTTAATGGATCAAAACAATGTAGTAATAATGGTACATGGGTTAAATGGTAATAGTATGTTGAATGATAGTAGCTAAAGTGCAGTTTGTTAAAAATAAAATATAAAGTTCATACTTTAAACAGACCCTAGCTTACAGCAATCATGGATGGGGCATGATTGGGTTCTACATGCCACACAAAAAAATGTTTATACACAGTACAGAGATGGAGTGCTGCTTCCAGTATTACCTGTTTGGTATCAGGTTCCTCTGTGTATGGCCCCAAAAACTGCCAAGGACCCAAAAATAGTATCCACGAACAAAACACCAATGGCATATCCGATGCTGTGAAATCAGTTGTGGGTTATTTAGCTCATAATAGTGGCAATGTTTTCGGGCCTATACAAGACCCTTTGTCAAGCCTTTGCTCGTACAAAAAAATGTTTAGCCTTCCAACCTTATAATGTATTTAAAGGGAAAATGAAAATTTAATGTAAGCTTCAGCATACAGAAATAAGCAACTTATTTAAAAGCTTATATACAATTTTCGCAATAGTTCTCGTTTAAATAAGTGACCAGCATACTGTACCTAAACAACTTTTAATATTCTTACTTGGGACTGTCCAACTGGTCATGATATATTGCCCTACATGTCTGCATGCTGTGGTCTACACACCTGTTTACCTGTGTGTTGTTCTGGAAGGAATCCTTTATACAGCCAACTGCAATTTACCCTTATGTGGCAGTACACGAGGAAATTGAATGGGAAATTGAACAATCTGTCATACCAAAAGAATCCACCCAGCTCCTATGTATGCTCTCGTGTAAGAGTGCTTTGTAATCTCTCTCTACTAATGGTTCCCTCCAAGATATTCTGGAAACCGGATGAAGTAAAGCGAAACAAAGAAATGAAATAGAGAAGAATGGGGCAAGGAAGATGGAAGATTTGGGGAAAAAACAATATTATATGTAATTATATTGCCCTTATATAAATGAATGACTTCACACATTAATGGCTTGGGGTGTTCCTCTCAAGAGCTTATGAAACCTAATAATAAACATGCCTTTGGAGGAGTTGTCAAATATTGTGTAATTATTAATTAGCCAAAAGGAGAACCTCCTGAATTTAAATTTGTGTTTAAAAAGAAGAACAACGTACAACTCCAGTTCTTGATCATTTGCCTGTTTACAATGGTGAGAGCAGTTCCTAAATGTGGTTTGCCTATGATGGATAAATGCACACAAACCGAGGAACATACTGTACATGGGAAAAGTATGATGGACAGCCAAAAACACACAAAAAATAAACAACACTGACACATCTGGAGATGGAGGACAAAAGGCTTTTATTTACTTACCATAGTCGAATAGATGCAGGAAATGTATGTTTAATCCATACATAACATAAATGTGCTTAAATAAGCAATTGTTCCTGCCTTAAGTTGCCTATAAATTTTGTAACATAGAATTAAATTATACAGAGATGTTTGCTTCTTTCCTCCAATAACTTGTAGGGGGGGCCCTGACCACCAATGTTTTTTTAAAAACTTTTATGGGGGGGCCCTGGCCCAATGTTTTTTTTTAAATTATAAGGGGGCCCTGACCATCAATGGTTTTTTATAACTTGTGGGGGGGGGTTACCGTTCTTAGCGCTGTCTGTGTGGCCTTTTTACTGTGGTGTTGGCGGGATCTGGGGTGGAGCGTGGGGTGGGGCCTGGGGGCCCAGAAACTTTGTGGGTGGGGCCCAGAAAATGCTGATGTACGAAGCCCCATGATTTCTAATGGAGGCCCTGACATCACTGATTCAGTTCTATCCTGACTCATAAACCACTTTTAGACTGATGGGCTGCACAAAGAAATGCTGTATAAAGGTGAAAAACAAAGTTTAAATGAGTTAAATATTGTTTCAATCACAAAAATTAAAAATTTTTTGCTATTTCTTGCACTAATCAGATCAAATGGAAACTGAATCTACTCCATGTTTGGTTAATGCAATGTAGATAAATAGATTCAGATTTATCAAAATGTTATATTAGAGCTCCCCACAGTAGAATTCACCCAAGTTCTATTCATTGCTATGGGATTTTTAGAAGTGTATGTATCAAATGATGAACTCTAAATTTCACCCAATGATAAATACTCTTCTAAAAATCCAATAGGAATGAATAGAATGTGGGCGAGTTTTACAGTGGGGAGCTCTAATTTCACACTTTGATAAATCAGGCACCAATTGCCCAGATAAGCAGGAATATATTTTGTTAAGGGTTGATCTGGTCTCTGATAATCACATTGTCTACCTCACAAGGACCAAACATGGTGTATGTATGTATGTATGAATATAGCTTCAGTACCCCTTTTTTCCCAGTTTAGTAATACATTTACATTTTTGTTTTTCACTCTTTTCAGTTTATTAATTCTTATTTCTGTAAAACAAACACTGCAATAAATGGAATTTATCATGGGATGGAAAGAATTACTACTAGGGTTTGTTTGCATAATACAGAAATAGCTTTAATAACTGGTGGCTGCTAATTACCGAGGCAGATAGAGAAAAACCAGAGTTTAGGCTTACCCAGTTTATCTATTTGGTTTTCATATTAGTGATGCATGTTGTAGTATTGCATATTTGGGAAGGAGTGATTACCTATTGCATGACTCACTGAATTGGCTGTAGCTGGGTGAGGATAATGTGGGTTCCAGTTACCACTGATCACTCATAGGTAATTTGGTGAGCATGCACGCCCTCAGAATCTACAATGTATAAGTAATTTATTCAAGGACAAAATGACAACACTATAATGACAGGACAACTATTTATAACAAAAGATTGTTATGTTTAATGAATAAGGAAACAACTTGCAAGGTAATCAGACAATGATAGTTATTGTTGTACAGCTTGCTTCTTTGGTAATAGAGGAGCAGATGCAGTGTGTTTGTATCTATGTATATTGGGCCTGCTGGAGCTGCATTCATTTTTATCACGGGTGGCTAGGCAGGGGGAGATTTCTGCAGGGAGCCCAATTCTTATGGGGGGCAGATGCACAACCTGCACACGGGCCCACTGTTATATAGTTACACCACTGATGCACATGCTAACTGGATTATATACCAGTTGTGATGTTAAAGGGACACACACATCTAACCGAAAATATTATCACTGTTGCTGAAGATGGGATTACAGTCAGTCCCAGACTGACCATCTGTAGATTTTGTAAAATCCCTCCAATCTTGACAACCTCTGACCTATCTCTCTGCTACCTTTCATCTCTAAACTACTTGAGCGCCTAGTCTACAAACGACTAACCTCATTCCTCTCTGACAATAACCTGCTGGACCCCCTACAATCTGGTTTTAAGCCACAACACTCCACTGAAACTGCCCTGACCCGACTAATTAATGACCTTTTAACCGCTAAAGCCAACAATCATTTCTCACTACTAATACTGCTTGATCTCTCAGCTCCATTTGTTACTGTGGATCACCCTCTCCTCCTCCAGTCCCTCCATTCGCTTGGCCTTCATGACACGGCCCTGTCCTGGTTCTCTTCTTACATCACCAATCATTCCTTCGGTGTCTCCTACAACGGAGAAGCATCTTCTCCCCTACCTCTTTCTGTTGGGGTTCCTCAAGCCTCTGTCCTGGGACCATTACTATTCTCCCTCTATACTTCATCCCTCTGCAAATTAATCAAGTCGTATGGTTTCCACTACCACCTCTATGCTGACAATACTCAGATTTATCTCTCATCTCCTGATCTCAACCCAGAACTCCTAACTCACGTCTCCTCCTGCCTGTCCGCTATCTCTACCTGGATGTCAGAACGCTACCTTAAATTAAACCTTTCTAAAACTGAAATGGTTCTCTTTCCTCCAACTAACACCAGTAACATCCCAGAAGTATCCATCATAGCTAACAATTCAACTATCACCCCCTCTCCCCAGGCCTTGGGGTTATCCTAGATTGTGCCCTGTCATTCACTCCTCATATGCAGTCACTTATTAAATCATGTCACTTCCACCTAAGGAACATATCCAAAATACGATCATTCATCACCCAAGATGCTCTCTCATCATATCACGTCTAGACTACTGTAACTCTCTTTTAATTGGCCTTCCCCTCCAGAGACTGTCACCTCTCCAGTCCATAATGAACACTGATGCGAGGCTCATACACCTCAGCAACCGCTCCTCCTCTTCCACGCCATTCTATCAATCCCTGCACTGGCTTTCGCTACCTTTCAGAATCAAATTCAAATTAATGACCCTGAAATTCAAAGCACTTCATAACTCTGTCCCACCCTACATCTCTGAACTCATCTCTATATACTCACCCAACCGCTTACTACTCTCCTCTACTGACCTGCTCCTCAACTCTTCTCTCATTACCTCCTCACATGCTCCTTCATCAGCTCTCCAATTTACAATATCAGCAATCTGGTTGCTAGGGTTCAAATCACCCTAGCAACCGTGCATGGATTTGAATAAGAGATTTGAATATGAATAGGAGAGGGCCGGAATATAAAGATAAATAATTAAAAGTAGCAATAATAATACATTTGCAGCCTTACAGAGCATTTGTTTGATAGATGGGGTCAGTGACCCCTATTTGACAGTTGGAAATAAAAATAATTAATTGAAAAAACTATAAATAAAAAAGAATGCAGAACAAGTTGCTTAGAATTGGCCATTCTATAATATACTAAAAGTTAACTTAAAGTTGACCCACCCCTTAAACAGGGCTAATTATTATAATATGATTTGACAGCAGCATACATATTTATAGTTATATTTTTGGGATATTCAACAAGTCTTCAATAACAGTTCTTGACTACCTAAAGCTTTAACTTTGCTGTTTCCCTTTCATGGCAACCGTAAATCGCATTTTTAATGGTAACGAAGCACTGTCCTTTGTACCTCCTCCATGTGGAACTCAACTTTCCTTTTCTTATGGTCTGTCCTTCATATACTTCCTTTAGCATTTTACACTAAGCCAGGAGTAAAGCTGTGTTTAAGGACTTGCCCTGTCTGGGGACCAATGAGATCAATACTGGCACATGGTTCAAATATGTTTCTAGTGTAAAACAATACTCCAGTTGTTAGCCTCACTAAGCAACATCAACAAGAGTCACATTCTGACCAGTAATTATGGCTACTTAGGTAGACCTTAAGATTGAAGCCAACCCCTTTGTGTCATGAGGTCTGATTTCATGTCTACAAACCGGCTATTTAACTATAGCTATGTCTCTCTTTTTGATTAAGATTCACATTGAATCCTCATGATTACTTGGTTTAATTTGTTTGAATGATAAGCAGGTATTCTATTTAAGCGCACAGACAGTATGGTATGTTTCATGTTTAAGGGAGAGATAAATGCTAAATTGTATTAATTAAATGATGTAGGGGTGAAGTATTTGGTGACTTTCCTATATGCCATTGAACATTGAAGAAAGAATTCAGTGTACATTTACACCACCTAATTTTACTTACATTTGAATTTAGACATTGAAAGTTCAGTTCTAAACTAGCACCTTTTGCATTTTAAGATAAGGAAAATATTCATTCAAAGAGCAAAGAACCTTGGCTCATACCCATGAGTTTCTGAATTATATAACTATTATTATTTATAGATACTAGATACATGCATACCTATCAAATAAGCTTTATTCTTTAATTTCACATGGCTTCAGATCAGTTGGCAGACCACCAAAACTATTCATAAAGATATTGAGGGTATAGATATTGATATTATTTGCGTAAAAATTCTTAGGTGTAGCTGAAAATCATTTGATTAATTTTAATATTTTTGCCTATACTTCTTGGTACCTCTCTAAATTTGCTTTTGCCTTGAATCAACTATTTGTTCAGTGACCCTTCCCTTTCTTTATATCGTCGCACAATTGTAAATGATAGAATCTTTGCGAAACAGGTGTTTTGTTGTTTTGGTTACAACAAGAAGTCTACACGAATAGTTTTTTTCCAAATGTAGAAAATAATGTTCAAGACTGAGTTAAACCTTATCGAAAGACTGAAAAAAGGATGTTTATGTATCTTGCTATAAATTCATTATAAGACTAGCGTGTTGTGAGTTTGTCAGTTTTTTTCTGTATCAATATAATCATGTTAGATGGATCACTAGCTCTTTTAGATGGGGTGTGAAGTTTGAATTATTTTAGGGTAAAACAACACACCACACCTCATTTCGTATACCACAAATGATCTTCTTCCTGCATTCCCCATTTTTTCCTTACTTGCTGTCATATTTTCTATTCCACTGATACCAGAACCACACCTTGAAACTTCAAAGAGTAAAAAAAATTGTAAACCTCAAAGTATTACAAGACTCTTCCTTGCTTGAAAAACATTCCTAAGATAAGGTTTGCCCCATCCCCTCAACCAAAAAACATATATAAAGCAGAACATAACACCAATAACTGATTCTATTCCTGATTGGAAACCTGCTCAGAAAAATCTAAGGATGGCACACTACCTGCTGCTCTGTCTAATAGCCATTTATGGAATTAAGATGGGTATGTATTGCCATTTGGGAAATTATCATTATGATACATGACAGCTTATGTTTGGGGGAGCTTTTTTATATGCAGAACAATTAGGTACATCTAGGGGTAGCATATGGATCATCATTTTTCCAGTCTTTTACGTGCATTTTATTAGTGTGCTGGTATTAAATTGAAAGAAGTTTATTTGAAATGTACTAAATGAGCTAAATCCCAATTGTGGTCAAACAGGAATAATCTCCAAATGAACTTTCATATGATTTTCATAAAGGTATAATAGAGTAATTTGTAAATATATAAATATATGTGTACCTTGTAAACATTTTATAAAGGGATACTGCCATGGGAAAAATGTTTTTTGTTTTCAAAATGCATCAGTTAATAGTGCTGCTCCAGCAAAATTCTGCACTGAAATCCTTTACTCAAAAGAGCAAACAGATTGTTTTATATTTAACTTTGAACTAGACATATTGTTAGTTTCCCAGCTGCCCCAGTCATGTGACTTGAGCTCTGATAAACTTCAGTCACTCTTAATGCTGTACTGCAAGTTGGAGTGATATCACCCCGTCCCTTCCCCCCACCCCCAGCAGCCTAACAACAAAAAAGGTAACCAGATAGCAGCTCCCTAACACAAGATAACTGCTCCCTAGTAGATCTAAGAACAGCACTCAATAGTAAAATCCAGGTCCTACTGCGACACATTCAGTTACATTGAGTAGGAGAAACAATAGTCTGTCAGAAAGCAGTTCCATAGTGCATCACTGACTCTTTCTGAAAGCACATGACCAGGCAAAATGACCTGGGATGGCTGCCTACACAGGAAACAGCTAAAGCCGAGCATGCTCTTAACCCTCCCTCTGCTGGATCGCCTGGTGCACAGTGTAAGAGGGTACGGCAACCCCCAATGCTTCCATGGAAATAAAAAACACTGGCATTCAAGGCAGAAGAATGCAGGGTTACCCCTTGCTATTTATTTTGTGCGAATGTTCGCACAAAACAAATAGCATGGGGTAACCCTGCATTCTTCTGCCTTGAGTGCCAGTTTTTCTATTTCCATGGCTGCCTACACACCAATATTATAACTTAAAAAAAATACACATGCTGGTTCAGGAATGAAATCTTATATTGTAGAGTGAATTATTTGCAGTGTAAACAATGTAATTTAAAACCTTAAATGAATTCTACCATAATAACATTGAAGTTGAAGCTAAACACATTCAAGTCCTTATCTGAAGTAATTCCAGATGGCTATGGCATCAATCCCTAGATGAACTTAGAACACATTTATGTTTTACTTCTTGCTTGCTCAAAAAAAACGACAGATGTATTATTAGCCCATGTCATATTTTAAGATATTCAGAATGACATTGGTCCATGCTCCTTTTAAACATCCCTTAATGGAAAGAATAATGCTGAGGAATAGTTCCTAATTTCAATCTTATTTTCTTTTAATATATTGCTTTTAATATATCTAATGAGCTTTATGGCATTCATAGGTCAGGCACTTTAATTCATTTTATTCTGTGTCTCTTCCTGTCATTTTCAAAGTAACGCATTTGTTGGGCTAAACAGTTTATTTGTTTCACTCAAGTAAAAAACGATTTATAATGTCAGCTTTTCTGATCTCAAATAATTGCTCAGCCTAAATGATCTTTTACCCCACGATTTTACTTTTTGTGCATGTTTGCATCAAATGTATGTACTTGGCAACATTTGGCATCCCTTTTAAACTGGAGACACAGGGTCAGAATATGGCTAATTATAACCGGTCAGTATGCATGTACAGGTCTATCTAACAGAAATGCGGTTTATATTGTGCAGGGAATGGAGTTTCTGTTAAGCATATGAGACGCAAGTAATGTGCATATCTATAGTGACAGGATCATGGCATAATTAATAATCCCCTATGCATGCAAAACAGCAGTAATTCTAATAAGTAATGTTTCAATGTTCAATGTAATAATTTGTTGCTAACCCACTAGGTTTTGAAGAACATGAAAGGTTAGGTGCTGGATAAACAATAATACTATGGGGAGTTAAAAAAAGGATTCAAAATAAAAAAAAATTAAAAAAATGAATGAAAAATAATAAAATAAGTATTAAAATTAATAAATAAGAGAGAAAAGGTAATTTGTAGTGGGGTGTAATTCTCAAAACAATGTGGTTAAAAACCACAATTAAAAGATTATATTCATATGCAGTTCATATGCCCTTGTAATCTATGTCCAGTGCTGCTTCCTTGCTTGGTTCGTCAAACACAGAGTTGTAAAAGCAGATAAAAGAAGAGGGGTATGCTCCCATAGTGTAATTCACAACAATTAATTTATGAAAATCTAAATATTGGAGTTACAAATGTAAGTTTAGCTCATCACACTTCTCGGCTAATAAGAACTATACAACCTAAAGTGTTTCATCAGAACATCATGGAACTTACTTCCATGCAAACAGCCAGAAGGTGGGAGTCTAAATGCGAACCATTCTTCATGTCAAACAAAAGTATAAAAGATGTGCTATAGGTTACAGCAAACACTTGAGAATTGGGTTTGTGTATTGAATATGATATGAACTGCCTTATAATTTGTCCTTGATCCTCCAGGATAATAAAAAATAAATTTTTTGTTCCCGTAACAGGAGATTGTCAGGTCACCAGACAATGTAATTACTGCAACATCAAAATAAATGACCAGTGCATCACCACCAATTCTATTGCTGTCTGTCCTAATGAAGATGATCAGTGTGGGATCATGAAGTTCAGTGCAGGTAATAGAATTTTAGCTAGATGTATACAGTGCATGTAAACTTTCATGGGTAATGGACACGGGGCAGATCTGGATCATTTTGTTGCTCGTCGATGTATTGCTCCAATGGATGATGGATAAACATTCTACAAATCTCTCCCTATTCACAGAAGGATAGTACTACTATGAGGGTGAGATGGACAGGATTGATGAAGTATATAATATTCTACCAGATGGAAAACTACTTATAGAATTGCTTTAATTGATTACCTTCTAAATATTATCGATTACTAATTCTGAGCCGTTTCTGAAAGAATCAAGTTAATCTTCACTCTCAGTATCCTCTCAGCATCTGTCTCTCTTCTGTCTTCATGCTGGAGTTGGGAGTCTGACTTTGAATGACAGTTAGGTCCAATGCAGCCTTTGGGGGCTCATTTTGCCTACAAGATGTGTTTGCGCTCATTGTTTTAAATCTCTGGAAATCATTGTACCAAAGTCAGTTTTTTGTTCAACTTTGTTTGTGCTGGAGTCAGTTATCTGAGTAAGCTCTAACACATCTGCTAGAAAAGGGAGCCCCCCAAAATATAAATTAGTTCTAACGTCAATGAAAATCTGACAACCAACTCCTTCATGAAGAGAGAATGAAGAGTAACAGATGCTGAGAGTGACAATGTGAAGATAGACTTTAGTATTTCAGAAACAATACAGAATTATTTAATTGGTTATATTTAGAAAGTTTCTTATTTCAGTGTCATGAATCTTATATAAATTTTCATTTTCATGATAGCTTCCCTTTAAGTCTATAAAAAAATAACATGAATTAAACCCAATAGGATTGTTTTAGGGATGCACCAAATCCACTATTTTGGATTCGGCTGAACCCCCGAATCCTTTGCGAAAGATTCGTCTGAATACCGAACCGAATCCAAATCCTAATTTGCATATGCAAATTATGGATGGGAAGGGGAAAACATTTTTTACTTCCTTGTTTTGTGACAAAAAGTCATGCGATTTCCTTTCCCGCCACTAATTTGCATATTAAAATTAGGGTTTGGATTTGGTTCGGCCGGGCAGAAGGATTCGGTTCGGCCGGGCAGAAGGATTCGACTGAATCCTGCTGAAAAAGGTTGAATCCTGGCTGAATCCCGAACCGAATCCTGGAATCGGTGCATCCCTAGATTGTTTTGCCTCCAACAAGGATCAATTATATCTTAGCTTGGATCAAGTACACGTTACTGTTTTATTATTACAGAGAAAAAGGAAATCATTTTTAAATATGTGAATTATTTTATTAAAATGGAGTCCATGGGAGATGGCCTTCCTGTAATTTAGTAGCTTTCTGGATAACTGATCCCATACCTGCAGTACTATTGTTCCTAAAATGCTAAACCCTGCAGTATCATGAAACAGAAAAAAAGGTCATTTTTCCTAGATAGGTATAAATACATAAATATGCATTTGTTCAAAAAATAGCAAACTATAAATAATTTTTTAACCAGTTGTTTTTTGCAATATTTACAAAATTCTAAATTTGCATATAGTATAGCACTGTGTTGCAGTCTCTATGGCAGAAAGTTGTGGATACTTTAAAAGTATGCGGCAAATAGCATGAATGTTATTAAACTCTAAATTTCTCTTCAACAGATGGCAACCAGGTATTCAACAGATATGGATGTTTTATGATATCAGAGTGCAACAAAACCGCTCAAGTTAGTGGAGTGCTGAGGGCTTTTACCTACACTTCAACCTGCTGTCCATTTAATTTCTGCAATGGAGGACTTGCACTACATGCCCCTCATTTCATATTCCTTGGAGCAATAAGCACTTTTACTTTATACATTAAATCCTAATGATACCAAAGAAATACTCCTCTCAACCCTAGGATGCAAAGAAATACTCTGTCCATTATCTTATCATTTTAATAAATACAGTCTTAATATATGTAATAGAGGAGGATACATATGCAAGTATAGATATAAACCCCACAACATGTATAGTATGAGTAATTAACATTCTTCAATTTATTGTATTATTCCATGCATTAATTGTCCAAAGTTTGGGTAATGTTTATATGATTAACATACTACACAGATGATCCAGTTTGAGGTGCTTTAAATATATGGTTCCTAGTACTGAAATATATTTAGAAATATTAAAGCTTGTGTTTAAATATGCGCATTATCCCACTTAAAACATTTATATTAGCAGGAGTGAAGGTTTTAAGGCCAATTTATTAATATGGTACAGTAAAACAGGCTTCTAACAAATACACACAAGACTCAAATATATTCAAATTCAAGAATGCATTTTTCACACTCCCATTTTTTAAATAACACTCAAAATGTTAAAGTAACAATTCTGCTATCTAAAAGCTGCAGAGTTTCTTTAACATTCAATTGGAAACTATATCTAAACAATCAAGCAGCTTTATTTACTTTTAGTGGTTTATAATTTTTTAACCAGGGTTGTCAAAATAGTCAAAATTTTACAGCTTTGTTGATAATATATGAAACAATTTGCAGACAGATTTTTTCATCTAAGGTGGCTTTTTCAATATTTTTCAAGTAAGAAAAAATGCAGAACTTCAGCATCTAAAAGCTTGCAAGGTCATGTGCAAGTCAATAGGAGCTGTCCTGGCCAAAATTTTAACTTTATATTCAATTCGAGTTTTATTCATTCAAGTTTCTTATTTCTGGATTTTCTAAATAAATATAGTAACATTCCTGTTTTTTTAATTGTGAGTTTGTTTTTGTTTAATAATAATTTAATAATAATTGTGAATTTATTATTAATTGTGAGCAGAACAAATCCGAATTCAGATAAATAGGCCTCTAATTAACACAATTGCAATTAACCCAATGGTTTTTTTCCCTGATTGCAGAAAAAAAGTTGGAGTTGAATCTTTTTTTGCTTTATATTTAAGACGCGACCTTAAATGTTGTATCAATCAGCCTTAACATGTTTACAGGCTGCTTGAGTGTTACAGTGGTATAAAGTCACAGTGTAGAAGCCTGTGTGTAGACTTGTAGAAACATAAGAACTAATTTAAAATTAGAATGAGTCATTCTGAATTGCTGACCAGGTCTGGCAACTTCTAATACTATGCAGAATGTAAAATGCACACTGAATCAATGTTTTTGGATGTCAAAGAAGCTCATATTGCACCACATACAACACATTTTACAATACAGTTATGTCCTGTTAGTGTTGCTGTATTATTTTTAATAAATAATGGACAGAAAAACTGAAATTGTGCCTAGATGTAAATGCAATAAATTATATGTACTATCACATGAATAAAAATATATTTTACAGCATGCACTACCTCAGTATATTTTTACAAGATTCAGCGGCCAAATAATCAAATAGTGAACTGGTTAATAAAGATGTATTCCCAGCAGTTTTTAATATCACCAATTATCAAAAGTTTACTGCTAGGATAATTTTTCTGACAGTCACACGTGTTCTTTAAAGGGGAACAAAAGCTTGCCATTGTACCATGGCCTAGTCCAGAAAGCCTCCCCTCCATGAACTACTGGGGACTACCTAAAATACCTATTTGCTGCACCTGGCACATTTGAGAACCACAGTGGGGTTTGCATGTTCCATTTAGTGGGGCTTTAGGTTCTTTCTCAGATATAGTTGATCCAGAGAATGTGAATTTGAGGCCGGGTCTAGATCATGTTCTACTGCACATGCTCCTGTTGGGAGGTCACACAGAAGAGGACCTAAATCACAATATGATGCACTCTGCATTAGAACCATATACCGCAAACTGGGCAGTTTAGGGCACCCCCAGTGGGAGAGCAGCCTCTTAAAGGTATTAAGTGGAATGTTCATTCTACTTTAACAAATTGATACATTTATCAAAGCAAATTAGGGAACTGACATATTAATCAAAGCTGATTTAGTTCAATGTTTATTGAATATTCAAGTACTATGCTTTCCTATGTAGAGGTAGTGCTCAGGAATAAGCACTATTACCTATTGAATCCCTCTTCTACGATGTGAACAGCGTGCGGGGACAAAGGTTTTGGACCATTAATTTCTGTGCTGCAGCAAATGTTAGTGTAAAGGTAAATTGTTACCTCCTAAAGTATCTTCAAACTTTTACCAAGCACTATATATCATTACTGATTTGCAACATTTACCAACGCTTGATATATCAGCCCCATTTTTATAATAATATACAACTGACTAACATTACATTAAAAGGTAGAGTTGCAGAAGAAAACTGTAGGAGTAAGTTAGCCTGTCTGTAGGAATTGCCAATATAAAGGCTATATTTAAATACATTTCTACAAGTTTTAGAAACCCCCTGTGGCCCTAACTCTCCCTCCCAATACAGTGAGTTGGGAATCATCTCTCTGGCTCTGCTCTCTCAGTATGTTATCTAGCATGTCAGATGTCACTAGGTATACACAGGCATTTTAGCAGCCAGCCCGGCCTGATGCTACAAGGTCAGGGCTGTATTTTTGTCTGAAGCCACCCTAGGCACCGGACTTCAGTGTGCCCCCCACCCAGGCTGCAGTCTGCTCGTGCGGTCCTGTCCAGTGAATTTTTGCCATTTTGCAAATTTTTGGGAAAATTAAGTAGGACAGATTTGCTCATCTCTATTCTTCACCCGTTTCTTGTGACTGCCTTGACTTACATATAAGCAGCAGCCTATTATGCAATGGGTTTATGTGTGTCCTGGTAATCTGATTATCTATCTATATTAAACAAGATGTTGGAAACATAACATAGCTTCAGCCTGTTCTGTTTAGCTCAATAAATAATAAAAACCATAGCTTTTAATTACAATAGTCAAAAATCATGTTCTGTACAGCAGCACAGGCCCTATGCATCGGACTCATGTTAATCAAAGAGGTTAGGTATACTAGTCCTTTATATTTGAATGATTTGCATTTAGTTTTTTCAGTTGTCTGAGCACAGATGAACATTTATACATCCTCCCCTTTGTGTTTCCAAATCTCCAGTCAACATGACTGGAAAGGCTATGGTCTATAAAAAAAAAGAGTTGGACAGTCCCAGAATAGATGAAGGAATCCAGCACTCTCACATCTCTAGCACTGGTCACTGGGACTTTTTCTCACACTTTTTGATTGTGGTCAGATTTATCTGATGTATAAGTTATGAAACAAGGAAAGGAAACTACCCAGGGGGGTTGACTGGGATATATAACCTCCCCCCCCCCCAAATGGAGAGCAAAACACATGGTGTGGTTCATATTACTTAAGGTGATGCTGCATATTTCTCCTGGAAGTTGGCTAAAGATAAAAAGGTGTTTGAGTAATGTGTTGCAGTGTTTTAACTCTTCTCCTAGGTCAAAGTCAGCAAGGTTTCTAAAGTGTGGGAAGGAGTGTGGTTCTCCCACAAAGGGAGAATGATGGCAGGACTGGGGAAAGCAGTTTCAGGATTTTCATTAGTACCCACGAGACCTTCAAGGACAGATTAATTGTAGTAAAATGGGTAAAAATGGACTTTACGTCTGTACAAACAAAATTAATCATATTTTTAAGTGATACCAGATCTGGAATATAGCCCAGTAGTCTGGACTCACTACCCTATATACTTTATAGTATGAAACTCAAGGCCTCCATCACCACATATAGGGACAGATAGTTTTTCCCTGGAAAATCTGGAAACTATTCGCCCAAAGTAAGAGCATTATCATTTTTCTGAATTTGATTGAATATGGACTTGGGAAGATAGATTAGAGAATGAAAAGAATTATGGAGAGGAAAATTATTTTGTAAATGTAAATTTTTTCCCCCGAGAGTCTGGCCCACTCCTGCGGTACTATTTCCAATTTACGGAGTATTGGGTAAAGATTAAGGGCAGAATATTAAGATCCTTAGCAATCCTGATCCTAACGTACGTAAAAGTATTAGTAACCAAATAAAAAAGGCTTAACCCAGCTGACGCTAAGGGCAGAGACACATTGGAAGATTCGGGGAGATTTAGTCGCCCGGCGACTAATCGGCTTTCCTTCGGGCGACTAATCTCCCCGAAAAGTCTTCCCGCCGGCTAGAATCTAAGTCGCCGGCGGGATGGCACTCAAGGCTCTTCGTTTTCTGAGGTTGCCCGAAGTTGCCTGATGATGAAACTTTGGGTGACTTCGGAAAGCGAAACGCTTCGAGTGCCATCCTGACGGCGATTGAGGGCAGAGACACACGGGAAGATTCAGGGAGATTTAACCGCTACTAATTGCATCTTCTTTGGGGGGGTCTAATCTCCCCAAAAAGCCTTACTGCCTCTTAAGGCAACTTCGGAAAATGAAGCGTTCCAAGTGCCATCCCGGCGATTTACATTCTAACCGGCATGAAGGCAGTTCTGGGAGATTATTAGTCGCACGAAAAAGGGCAGGGCGACTAATTTTCCGAAATAGCAGCGTGTCTCTGCCCTAAATTAACTGAATATGGGCCAAGATATAACAACGAGCTGCGCTTCAGATTGCTTCCTAGTATGGTTAAATCGCTTCCTAGTGTGGTTATATCGCTTAGCAACGCTAATGGAACCCCGCCTCCTCGAGGACACACCTTGGCATGTCATTTATCGAATCGGCTTTCCTTCCTCGTTAGATCAGCTCCGCCCATATGTCGCGGGAATTTTCCGTCTCACTGACTTCTTGTCACCTGATTGGACGAGCGCCTGGTAGCACAACAGATTCATTCTCCTGCCGGTGGCTCTCATAACGTGAGCTGCTAAGGGCTTGAGGGAATCCGAAAAACGATTTGATACCATTGGGAATGGCGGCTGCTGGCGGGCCGGTGGGGGATGGTATAATTCGGAGATGCATAAGGGGAATGGCGTTGATGTATCTGTGTGTGAAGGGCCCACGGCTCTACAGAGTGTATCGGCAAAACGGAAGGACAGCGGCGATTAGAGGACGAGGCCAGGAGGAGGAAGAGCCCGCAGTCTCCTGGGTGGGGGAATATGTGTGTTTCTTATCTGGGTACACACTGTATGTGCAAATCCATATGGCGCCCGCCGTTAGCGAACAATCAGCCTTTATAGCTCAGTAGTAGTAGTAGTACCCTGTATATAGTCTACGGTGCGCGGTGAGTGTCAGATTGTGGCAGGGGTCCATGTTGACTCTTCTTTTGTAGAACTAATAGTCCCATAGTAAAGATTATTAACCCTGCCCTGAAGAGCTTCTACTCTAGGTTTAGAGCTCTGGCCTGGGGAGATGAAATGGCATTGGCCCTGTCTGTACATGAGACAATGAGTCCTGTGATTGTACAGAGAAAGGCCAGTTATATATCATCCACTGTAAACTGCACTGTGACTTCCACATTACAACTTATTAGCCAGTCCTTGTCTCGCTCCATGACACTTTTACTTTGAATGGACCCTACACATTTAGTGTATCCAGTTGGAGGGCCTCAGGCTATGCATGTTTATGTATAATAATAGTAAGCGCATTGTTCCACTTCCTGAGAGTCAAGACTTAAGCTGGCCATAGACGCAAAGATCTGATCGTACGAATCGAGGATTTGTACGATTTTCGAACCGTGTGTGGAGAGTCCCGACATTTTTCGTCCGGCGGAGATCGGTCGTTTGGTCAATCGGACAGGTTAGAAAATTTCTGTCGGCTGCCGATAATATCTCTGCGTGTTTTGCCGATCGTACGATTTTCAGTGGGAGACTGTCACCAGCTTTGGTTGGACATAGATATCGTACGATTGCTGTCAGGGGCAGAACATTGCTGATCTGTTCTTTAACTAATTTGACTGGTAAGACTTTGATCTGAATGGTTAGTGGCGGGTCGGGAGATGGGAAAGTCCGATCGTACGATGATTCGTACGATCGGATCTTTGCTTCTATGGCCAGCTTTACACACGTCTCGTATGCAACAAAACTATATAGTGGCACTGGAAATTACTTTTCAACTCTCCTAGGCACAGAGGCTTATACCATATCTTCATTCTGTGCTGCTGAAGTATATTTATTCTCAAGTTTTCTCAGGTTTCCAAACTGTGCAGCTGCCCCCCTTAAGGGGTAGTGATGTGGTACTCTAGCTTTTTGCAATCCATTTTCATGTTTTTAAAGATACATAATGAATTTTATTTGCAATCCCCCGAGCATTTTGAATTTTGAGAGCTCCTGAGATCCTTGGGAAGGAGAGCAGTTAGGAACCGATTTGTACCTTGCAAAGCCGCCACAGCCAGTTTAAAATACAAGGTTACATACTGGAAGAATGTCTGTTTGCATGTAGTTTAGAGCAATTACCAAGTCTACTGTACTACATTACAAGTACTCTGTTTTACCTGTACAATATTTACCTCTAAAGAGGATAGTAAATACATGCACAATAAATGGCCTTTGAGTCATTTTATTTCTGAATACATTAAATAACTGGCAATCTGGAGTAAACATTACATTAGGGCTGAATGTTTGCATTGGCTGGTTGTGTTCAAATCTGACCCTTAATTGTTGTTATTTAATAAACATTGTGCATGGCTGAATTGTCATAATTAAGAGTAAAGTAGGGGTGATATAACTGTAATCAGCATTTTGTCCTTTATACTTACCAATGTTTTATTATTTGAAGGAGTCTTTTTATCAGCCAAGAGCACTGGAGAAACACACAGATAGCATTTTAGCTTGGGTACGTATAGCAGTTCCTATTGCTACAGTCGTTCATTGATAAAACTGGATAGATTTACATGATAATAATAGTATGTTGGGTTTTTTCTATCCCCATTAGGTTTCAGTCTTGTGGACCATTTCCTATTATTCATCCCCTCTTGCTATCTGCTATATGTACAGAAAAGGTATGGCATCTGATCAATATGCAGTCAATAAACTGTTTAATAATAGTTTGTTTTGTATTCTTTATTCCATATATTTTTATACAGACCTACATTGTGAGGCTGTTTTCAGGTGCTTGAAGTTTGTCGCCCAAAATATTGGAGCTAATGTAAACTCCCACCATAGACAAACGTTGCAAATACCTGACAATTGGTTATGGTGGCATTTGTCAAAAGATTGTTGGTTGAAATAATGCACATCTGATTTTTTTCAAACAATTTTCACCTCAAAAGCACTGGTAGAAATGCTTTGCAGATGATTGCAGTATTTGTTTGTGAGTTGTTGTTTTTAAGTACTTTAACACAGTGATTAGGCTGATTAAAAATAGGGATGCCCCGAATCCACTATTTTGGATTCGGCTGAACCCCCGAATCCTTTGCGAAAGATTCGGCCGAATACAGAACTGAATCTGAATTCTAATTTGCATATGCAAATTTGTGGTGGGAAGGGGATAACATTTTTTGCTTCCTTGTTTTGTGACAAAAAGTCACGTGATTTCCCTCCCCACCCCTAATTTGCATATGCAAATTAGGATTCGGTTCGGCCGGGCAGAACGATTCGGCCGAATCCTGGATTCGGTGCATGTCTAATTCAAAATGCTGTATTTAAAGGGCCCCAAATCAGCCTCTGTGCCATTACCAGCAAAACTGGAATGTAGAAACAATACAACATTTTCACCATTTAACTTAGAGACCCTGCATTCACACATTTACAGAAATCTAAAACTGTCTGTGCATGTTTGTATGGCTGTCACAATATTGTCATTATTATTCAGTCCACTCTTACATTGACTATGCACCCATTTTCTGTTTTTCTGTTATTACTGCTTTCTTGCCAAACTCTTTTGTCTCCCTCTCTTGTGCTTCCAGTCTTCTGGAAAAACATAGCATGCACGCATGTAGAATATTGTTTAACATTTTTATGTTTAAAAAAAGCCAATTTACATTTATGTCCCTTTACACAAATCATCTCTCTGGGTTTCAGGTTATCTGAACATATCCCGACTGGTTCCCCTAGGACAATATGGTCTGACATTTGTGTTACTGTTGGCAGGGGTGATGTGCTTGAGAGGTAAGGAAAACTATAGGACAAAGCATGATCAAAAAAAAGAGCCACATGTCCTTTCTGTTGCATAAGAATGCTGTGTATTATGGAAACTGCATAGCTATTTCAGTTCCTCCTGTAGAATGATTTAAAGGACACGTATGATTCTAGTCATAAATAGATTGATGTGGTTTGGCAACTTCATTTCAAACCATCAGTTCTTGTTGAAGCCTAACGTTCATTATTTTTAGTAAATTATATCACTGGACCATAGTCTGATGACCTCTTTATGTAAGTGTGCAAGTTCAGTGGCACATTGCTGTTCAGCTGTGATCTGCTCATTCACATATGTGGTCTGATTCAGCATGGTGTTCTCACATGGCCAAGTGCACCAAACCGGCACACGAATGCACTTACAAATGGGGATATACCCCTGTGGTTTATTATTTGGTCAGGTGGGCGAAAGGTAGATGATGTGGTTGCGTTTATATTGTTCCCGTTATAATCTAATGTAGAAAAAGTTTTATGCAATATGTTAGCTTTGCACACTCAAATTTTTTTTCAAACAGAGGTGGTATCACAAAATAATCTTTTTATGTACAATTAAAATGGCAATATTTTATCAAAAGCATCAAGTTACATAATGTTGAACATGTATACATACCACCCAATTGTATATACAAGGCAAAAAAAGACAACAAGGAGCAGATACACCTGCAAAAAATGAGAATGGCCTTAATGTTTTGGCACAATTGATAATCCCCATTGACAAAGGCCATTGTGCTTAAACGTTGGGGCCATTCTCATTTTTTTTGCAGGTGTATCCACCTCTGATTGAAAAAAGTTTTTTTTTGAGTGTGCAAACCTAACATATTGCATAGTGTGTATCTTGTTACTATATGGGGGGGTAACTTTTGGTTTCCTGTACCTCTTATCATATACTGCCAAATACTTTACTGATTGGTGTGCCCTCATTTACCTATACTTTTGTAGAAATAGATTTATTCTTGACATTGTACTGTCTTTCCCTGCAGGTCTTGGCAGATGGAGCAACCCTCATTATATTCAGTTTATTTACATTTTAGAGAGAACGAAGATAGAGAACAACCCAGAGAACAAAGTAAGGAACTAGAACTATTGGTGCATGTCCATGTTGCTTAGCATAGGTGCTTCTGCCTCGTACTGTCTGTAAGCCATGCAAGTCCATGTGCAATATTCATGTTTTAGGTGCTGTGTTTGTCTAAACATATGACACATAAGTGTTATGGTGTGCACGATGGGTTAGCAGTGTTTACACAAATATCTTGTTTGAGTGTGTATGTCTAATCACATGTATGGCTGATTACTCTTTTGGCTTTTTGCTTACATCTATGGATGCACAGAATCCACTATTTTAAAGTGGACCTGTCATGCAGACATAAACATCTGTATAATGGAAGTCCTTTTCAAATTAAACATGAAATCCAATTTCTATTTTTTATTTAAGTATTCATAGCTGTTGTAAGCTCATTTAAATATCTAATCTGTCAATCAAATATTGTCTGCCCCACCTCTATGCCTTAGGCATAGATGGAAGCTTCTTTGTTTCCACTGGATGTGGTATTTCTCCCATCAATTTTTATAACCTTTATGGTCAGTTACTGTACCCGGGCCTTGGTACTAGCAATCAATTGAAAATATAGTTGGTGGAACAGACCAGGTAGACGCAGAACTTTGCTGCAAAAAATCCTTTTATTGACAACATAAGGCCTTCGGCATAGAGGCGGGGCAGAAAAATTACTTTCACTTTCCATTCAGCACTTCCTAGATGTCACCGCTCTCCACACATTCCCCGTTCTCTTTACCATATAATTGTGTAGCCACTGCATGGGAATGGACATCAGACCCCCCCATTATGGTGCAAACAAGATTCTGAGGTGATGCAAGGCTTATCTTTAATAACAGTGTCCACAAAATGGCTCCTGCCTGCTTGCTATAATTATGAATTCCCAGGCTGATGGAAACAAGATTCAGATAATTTATATAGTGTAATAAAAATTCATTTTGGTTGACTAATTTGATAAAATTTTGAATAATTTTTTTGGGTGACGGGTCCCCTTTAAGATTTGGTCGAATCCTTTGTGAAAGATTCGGCCAAATACCGAACCAAATCAGTGCACGGTTAAAATATTTGTTACTTCCTTGTTTGTGTGATGAAAAGTCATGTGATTTTTTTGGATTCAGTCGAATCCTGCTGAAAAAGACCAGATCCTGGATTCGGGATACTTACTTCACCTTTAGAAAATGTTATTGCTCATAACAGATTACTTTTACAATAGCATTATCTCAGACATATTTTTAAACATGATCTTTCAGCAATCTTGTCTTAGTTTTTGGGCTGTGGCCATATTTGAAAAATGTAACATCTATTTCTATACAAGATGAGAGGCCATAAATCTTGACAATAACAACCTTACCAAAACCAAGCTAAAGCTTCCTACAGATGTGCTAGTGTATGCACTTTTGGCCAGTAGCTTTGTGTACATGAATTATATCTAAATGTTTCTGATACAAATGTATTTTTTTTGTGACACAGTTTCTTTATTGTTGGTATCCTAGTCCTCAGGGATTGGTTGCTCTAATGTTTTACTAATGGAAGAACTTATTGGGTATATTTCCCTTTAAAGGGCAAGGAAATCACAATTCACTGTGGCCTGCTCATTTGTTTTGTGATTCTGTCCAATAAAAGGGTATACAAATTACATAATGTTAAATAAATCAGTTTAGACTTGACCTTGTTCCCTTCACTAAGTATACCAAGGAGGATTCAGGTGCGCCCGCACCCATGGAGATCTCCTCAAATTGTGATTGTCCAAGACCAAAAGAGAAACAATTGGAGGGCACACCCCTCATAGAGTAAAAACCACTATTTATTAAAGGGATGGTTCACATTTAAGTTAACTTTTAGTGTGTTCTAGAATGGCCAATTCTAAGCAACTTTTCAATTGTTTTTTTATTATTTATTTTTTATACTTTTTTAATTATTTGCTTTCTTCTGACTTCAGATTTCAAATGGGGGGTCGCTGACCCCATCTAAAAACAAATGCTCTGTAAGCGTACAAATGTATTGTTTTCTTTTCTACTTTTTATTACTCCTCTTTCTATTCAGGTCTCTCCTATACAAATGCCAGTCTCTTATTAATTAAATGCATGGTTGTTAGGGTAATTTGAGCCATAGCAACCAGATTGCTGAAATGATTGACCACAATTTTTTTAGAATCAACTGAACTGTTATTTTTATCTGGTCTCCAGCAAATACATACAAATAGTTACAAATATTTGCACAGCTTATAGAATCCCTAACCATAGCCCCGCCTTTTGATTGATTTAAACAAAGACAAAAATGATTCTGCTTGAGTAGCACAGATTACAAGTCCCTATGAAGGATCCTCATATCTGAAATACATTGTACTGAATTTCTTGATTAAACCTCATCATTTTAAATTCAGCCTGGCTTTCTAAAGACACTTGCAGTATTTTTTTATACCATGTACCAAGTGATACTCCCCTGTACTAAGCAGATTCTGGCAGGAAAATGTGAAAATATAGTATGCATCAAAATAATGAAAAGACAACAGGAATCTGTGCCCACCCAGTTCAATCATTTGATCTCAGAGAAATGTTCTAAAAGACCAGAGAAAGAGATCTGTTTCACTGCTTCCCAGTAACTGGAACACCGTAAAACACAACTATGAAAGTTGACAGAGAAAAGATGGCAGCCACTGAAATATATGGGAATATACAAGCAAGACTACCAACAGTGAGATTCACACCCCAGTGGTCTGCTATGTAAGCCTTGCAAAGTGTACAATCGATTTCTATCCGTTTTATATGATCTTATGGGAGAAGGAAAGGATCAGTCATTGGGGGGGGGGGGGCTGGCAAATGTTAGATAGCCCCAGTAAATCGAATCACTTGCCTAATACCCAAGGCCGGTGCTCCTGTTAGCAGAACACTGCACCGACCCAGGGTTGTTCGAAAAGAGCATCATGGAGCGACCCTCTTTCTGCTTTTTGGTCAATCCCTGAAATGAAATGTGCTGTAGCATGAAAAAATGGGCTTTTTTGTTAAATTTCAACTCTACTGCACATGAGCACCTGCGCTAAGAAAAAGCAGGAAAAGAATGGAACTAGGGTGCTTGGCTGAGAACAACCCTGGGAAGTTGCTCTGCTAATAGGAACAAAGCAAAGGGTATCGGGAAAGTGACTTTTATTCTCCTTTAAATTAAAATAGCCTAAACTGCCCATGTCCCAAGTTCCCAAGATTTTTTTAAAACTCTGAATTTTACATGTTTTTCCTGATCCGTGTTATAGAAGGCTGTCTGTTAACACTGCTTAGTGGCTATTTTGATATAAATACTGAATTCATAGTCTGCAAACATAGCAGTAACCACTACTTGCATCCTTTTGATTAACAGAAAATGCTCTCCAGCTATAATTTTGACTTTCGCAGCTGGCCAGTGGATTTTCAGTGGAATGAAAATAGCAGGTATGCATTTAGTCATTTGGTAAAAAGTGTTTAAAACTTGTAAAAAGTGTAAGCTTATTATGCCTATGCTTATTATGCCAGTGCATGGAAGATATATATATCAAATGAAAGGGGGGTGTGGGTGTGGGTGTGGGTGTGTGTGGGTGTGTGTGGGTGTGTATATGGCACTTACTGGCTTTCAGGGCTGAGGGCAATTCACAATAAACTATGGCAAAACACCATTTTTCCCCACAAAACAGTTTTAATTAGTGTCTTTGCTATGACTTGCTACGTATGCAGTGTGTATGCTTCTGTAAATGTTGGGTCTTGCATGCTCTTTATTATGGTCATCACTTGGGCAGTCTATAGGCATTTAGTTACTGTAGAATTATGTGTTATTTAGTGTACAATAAATAAGAGTCTTGAGATTGGATTTATTGACTTGTCAATGGCAGGTATAAAATACAAGCTTAGAATGCTGCACCTTGCACCAAATTCATAGTAAGAAGTGCAAGAAGTGTACTGAGATAAAGGCCAACAAAAAATAAGAGCAGCGTCTTTCTTTAAGGTGTTTTACTGTGTGTGAGTTTCCATGCATTTTGTACATAGCACTGCATCCCTGGTAAATGAGGACCATAATCTCTTGCTGCATACATCTGTTATAGACTAAGGTTTTTGTAACAGCATTTGTAACGTTTGTTGCATTTGGGCAAGCACAACAGAATGTATCCAGAGAGCATATTAATGGCATCTTAATATGTTATTTACAGTATATCTATCCTTCTTACAGCAAAGATCTTAAAAGCACAGGCCCACTTGGGGGAGTTCCTTTGCTTAAGCCAGATCCTCGTCCACGTGGCACTGTTAATAATGTGTTACAGAGGATCCAGAAGTTACCCTGTCAGATTACCAGGTACAGTTTTACCCTTCACATAATTACATTTCAATCATTCATATATCAATATAACTAAAGACTGCAATAATACTCTTGTTTTTATTCTGGGTTGAATCTTAATATATACATGTACAGATAGAAAGCCAGTCTGGCTGATGATCAGACACTTGTGTGATATACTGTAACCAGCACAGCATTGATTGGCTAAAACCAAACTGATGTCATAGGGAGATGATGTCTGCAAATTAGGTCACTCACATAGGCCAACTGTCATATAAATAAATTTGTCAAAAATTAGAAAGCTCTGTGACCAGATCATGTTTATGTGATCACCTACAGCTTAAAACCATATTTCAGTTAAATTTATACAGTACTGCAAGATGAAGGAAAGGTAATAACCGTAGCAGACATACATTCTTAGAAACTTTATTTAGAAATGACTCTCAGAAACATTGTAGTGACAAATGCGCATTTATCATCATTTAAGGAATACACAGTTTAGACTGAAATAACATGTGCAAATGCTTCCACTTGTAGATTTGGCTTGGTTCTCTTCTGTAGATGTTTGTTTGATTGGGTAGGCTCAGTCAAGTAATTCATGATCTCCTTTCCTCTCAGTTATGCAGTAGCTCACTCATTTGGCAGGCGTATGTTGTACCCTGGCTCAGTATACCTATTACAGAAGGCTCTCATGCCCATGTTATTGCAAGGACAGGCACGGCTAGTGGAGGAGGTGAGCCTATTTTCCTTCATTGCTCCATGAAGCTGTCTCTCACATTACCCTTTTCCATATAACATTGTCTACTGGTCATATTTTCTCCTCCATCCCCCTTTTTTTAGTATAATGGAAAGCGAGCCAAGCTGCTGGCATGTGATGGGAATGAGATAGATGCAATATTTGTAGACCGCAGGCACTTAGGAAATGACAAAGGATCTAAGCTGGTAAGAGTTTCTGTTTGCCTATACCCTAGTGTATATTTCATTCTCTCTTTTACCAGTCTCCAACTCTAAAGACTATAGTGCACTTAATCTCCAGCTTGATAATAGTGATTCCCAGCATTTAGTCACCTTTACTTTTTCCTGGTCAAGTAGCCATGATCGAAACTGCTATAGTCACAAAAGTCCTTTTTATGTTACCAATTTTATGTTTGGTTTTTTTTTAATAAGGTTATCTGCTGCGAGGGGAATGCTGGATTCTATGAAATCGGCTGTGTTGCCACACCACTGGAAGGTCAGAGCTTATTTTCTAGTCATGTTCAACTTTCCTTTTAACAGGATTAGAATACAAACTGAATATTTTGGTTTTAAGATGAAATACAATGGTTATCCTCTCCTATAGCAGGGGAAAGTATAGTTCATCAGATGTTGGGAGAATCATAAACTAATCATTGTGCTTGCAAGGACTTTGTAGTTCAAACCTTCTCCATCTGACAAAGCAGTTCCTAACACTGCACAAGATTGCTTACATGTATGCCAGCTTCTCCTCTCCTTACAGCAGGTATTTTTTTCTTACTGATAAGTCTCTTTCTTGTAGGCATGTATTATTTTCTCCATGTTCACACATGGTGAGAAGGGTGCAGTGAGCATGGAGGGAGAAGTAAAGATTTTGATTGCTTTGTCCTGACTAAACACACAAGGACTGCTCTTATCTATCTGCACTGTCATCACAGCCTTACAAGAAAAGGATTTGTCTGTAAGTTTAAAATCTTACCTTTATTTTGCTATAGCACACATTTAACTGGGTTTAGGGCAATGATACATGAGGAGGTTATTGCAATTAATCTCCTCCAACTGCTTTTCCAGTGTCTAACATGTGAATCGGCCACTGGGGAAACATACTGTATGTGGTGCAAAGTTGCCTGAAGTTTCCTCGCGAGGAAAGTAGTTGTGCTGCGTATGTTTCCTCAGCAGCGATTTGCATGTTAGCCACTGGGAAAGCATTTGGAGGAGATTAATCATGGTGCGACTAATCTCCTCATGTACTGTATCTGCCCTTCTTTTTGCAAGCTACTTTTCTTATGTATTTTATTTGTAATGATGAAATGCATAGCACAGTACTTACAAAATGTTTAAAATAATCACATACAAGTTTGCATATTAACTTAAAATCAGGGTATGTAAAATTGAGGTTTCACTGTAATAGGTACCGGTATTCTTCTATAAGATGCGAGTCCACTGCACTGGAAAATGCTATCCACTGAATTGAAACACTTGGTTTTTGACAGTCACATGGAAAACACTTAGGGGGTTATTTACTTAAACTCAAATCTATCTCATATTTATATTAATCCAAGCTCAACCAAACTCACATCCACGATTTTATCGTATTTATCAATAAAATTACTCGAAAAAGTCGGGGACAAAACTCAAAATCGAGCGAAAACCCAGCATAGACCAAGATATCTTCAAATTGTAAAAGGGAAATCTCCAATTGACTTAAACATGACCTGGATAGGTTTGAGATGTTGGATTTCGGATTTTGACTTTTTGCAGCTTTGGGGTATAATAAATTATGAAAAAATAAAAACCCCACTAGAAAAAAATCATGGTTGAGTAAAGAAACCCTCTAGTCTGACTTTATGTTGGCATTATATTTTAATAATTCAAAGCTAATTAACTATAGTATGGTTGCTTTTTGTAAGGTAGAATTTTTAGAGAAATTGTTACTACACCACCTGCCTTTTTTGTAATGCTTGGTTTATCTCTTCTGCAGCTGGCTATTCAGTCCTTGGTTGGAATCATCCTGGATTTGCTGGTAGTACAGTAAGTTTATTTATTGCTTTGGTGAATTTCTAACTTGGATTTAGAAAAGAACAGGTTGGTTAGTCAGGTTACTGCACTCACATCTCAGTAAACCAATTCTATACAGACCTTGCTATGTGCAGTCTGAAAGCAGCAGTTGAATATTATGGTCCCCTAGGCATGCCCCTCTCTCCTACCAAGTTTGTTGCATGCTGAATACAGTGTATAAATATGAGTCAACTTGTAGCATATATGCTATATAAATACACTTACAGTCATATGAAAAAGTTTGGGATCCCCTCTTAATTCTTTGGAGTTTTGTTTATCATTGGCTGAGCTTTCAAAGTAGCAACTTCCTTTTAATATAAAACATTGCCTTATGGAAACAGTAGTATTTCAGCTGTGACATAAAGTTTATTGGATTAACAGAAAATATGCAATAGGCATCATAACAAAATTAGACAGGTGCATAAATTTGGGCACCCCAAATTACATCAATACTTAGTTGAGCCTCCTTTTGCAGCCCCAACGCCTCCTTTTGCAGCCCCAAACGCCTCCTATAGCCTTTTATGAGTGTCTGGATTCTGGACGGCGGTATTTTTGACCATTCGTCCATACAAAATCTCTCCAGTTCAGTTAAATTTGATGGCTGCCGAGCATGGACCGCCAGCTTCAAATTGTCCCATAGATTTTCAATGATATTCAAGTTGGGGGACTGTGATGGCCATTTTAGAATATTGTATTTCTCCCTCTGCATAAATGCCTTTGTAGGTTTCCAAGTGTGTTTAGGATCATTGTCTTTTGGAATATCCAACCCCTGTGTAACTTTAACTTTGTGACTGATGCTTTAACATTATCCTGAAGAATTGGTTAGTATTGGGTTGAATTCATCCGACCCTCGATTTTACCATGGGCCCCAGTCCCTGAACTAGCCACACAGCCCCACAGCATGATGGAACCTCCACCAAATTTGACAGTAGGTAGCAGGTGTTTTTCTTGGAATGCGGTGTTCTTCTTCCACCATGCAAAGCTCTTTTTGTTATGACCAAATTACTACATTTTTGTCTCATCAGTCCAAAGCACTTTGTTCCAAAATGACTGCGGCTTGTCTAAATGATCTTTTGCATACAACAAGCGACTGTTTGTAGTGTGAGTGCCATACACCCTGCCACTCATCCTGCCATACAGATGTTCTTTGTGCAAATTGCGCTGAATTGTAGAACGATGCACAAGATGTTCTTGTCTTTGGAGGTGATCTTCGGGTTGTCAGTAACCATTCTCACAATCCTCCGAATATGCTTCTCCTGTATTTTTCTTGGCCTGCCAGACCTGGGTTTTACAGCAACTGTGCATGTGGCCTTCCATTTTCTGATTACATTCCTTACAGTTGAAACTGACAGCCTTTTTGTAGCCTTCCCCCTAAACCATGATACCGAACAATCTTTATTTTCAGATCTTTTGAGAGTTGCTTTGAGGAGCTGTCACTCTTCAGAGGAGAGTCAAACAGAAGCACAACTTGCAATTGGCCACCTTAAATACCTTTTGTCATGATTAGACACACCTGCCTATGAAGTTCAAGGCTTAATGAGCTAATCCAACCAATTTGGTGTTGCCAGTAATCAGTATTGAACAGTTACATGCATTCAAATGAGTAAAATTACAAGGGTACCCACATTTTGCACAGCCAGTTTTTTACATTTGATTTAATTTCATACAACTGAATACTGCTTCACTAAAAATCTTTGTTCAGATAATATACCCCAGTACTCCGATGTTCCTGGGAAATGAAAGACCACTTATCTTTTTTGTTGAAAGTGGAGTAAATTATTATGCAGGCTGAGAGGGGTTCCCTAACTTTTTCATATAACTATAATTCTGAAGAGAATAAGAATAGTTCTTATGCTTGTTCTAGTAGAGCAACAAGTCATTTACAGTATTTGGGTGTGAATCTTGTGGAGTGGATGGAGGAGGTTTAACATTTTGTCTTTTCTTTTTCTCACATCTCCTTGGGGGACAAAGGAACAATGGATTATAGCTTGTACCAATAGGAGGCAGGACACTAGCATAGAAGAGCTCCTCCCCTCTTGGCTATACCAATAGCCTCTGCCACAGTCTAGTGTCCTCAGAATTGAGACCATTCTTCAGTTAAATAAAGAAGTTTCCTTGTCCAGATTATATTGGGCACCAGGGGATTTCCTACCTGCCTTCATAAGATTAGGCTGTGTTTTAAGGCTGTTTTTTTTTTGAGATGCCATGTGTGCAGGTTTTTTTTCTTGTAATAAATACCAATGCAGAGGCACCAATATATCAGTTGGTAGCTTACATGTATCCATAATCTATTTGTTTATGCACCAATGAATGATTCTTATGTCACATTCATATGATATTATTTCCCTTTTCTTCAGGGTGTACCTTTTCCACAGAATGAGGCAAATGCAATGGATGTGGCGATCCAGTATGCGCTGTACAACCTGGGATTCCAACTGCAAGATATCATTGTATATGCCTGGTCTATTGGGGGCTTTACAGGTGTGAGTTGGGTCAGACAAAGTGTATAAACATGCATAACACATGTTATGTAAGTTTTGGATTTACCTTTTACCCTCCCCTTCTCTTATTTTGGACTGTCCTGTCTTTCACAGCTACCTGGGCTGTCATGTCCTACCCAGACATAAGTGCTATCATCCTTGATGCTTCCTTTGATGACCTTGTGCCACTTGCTCTGAAAGTGATGCCAGAAAGCTGGAGTAAGGATAGGAGAATATATAGTTCTGTTTAATTTCTTTGGTGTCTCCTTTTTGCTTTTCTTTTATATCTTCTTTACTTGATCCCATTATATTTTTCAAATAATTTTCTGCTTATCTTTTACTTTCCAGGAGGTCTGGTTACCAGAACAGTTAGGAAGTATTTAAACCTAAACAATGCGGAGCAGCTTTGCAGGTACATTTTCATACCACTGGGGAGCAGATAGGAACTATTAAGTTTGAACTTCCCCTGCACATTGACACAGAAAGAGCTAGGAGTCTGACCTGCATGTTGACCCAGCAGTATATATGAGCTTGACTATCCCTCACTAGATGAACTAAAGATGAAGCCACTTTGGTATGTGTGTTTGACACAGAATAACCCAGATATCCCACTTATCCCATTTAACACAGAAAATTGCATCACAGCTTCCCATCTAATTAAAGCATTCACCATTGTGAACAATGGTGCTTTGGTATGCTTACCATCTTATTGTGTATAAAAGGGAGGTGAAGGGAATTTTCCTGTCCGTTTTCTTACATAAAGATTATGTTCAAAAGGATTCCTACACTAGCTTTATGCATGCTGTTATATAGTATATTTCTGCCTGTGCTACACTGCCATGTTCTGAAAGTTCCCAGTGGTCCCATTTGAATGTCAGAACCAAGTGCATGTTCACTGCAAGGAGCCCTTCAGTTAATGGAGTCACAGCACTGGCAGAAATATATCCTAGGCTGGTTCAATATTCAGGGAAGAGGAGCACTGGCCAAGGTTTATGGTTAGCACATGTAATTATAAAGGGGTAATTAATATTGGTACTCCCAGTGATTTACACTTTTCTTGTCCTTTGAATCTATAGCAAAATAAAAAACAATAACTTTACTTCAATATGCTATACGAGTACCCGTATTGCTGTAAATGGAAATATATTAGAAGCAGACCCGAGAGACCTCTATCATTTACTTTTGCAGTACAACTACAGGTTTCTTTCTGCCCATAGCTAGTGGCAGAATTTAAATATTTTTCACTTTTAAATCCTGTTCATGTCTTACACATTATACCAAGATAGAAGATATTGGAATGTTTGATACTTTATCATTGTGGGCTGTTTATACCATTGTCCAGCAATTCCACTGCATCTGATAAGTAATATCTCCTGCCCCAGGTATCAGGGCCCAGTACTATTAATCAGAAGAACAAAAGACGAAATTATCACAACAACGTAAGTGCATTTAAGTGGTTATTGAATCTGAATTTGTTATTGATTTTAGTGTCTAATAAGGTTTCTGCTCCACAGAGTCCCAGAGGATGTCTCCTCAAATAGAGGCAATGATTTGCTCATGACTCTACTTCAGCAGCGGTGAGGAACATTCCATTAAACAGTATAGGGTGCATAACTGCAGCCTTTAGATCTGATCCTGGCATATACAACCAGGATCCAATGTGATAAGCATAGCACTTTGCAATTCTACTGCAGGTTTAAGTTAAGACACCCGTCAACTTACATTTCATTGTTCAACAGACATGTCGCATTAAATACTGTTCAATTTTGTTTTCAGCTGGCAATGCACAGTATCACCAATATTTATTTTCTGTGGGACACAGTAACCTGATGCAATTTCTGATATTTTGACTCCAAGTAGAAATGCAAGTGCAAAATAACAAGATGCTAGTAACCTTAGTACAGACGGTATATATTTTTATATATATTTATGGCTGGCATCCTTCAGTAGATGTTGGCTTGATAAAGTGCCTTATACAGGTATGGGATCCGTTATCCAAAAACCCAGAAAGCTTTCAATTACGGAATGACAGTCTCCCATAGACTCCATTTTATCCAAATTTTTAAAAATTTCCTTTTTCTCTGGAATATTAAAACGTTAGCTTGTACTTGATACAAACAAAAATATAATGAATCCTTATTGGAAGCAAAACTAGCCTATTAAGTTTATTTAATGTGTATATGATGTCTTAAAGGGATACTGTCATGGAAAAATATGTTTTTTCCAAAACGCATCAATTAATAGTGCTGCTCCAGCAGTATTCTGCACTGAAATCTATTTCCCAAAAGAGCAAAAGATTTTTTTCTGTTTGCTCTTTTGAAAAATGGATTTCAATGCAGAATTCTGCTGGAGCAGCACTATTAATTGATGCGTTTTGGAAAAAACATGTTTTCCCATGACATTATCCCTTTACGGTATGAAGATCCAAATTGCGGAAAGATCCGTTACCCGGAAACCCGAAGGTCTCAAGCATTCTGGATAACAAGTCCCATACCTGCTACTGTTTAGTTACATTTTTGCTTGTCCACAGACCCTTTACCCCATATTTCAATGTTCTTTTCCACAGTTACCCCAAAGTAATGACTGAAGAGGGCAGGAGGGTAGTAAGGGAGTGGCTGGCATGTTCTACACCTGAGCAGGAAGGTCAGATTTAAAATGCTATTTCTTCTCTTTTTTTGTTCCTCCATAGTTTGCCTTTATTAATTTCTTCCAGAGACAAGTCCTACTAAAAATATTCACTGAATTAGAGGAGCATTAAAAGTCTATATAAACCTTTTTTTTTTTTTTTATTCAACATTCAACACAAGCAAATTACATTGAATGTTGAAAATATATTCTGCTTCTTTTAATTATTCATCAGTTGTAGCTTTTTTCTTATTGTAGAGTAGTAATAGAGAATTGTTTTGTATTTACACTTACTAATTCCACTGTAAATAGCCCAGTTGTTACATTGAGCTCTGTATAAACAACCACCTCCCCTCACCCCTTTATTGTGACAATCCTGTTTTGGTTTACAATAAAGTACCACACAGGTCCATTATATGGAGGATTAGCTGGACACTCATAATTTATTTACCTGGCAAGCACCAGGAAGTTGACCACATGGAGTATTTTCAGTTTCCCGATTTTGCTCAAGAAAAAAAATAAATCTATTTTTTTTCTTAATTAAAACAACTTGTGTTATACTTGGGTATACTTCATTTTCAAGTACAATCTGTGCTACTGGTTAGCTTTTCTACAATTAAATCCTTGAAGCTGCTAGTTACTTTTCCATTAAATAACTTACTTACATTTTAACTTGCAGCTGTCAAAATCTTTCTGCCAAGAGACATTTTTAAAATCACTTACCCCTTTATATATTCTTTGTGCAGCATCAGTGCAAAGCCTTTATGGAGTAGAAGATGACTGGTGTCTTTCTGTCTTGCAATCCTATCAAAGTGAGCACACAGGCCTCTTTCCATGGAGTGTGGGTAAGTTTCACAATCTGGGATGTTTGGGAGGCGAGGCAAAACATAGGAGTGAGATGTTTGTTTATTTATTTATTTGTTTTTCTAGGTGAGGAGATGAGCTCAGAAGGTAGACGACAACTGGCTTTGTATCTAGTACGTAATAAGTTCTGCACTCTTTTCATAGTTTGTCAAATCCATAATTACTTTACATCCTTATGCAAAAGTCAGGAAGGATTCATTTTCATAGCCAATTCACACCATATACCCATCATTAAAAACACATTTGAAGTACTGATTGAGTTATCATTGGATATTAGAATTGCCCATCTACTTGCTGAACAACCTATGCTCTTATAGCTCCTTATAAAACTGCTATTATAGGTGACGAGCCTTAGTGGAAGATTTATCAAGGCTCGAATTGAAATTTGAGTTTTTTTATGGTCAAAACTGTCAGATTCAATTCAAGTTTTTAAATAAATTCAAATTCGCCCCCTTTAAGAACACTAATTGGACTATTTGCAACCTGCCCAATTGCTGTTTAAGTCAGTGGGAGACATCCAGGGATCAATTTTGAGTTGTTTGTAGCCTTCCTGACAGTCAAGTGAAAACTTGATTTGCGTTTTCAGGTCGATTACATTCATCTGAGTTTAAAAAATGATTTTTTTTAAAATAAATTTAGATCAATTTATGGGAGTTATAGGGAGTTTTTAAATACTCGTATGAATTCGAACTTTGATAAATGTGCCTCTTCGTATTAATAGGGGCCTGTCTTTGCTAAAGTGATAGTGATGCTAAAACCTACTTTTTAAAATATGAATGTATATTAAAAGTTACCATGTTGTTTGTTTTTGTGAGTAATTGTTAGTTGCTAACCTGACTGTCCCATCTTAGCCTGTCAGTTAGTTTCTAATGCTAACGTACTCCTGCTGCACAAATATGCCAGCCCCCTCATAGGCAATCACAGGGAGTGAGATGGGTAATGTAAAAGGGACCTTTTTACCCATAAAGTGGATCACCGTACCAGAGGCCACCCCTTTAGACTAGAAGAAAAGAACTTTCATTTGAAGCAACGTAGGGGGTTCTTCACAGTCAGGACAGTGAGGATGTGGAATGCACTGCCGGGTGATGTTGTGATGGCTGATTCAGTTAATGCCTTTAAGAATGGCTTGGATGATTTTTTGGACAGATATAATATCAAAGGCTATTGTGATACTAAGCTCTATAGTTAGTATAGGTATGGGTATGTAGAATTTATGTGAAAGTAGGGAGGGGTGTGTATGGATGCTGGGTTTTCATTTGGAGGGGTTGAACTTGACGGACTTTGTCTTTTTTCAACCCAATTTAACTATGTAACTATGAAACTATTGGGCAAATACTTTATGGCAAAATTATAATAAGCATGCAAAGTAAATTTTACTAAATTGGGTAAAGTAAGTTGAATAATGCAATGAAAGACACTTTGGTAAAAATAACATGGCAGTTCGACACTAAATGACAGTCTGTTATAGGGTTTTCATAAAGGAGAATTCAACCCCCTAATTTGCATACCCCTTCCCTAAATAGCCCCCCTCCCTCCTCCCCCCTGGCCTACCTGGCACCCTGGGAAAATGCCCCTAACTTTCTTCTTACCCCCCCCCCCCCTTTGCAGGTCCTGTCCAGCAGAGTTCACAGCAGCCATCTTGTCTCCTTCGATCCTCTTCCTGTAGTGATCGGCATTTTAGGGCGCCCAAAAGTAGGGGCATTTGCCCCGGGTGCCAGGTAGGTCAGGGGGGGAGGCCTATTTAGGGAAGGGGGATGCAAATTAGGGGGTTGAATTCTCCTTTAACTGAGAAGGAAGGGAGTTTTTAAAAACTCACATGAATTCGAACTTTGATAAATGTGCCTCTTCGTGTTAGAAATAGAACCCATCTAAGTGCTACTCTGCTTGCATACTCATTTACTGGTTAGTGCAGTTATTTTTGGCACAGACCTGTAAACCCTAGTTTTGTGCCCTTGAACAGTATCTTACTACCCTACTATCAGCATATATCGCTTCCAGGGCACAATATATTACTGCATGCATAATAGGCAATTTGTCCATAAACCTTCATAATATGTGACAGTTCTATATGAGCTTCTCTCCTGTGAGCTGTGCACATCAACTTAAGCAAGGAAATGGGTTGGGAATATTTCCTCACATCCAGGAGATCCCTAGAGAGGTTAGTATTTCTGGTATGGTCAGTGGCAGTGCCTGCAGTTTCTAGTGGTTAGGGGAAGTTTAACAAAGGATTTAATAAATGACTAGTATATTAGGTGCAAAAGACACACAGATACATTTATGGCTTTTGCACCCCAAACTTTTGTTTTTCTTAGGAATATCTAAGTAATTTAGTTGCTCCAGCAATATGTCCCTGTCTCTTTAGGCAGCCATACACGGGCCGATAAAAGCTGTCGACAGACCGAGTCGGCAGCTTATTGGCCCGTGTATGGGGCCCTCCGACGGGCTTCCTTGTTCGATATCTGCCCGAAAGTCGGCCAGATGTCCATTAGACGGGACTAAAAATCCCCGCGGATCCGATCGTTGGGCCCTAGGGCCCATGATCAGATCAGCCCGATATTGCCCACCTCAAGGTGGGCATATAAGGGGGAGAGATCTGCTCGTTGTGGCCACCTTTAGACCATATGGTCTTTTTACATCTCCGTCTTCCCCATAAGCCTTCAGCTGCTCACACACCCATTTTAACCTGCAGCAGTTCATTGCTTTATCCTTAGTTTACAACCATGTCTACACTTTTTTTTTCAGTTGATGTTCTTTGTTATAGTTAGTTGATTTGTCTGTAGTACCCAGCTGTGTCTTTGCACTTAAGGGCTTTTTTTGTCTTCAATTCAAGGCATTGCTGCTGTGTCTTATTATTGTGGTCTTCAATTCCCAAGGCCGTAGTACATTTTTCATTGGTTGATACCCTTAAATGTTTTTTTTTCTTTATTACTTTTCTCAACAGGCCCAGAGGTATATGAAGAACTTTGAAGCCACACACTGCAGCCCTCTTCCAGCCAGCTACTTTCACATGCCATGGAAGTTATAATGCGGGTGTTTCTGGTAGTTCAGATTACCACTACTAGCATCGACTGCTGTAATTTTTCTGCCCCTAATACTGTGCCGGCCACCCCATAGCTCTTTTTAAATGGCAGCTTAAAGGAAGAAGAGGAAGAAGAATCATAGCCGCCTTCCCAAAAACTTTATACCTCAACTTTTTTTTTTTTTAAACTGAATCCTTTAACAAGTGATGAGGAGACCACAATCTTAAGTTCCTAGTCATGGCTATTAAAATGTGAAAATGTACAAAATGTCTTCTTGATGCTTTTGGGTGGAGCTCTATTTGTGTGGTAGAATGCATTCTGGGTCATTGGGACCTTTGATACAGGACAGAAACATAATTTCAGCACATTTATGTTTTGGTTAGACAATGGTGGTAAGAAAACTTAAATGAGGTTATAAGGCAGGGGTGTCCAACCTGTGGCCCTGGATGGATATGAATGTGGCCCAGCTGAAAGGAAGTAAAGGGGAAAAATAAGAAATTTATTGAAATACAGAGAAAACAAAAGTGAAATAACACTTTGTGCTAGGTCCAGACACATTAACCACCTCAGTCTGTCGTCTTGTTAGGAGCAGGTTTACTATGCCATGTTGTAACAATGTGGTGACCTATGGAGTAGGGAGGATGAGGGACTCTGCCCATTGCCCAGTTAGTAATAATAATAAGTCTGTTTAATATCCAGGTGTCCCATATTCCAATGTAGAGCTCCTTCTGGTTATCCAACTGGTACTGTAGTTCTTTTCTGTGTATTTTCTTTCATTTTACAAATCTAAAGTGTTTGTGTATTTCATGTGTAGCCCCAGACATTTTTTCTTTTTCCAATGTGGCCCAGAGAAGCCAAAAGGTTGGACACCCCTCTTATAAGGAATAGGATACTTTAATTTATTGCAAATCCCCAGACAAATCAACCTGTGTCAGGATGGAGGCCAAAGAGGAAGAATCTCCCCTTTCCAATCAATTTAAAGGAGAAGGAAAGTAATTTTACACTTGGAGGAGCCAAAAGTTAGGCACTCCCAAGTGATTGTATTTAATTTCCTGACACTCCGGGCCGGCGCGATCAGCAGAAAATTGAGCTATCCACTTCCTGTAGTAAATAGAACACGTTTAGTACCACATGGGTCCGTCTTTGCTAAGGTGATACTGACACTAAAACCTACTTTTTAAAATATGAATATATATTAAAATTTACCATGTTGTTTTGTTTTTTTTGCAGAGAGGTTTGTTTAATTGTAACTGTTGGTTGAAGTTTCTAAACCTGACTGTTTTGCCAACATGACTGTCCCATCTCAGCCTGTCAGTTAAAGTTTCTAATGCTAACAGACTCCTGCTGCACAAATATGGCAGCTCCCTCATAGGCGATCACAGGGAGTCAGATAGTTTATGTAAAAGCATTGAGCAAATACTTTATGGCAAAATTATAAGTAGCATGCAAAGTCAATTTTATGGTAAATGTAAAAAAAAAAGGTTCAATTTATGGTGTCAGTATCTCTTTAATGTTGTGACCCTGATGGTTGCCTTGTGAGTTCCAAATTATGCAAAACAATAAGTTATATGTAAGATGCTGCTACTTTCCACATATAAATTACTAAACTGGGTAAAGTAAGTCGAATAATGCAAAGACACTTTGGTAAAAATAACAAATGGCAGTTCTACACTAAATGACAGTATGTTATGGGGTATTCTTAATGGAGAATTCAACCCCCTAATTTGCATCCCCTTACTCTAAATAGGCCTCCTCCCTCCTGGCCTAGCTGGCACCCTGGGCCCCTCTTGCAGGTCCTGTCAAACGAAGTTCACAGCAGCCATATTGTCTCCTTCGGACTTCTTCCAGGAGTGATGCAAATTAGGGGATTGAATTCTCCTTTAACTGAGAAGGATCTGGGGATTTTGTGGATAACATGATGTGTAAATTTAGACAGTGTCATTCGTTGCTACTAAAGCACTTTCTTGTGTACAAAACTAACTATACAGACCTATCCTTACACTCATACACATATATATATGAGGGAGTGTATATGTCCCCTCACAAGCACCTTTACTCCAGAGAAAACAACCCCAACCTTTATAGTCTACCTTCATAGTTTAAATATTCCATCCCTTTAACAAGTTTACTGGAACATCTCTGCACTCTCTCCAGCTCATTAATATCGCTCTTAAGGACTGGAGTCCAAAACAGCACTGCATAATCCAGGTGAGGCCTTACCAGGGACCTATAAAGATAGTGTGACGTAGCTATAAAGGGTTGCCTGTGCTCCACTTAAAGGGGTTGTTCACCTTCCAAACACTTTTTTCAGTTCAGTTGTTTTTAGATTGTTCCCCAGAAATAAAGACTTTTTTCAATTACTTTCCATTATTTATTTTTTTAGGTTTTTCCCAAAATCTAAGCTTAAAGTTGAATGTTCGTGTCTCTGGTGTTTGAGTCTGGCAGCTCAGTAATTCAGGTGCAGACTCTAAACTGTTACAATTTTGCAACATTTAGTTGATACATTTCTCAGCAGCATCTCTGGAGTATTAGCAACTATTGTATCAATTCTAACAGCTGCCTGTAATGAAACCCAGAGATTCTGCTCAGCAGGGACAAAGATAACAAATGTATCAACTAAATGTATCAATTTAGAACAGCTTACAGGATCGGCGACCCCCCCTCCCAGAGCTGCTGCAGAAGGAGAGAAATTACACTTTACAATTCAATATTGGAAAAACCTTCACACATAGGAAATAGAAAGTAATTGGAAAAAGTCGTTATTTTTGGTGATCTATCTGAAACCAACTAGTTGTTTGAAGGTGAACAACCCCTTTAAGGATTTGATGGCTGGATGTGGCTCTTCTTTAGGCATAACTGGCCTAAACTGATGGGACTACATAGCTGAAGGAATTGAGGCTTAGGATATTGCTTCCTGAATGATTCCACTGGAGGGGATCCAGACCACTAACTGGTAACATAAAGGTGTATCATAAAACCTACCTAGCTGTCACAGACCCCTCCTCTAACATTGACTGCATCAGACATCAATAATACAGAGTATAACCCAATGACATTTTGACAAAGCCTTTGTTTTGTTTGCAAGAACCTCTGGCATCTTATTTTTATATCAACACAGCAGCAGAGAGGTGTGATTGAACCCTCTCCCTTTCTTATCCACTTAGCAAGGACCCATCTGTGTAAGGGCTCTTACTCCTGAGCATTTTTACCTGCGTTCCGTTTTCCGGCGTTCAGCCGCAGGGGAGCGCAGGAATAGACGCATTTCATTATTTCAAATGGGGCTGTACTCACACAGGCACGTGTAGGCGCCGAACGCAGGAAAAATGCAGCATGTTGCGTCTCAACCTGCGTTCGGCGCCTACTTGCGCCTGTGTGAGTACAGCCCCATTTGAAATAATGAAATGCGTCTATTCCTGCGCTCCCCTGTGGCTAAACGCCGAGAAGGGGAGCGCAGGTAAAAACGCTCATGAGTAAGAGCCCTTAGAGAGTCCAGTGTGACCATGTCCTACCTGTATTAGTCTGGAAAGGGACTTTTATGCCAAAATAGCATTTTTCTCTTGCATATTGTCTGGCAGCACAGGACATAGATGGTATGTACTATTACCCTTGCTCAAAAGTAACAAAAAAAATAAAGAACATTACTATTTGAAATATAATTGTCAGTGCTGGAGTCTTGACCTTAGCAACTGGATGACAAGATGTTAGACTGGCAAATGAAGATGAAGGTTCCTGAACAGACGAGGGTTAAATGAATAATAATCTAGCCCCACAATAAATCTACTTTCTGATAGCATTTTAACTTCCAACATTAATGTGTAATTAGACAAGTTACGCACAGTAGAAACAGAAGACCATTTACTTCATATATACTACTTCAAGGTAGCAGCTACAACATTTTTAGAGAAAAAAATTGATTTAGGAGTAATATTCATCTTGCGATTTGGGGTGTATTGGTTACCTAAACAACAATTGCAAAAAAAATGTCAAGTAGGGGTTCAGCTCAGGAATCCAATGGTGTGAAATACATTGATGTAAATCCAACTTGCATTACAGTAGTGGCGATCAGATTTTGTAGCATCTTATAAAATCTCCTGCTGTTGCATGACAAGATTCTGTGAGTCAGATAACGTCTGAACCACAGAATCTGATCAAAATCCCCTTTCTATTTTCGCCCTTAATGTCAGGTCATGAAACAAATGCAGTCTTTAATCTGGTTTGTCCAACAAGATAACAACTGGTTCAAAGTAATTACCTGCCACAGAGGACAGTATATTATGAACAATATTGTTGCCTCTCCATGGGCTGTTGGCCACTTGAAGAGTAATTCAGCCTGGGATTAAAACTGAACAATCTTTTAAATAAGTTAATTTAGCAGAGCAAACAGTTTTGTGCCCCCCATTCATACTGAAAAATGCATATACAGTGGTGTGAAAAACTATTTGCCCCCTTCCTGATTTCTTATTCTTTTGCATGTTTGTCACACAAAATGTTTCTGATCATCAAACACATTTAACTATTAGTCAAAGATAACACAAGTAAACACAAAATGCAGTTTTTAAATGAGGGTTTTTATTATTTAGGGAGAAAAGAAATCCAAACCTGTATGAAAAAGTAATTGCCCCCTGAACCTAATAACTGGTTGGGCCACCCTTAGCAGCAATAACTGCAATCAAGCGTTTGCGATAACTTGCAACGAGTCTTACAGCGCTCTGGAGGAATTTTGGCCCACTCATCTTTGCAGAATTGTTGTAATTCAGCTTTATTTGAGGGTTTTCTAGCATGAACCGCCTTTTTAAGGTCATGCCACAACATCTCAATAGGATTCAGGTCAGGACTTTGACTAGGCCACTCCAAAGTCTTCATTTTGTTTTTCTTCAGCCATTCAGAGGTGGATTTGCTGGTGTGTTTTGGGTCATTGTCCTGCTGCAGCACCCAAGATCGCTTCAGCTTGAGTTGACGAACAGATGGCCGGACATTCTCCTTCAGGATTTTTTGGTAGACAGTAGAATTCATGGTTCCATCTATCACAGCAAGTCTTCCAGGTCCTGAAGCAGCAAAACAACCCCAGACCATCACACTACCACCACCATATTTTACTGTTGGTATGATGTTCTTTTTCTGAAATGCTGTGTTACTTTTACGCCAGATGTAACGGGACGCGCACCTTCCAAAAAGTTCAACTTTTGTCTCGTCGGTCCACAAGGTATTTTCCCAAAAGTCTTGGCAATCATTGAGATGTTTTTTAGCAAAATTGAGACGAGCCTTAATGTTCTTTTTGCTTAAAAGTGGTTTGCGCCTTGGAAATCTGCCATGCAGGCCGTTTTTGCCCAGTCTCTTTCTTATGGTGGAGTCGTGAACACTGACCTTAATTGAGGCAAGTGAGGCCTGCAGTTCTTTAGATGTTGTCCTGGGGTCTTTTGTGGCCTCTCGGATGAGTTGTCTCTGCGCTCTTGGGGTAATTTTGGTCGGCCGGCCACTCCTGGGAAGGTTCACCACTGTTCCATGTTTTTGCCATTTGTGGATAATGGCTCTCACTGTGGTTCGCTGGAGTCCCAAAGCTTTAGAAATGGCTTTATAACCTTTGAAATTGAACTCAGGTGTGATAAACCACAGTTAAGTTATTTTTTAACAAGGGGGGCAATCACTTTTTCACACAGGCCCATGTAGATTTGGAGTTTTTTTTCTCCCTTAATAACGTAAACCTTCATTTAAAAACTGCATTTTGTGTTCAATTATGTTATCTTTGACTAATAGTTAACGGTTTTTGATGAGCAGAAACATTTAAGTGTGACAAACATGCAAAAGAATAAGAAATCAGGAAGGGGGCAAATAGTTTTTCACACCACTGTATTATTAGAAAATTGTGGCTTATATTATCGAATAATTCACCTTAAGAAGTGCAAACTTACATATATTATGAGAGACTGCAATAAAAAGACTGTTGAACTATAACATCCCTCTTGAAAGTGTTTTATTAATCACATTATTTGGATTTTCATTAACCACAGTCTTTAATAAAAAATAAATCAACATCTAGCAGGAAAGCCATTATTTAAATCCATCCTGCAACACTTAAGGGCGTCATCTAATAATACTAATAATATGTACAGATGCATGAGCCGCAGAGCAACGCTAGGTTTTGTTCTTGCCTGGTCACGTTATTCTGCCTTAGGAATTAGCTAATGAGACAAAGACAATTTATTCAGGAATAAACATCTTTTCCCAAAAAAATTAAAACAGAGCTTGCTCCAGGTCTAGTAATGTGTCCCTCACTTTATGTAAGGCATATACACTGCCATCTACGTACTAAATATTAAGATGCATGTTTTAAAAACGCAGCCCTAGTAACAATATACATTACATGTGACTGGATGGTGGAGCCATGTTTACTTACCATTTGCTCAGAAACTATAGTGAGAGTAGCAAGAAAACATTAGACAACAATATATTCAGGAAACAAGGAACAATCTTGTCTCTACGTGACATAAGAATCCTCTAGCACAAAGGGAATTCCAGGTTCCAGTGTAAAGCTTTCCCCTAATTGTCTCTAGGCTAAGGAATTAATTATTAATTATTAATTATTAATTATTAAGAATAAAAACCTGAATAACGACACGGAGACTTCTTAAGGTGGCAAAATCTGTGGAGGTCACGTATTTTATTAACAAAGTTATATATATATGTGCCAAGGACTAGGTACACCCTGACCACCAGCTGCGGCTCCTATAATCGCCAAGAACGTGGGCCTGGTGCCCACACCGTACCAAACAGTTATTTTAGAGAGCAGGGATCATGGGGCAGAGCGCCCGCTGTTGACCAACCAGTAGCCCATCCCCCTGCTCCCTATCATGTGCAATAATGGCGCTAACCCAGCCTCTCGCATGACACAGACAAGACCGTGCAGTCAAAGTCTGCTCCACACTCGCGACTTTCCGAGGGTAGGCCTGCACTTCACTGAAAAAACCATCCATCTTCCTGGAGCCGCACTGATGCCACCCAATGGAAAAGAAGGGAAGGGTGCCACCTATCCTTTTCCATGGCCCACCTAGACCTCCTGCGACCTCCACCATTCTTCTATATAATTCCTGAAGTTTGCCCAGAACAAATCCAAACCTTCCTCTGTCAAATGTACTTTATCCTTTCTAAAAAGCTGTGTTTGTCGGTACCTTATATTGTCATGTCTAATTACCCCGTTACCTGAGGAACACATGATCTTGTGCATGGCCCGGTTTACTTTTTTCCTGGCTCTTTCAATGCCCTGGGGGGAAACTGCTCCTCGCCATTCTCCTCTCTGTATGATGTCTGACCAAGCCACTCCCCCTATCTTGTTGCTGGACATTAAATCCTCCAAGTCCTTTCTCATGCTTTCTATCAACGCTGGGGTTTTGATTGACGTAAGGTCATTTCCCCCAGCATGTACTATCACCAGGTTTATGAACTTGAACTTCTGTATTGAACTATACAACCGGCCTCTCATTTGTTCCCACTTCATGCCTCTCCACCCCTGCCATGTAATCTTCATGTGTTCCTCCGGTAACCCCAACTGCTTGCCTGCTGCATGCTGTCTTGCCCAAAAAATAAAGGAGTGGCCTATGATCAAAATGTTGCAGGTAGCTTTTCCCCCTGCAGCAACAAACCAAAGAAAAAAAAAAAAAAAAAAAGGGGGGGGGTAGGTTAAAAATTGTAGGATTACTACTGTGTTACATTTATGGGGCATATGTATTTTTTGTATGCTTTTGATTTCCACCTCCCAATTCCTTTTATCCTATCCTCTGTTTCTCACCTCATTGCTGCTTCTGTTGCTGCCCCTATCCTGAATGAATGTGATCCAAATTTTTTAGGATCCCATCCGTTCGCAATGACTGCCTTTTTGAGCACTTGCCTAAATTGAAATGCTGACATGGGGGATAAGTCCCTGTGAATTAACAAAAGGTGCCCCCCTGCTGGGCGCATCCCTATGTAATCCTGCAAGGCCTTGACCGGGCATGTTATTCTCGAAGTTTTTTCTATACTGAACCATCTGCCCTTACCCAACTGATCTGTTTTTGATCTACTGATGTAAACTAACAACTTCCTGTCCTGTAATAAAACCTGGCTATACATTAAACCTTTATCTGTTACCTTCTTGGATGGGGGGACCAATTCGCTTATCCTAAATGCTCCTCTGAAAGCCAGAGCGAAGGCTGCTCTAAACAAAATACATTCAAATTGGTCTGAACACACCTCCTCAAGAGAGTTCAGAATCATTTTTAGTCTGCATTCAATTATGGGTTCTCGCTTATCGACCCTGGGGCCTTCAACTCTTGCCCATCCCTTCATTATTTTCCTAACTAATGGATCATGTGTGATATCTGCTCTACCCTTTACTATGGAAAAATGAGAAATTGCGGCTAATGCGTTGCTGGCTCCTGCTCTTGACTTTCCTTCTCTGTACAGGACCATTAAAAATGACACCAAATCCTTAGTGCCTTGATTGCTCTTACCGCTTCTGCAGAATATCTGCCATCTCTTCCAGCCCCTTTTGTAGCTGGAAAGAGTCTTTTCGGATACTGCCCTTTCACACAATTCTTCTAAGAGGGGGTCACGAGCTGCCATAAATTTTTAGGGCATGCGTAAGCTGATTTTTCCGCATATGGAGCGCACTTAAAGAAAATATCCCACTTTTCTCTAGACAAGGCATCTGCTATAGTGTTTTCTACCCCTGGTACATGTTGGGCTCTGAACGATATATTAAACCTCATACAAATCAGAACCAGATGTCTTAGTAGTCCAATTACTGGGGTTGAGTCTGATGACAGGTTATTCACTGCGTGGACCACTCCCATGTTATCAGAAAAGAACTTAATTGCCCTATCCTTCAAATCTTCTGCCCAAAGCTCCAATGCTACCAAGATTGGGAATAACTCCAACAATGTCAAATTCTTTGTCAGACCTTTGTCATGCCATGCTTGCGGCCACCTGGCCGCACACCATTTCCCTGCCAAGTAAGCTCCAAAGCCAACGCTTCCGGCTGCATCTGTGAAAAGCTCTACCTCTTGATTAATTTATGTTTCTGCTAACCATAACCTGACACCATTGAATTTAGATAAGAAACAGTTCCATATTTTCAAATCTGCTTTCATTTCCTTTGTGACCCTTATTTTATGAAATGGTTTATTAACCCCTGATGTGGATTTTTCCAATCTCCTGTTAAAAATGCGACCCATTGGTATTATCCTGCATGCGAAATTCAATAGACCTAGGGCTTGTTGCATTTCCCTCAGTGATACTTTATTCGCTGCTTCCAATCTCCTAACTGCTTGCCTAGTTTTTACTACCTTTTCTTTTGGTAATCTACACATTTTGGCCCCTGTATCAATCTCAATACCCAAAAAGGTCAATTTTGTGGTTGGTTCTACTGTTTTGTCAACGGCCACTGGCACTCCTAATTCCTTCAACATATGCAGAAATATTGCTAATGTGTCCTGACAGATTGAAGAGTGTCTGGGGCCTATGATCAGGAAATCATCTAAATAGTGAGCTATAGCTTTGTTGCCTGATCTTTTATATAACTGCCAATGCAAATAGGTGCTGAAAGTCTCAAAAAATGAACAAGAGATTGCGCAGCCCATGGGTAGACATAGGTCGACATAAAATGCTCCCTGAAAATGACAACCTGTCAATCTAAAGCTTTCTGGATGTAAGGGTAACAACCTAAATGCAGATTCGATGTCTACCTTTGCCAACAATGCCCCTTTTCCTTGACTCCTAACTATTTCCAATGCTTCATCGAAAGACTGATATTGTACTTTACACTGTTCCTCGTCTAAAGCATCATTCACCGATTCTCCTTCTGGATATGAAAGGTGCTGTATCATTCTAAATTTTCCTGACTCCTTTTTTGGGACTATACCTAAAGGTGACACTACTAGCCCCTCAATAGGCAAGTCCTCGAATGGTCCTGCCATTCTCCCTGCTTTTATTTCTTTTTCAATTTTGTGCTTCAAAACTTCGGTATGTCGACTAGCTGATTTCAAATTTTTAAAAACTTTGCTGGGTGGGGGAGGGTGTAAAACTGGGATCCTAAAACCTTCCAAAAAACCTTTTGTTAAAAATTTTGCGGCTTCCTTGTCTGGGTAACTTGCCAACTCTTTACTTAGCCTGGCTGTCTGTATTGGCGTTTCCGCTCTTCTGGTAAGCTGTTCGAAAAGGCTGCCTGTTTATCTGACCTTCTTTCTTTTTATTACATTCAGATACCGCATGAGAAGATCCGCAAGCCAAACAAGAATGCTTAAACCTGCACGCATAGCCCCTAGTACACCTTTTCTCGTTGTACGCAAAACAGATGTTTCTGGGCTTAAAAGCATATGACCCTTTATTGCCATTGCCAGCTGAACCATTATCTTTTGCAACCAATCTCGTCCACAAATCTATATCCTTTTGTCCAAAAGACAAGACCTTGCTACTCAATATCTTCTTCCTAAAAGCCCTGTCATAATCCGACCATGAAGAGCCTTTATAAAACAAATATGTATCGACTATTGTGTCTATGTACTTTATAATATTCAAACATTGTTCTGGTTTTTTCTCTAAGTATACGCTTGCAAAAACCAAGAATCCCTTCAACCAATCGAAAATTGTTTTTCCCTTTTTTCCTTTCTCTTCGGTTTTCACCCCGTCCTCCTTTGCCTGAACAGCTTCCCTAGTCAACTCATAGATATCCACAAATTTTCCAGCCTCAATATTTTTCCTAGTTTTCCTCAGCAAGTGATCTGCTGTTTCTGTCAACGCGCATGCGTAAGTATCTGCTGCTCCAACTAGCACCATTGATTGACTACTTTCTTTTGTTTTTCCTAAACCTTTTTCTTTCCCTTGTCCTCTAAAGAATTTTTTCATTAATGATAATATCTTTCCTCCCTCAGTCTCACTATCTGACCCCTCAAAATCAGATTCCGAATCAGAAGAAATATTCAACTCACCCATAGTAGTCTTCCGTGTAGGCACCTTGGTCCTGTCGCCGTTCTGTGAAGACTGCCCTTCTGTACTGGATGAAGCCCTCTCCCTTCCTTCCTGCCGTCTTGAAGGTCCTGCTTCCTCCTCTCCCTTCTGCTCTCTCTCCTTTCTCCATTGGATCCAACTCTCCTCCTCCTCTCGGTTTCTAAAAAAAAACTTGGCACCCGGTTATTTCCGTAACCAATGTCTTCCTGCCACATTCCCTTTACTGGCCTCCTTTGCCGATGCCCGTGGCTGCTTGAAGGAAAAAAACTCACAATCATCCTCGTAATTGTATTCCTCGATAAAATAGCAAGAGTCATCATCTTCCCATTGGTCATACTCCCCAGACCACTGTGGCTGGCTCCAGTGTCTTGAGGTTTGAAAATACGAGTGACCACCTGTTCCCCTGGGCCTGGAGTTCCCTCCCCCCCTTGGGAAAGGTCCTGGGTGCCTGGCCCTAGATTGGTTTGGGGTGGATTCTGCCTCCATCCCCCATTCTCCTTCGTCGGAGCCCTGCTCCTGTTCCCAGCTCCCTCCCCCTCTATGGGCATTCCTATGGATCGGGGGAGTTGTAGGGGCTGGACTGCTGGGGTTGTTGGGGTGGGCCTGGCTTTTCCCCCCGCGTTTTCCTAGTTCCCGGCCCTTGCTTCTTGGAGGGACCCCCCTCTGGCTACTGGGAGGGGGGTTCCCTGTTTGGGCGGAGATGGGGTTTGTATGGCGGGGTTTTAATAAGATAGGGCCCCTGGTTGGTGTCTTGCCCCGTGGCGTAAATGCTCCCCGATCGTTGGTGGGCTGGCGTGATGAGCAAAATTGGGGCCCCTTGGGTGCTGCATGGGGTATTGTGGCCTCCTTCTCCCCCGGCTGTGGACCTCTGTGGCTGGCCGTAATCGGGCTCTTAGCGGTGTGGACCGCTCCGGCTCCCTTACCTCCTTCCGGTGCGATGACGTCATCCGAGTCTCGCGATGCCTGCATCTTCATACCGCCGCCATCTTCTTCCGACCCGCTTCCTCCAAACTCTTCCTCCGGTCCGTGGCTGCTGGCGGCGTCGTCTCCAGTGATGGCCTCCATCATCCTGCGTCGCCTGTTGGAGCGTCTACCTAGAGGGGAGAAATTTACCTTCCTCTTCGCACCGGAACCGTGGACTTGGCCAACATCTTCTTCGTCACGGAACCTCTGAGGACGCAGCACCCTCCTTCTCGGCGCAGTGGATCTTCCTCTCTCCATTTTCAACGAAGCTGGCAGCGTACCGGTAAGTGTCCTCTCTGAAAGAAAAAACAGGTTATGTTTTACTGGCCTCCTGCTCCTCCTTAAAAAGCCCCTTCCTGGCTTACCTGCCCCCTGGCTCCGCCCTTCAGCCCGCCCCCTTTTTTCCCGCCGAAAAGGGGGACCTATTGTTGTAACTCCCTGTGAGAGAGAGTGGGGGCTGACAGCCGATACTCACAATACACATCTAGCGGGGGAGGGGGCCTAGCCTAAACTCATCTCGACCCTATGTGGGCCTCGTTCCTCCTATCCTTCCCAACAATCAAGCTGATTGAGTCACAGGCTGATCCACCTGCAAGTAATAATGGCTGCTCATATTATCTGACTCGGCAGAGGAACTGAAGGTGCTTTTTCTGTCTGAGCAACTGCTGTTCTAAGGACTGTTTGATTATAATCTTCTCTCTAAGGTATGTGAGACATTTTGGCAACCAAAAGTGGAGTGGAGGTCTCGGTCTTTCTAGCTGTTTAACTGCAACTCCCACAATCCTCCGCAAGACACAATCATCGGGTTGTTGTTGGAAACTTTTGGTTACCAAAGAAATAAACAGTGTAACTTTATCTCTGCACCCTAATGTTGCTTTTTGAATGATGCAACTTGTTCTTCCTGCGTCCCTTTAGGAATATATATGGGCTTTTCAACTGGCATTTAATGGTGTGCTCCACTACTGAATATGTTCAACATTGTCTCCTACTGACTTGAGTTCTTTAACCACATGGCAAACGCAGGTGAAATCGCCCATGTTCTGACATCCTATGAAACAAATGATATCTTTATTCACATATATATCACTTATTACCATGCACCTATATGTGCAAGTGAAGGCGTTGTTTTCTAAAGGCTCTCACATGGGTGTTTTAATCTGCATTGATATGCTGGGGCTTTTTCATAGCAAACAAATTGGCTGACCACTATTTTCTTTATGTGGACTGTACACACAGCAGTGGATACAAACACTGAATGCAAATACAATTTCACATGTCCAGTATAATCTGCGTTAAGCACTGTGGGATTGCACTGGGAGTGCAGTATAAGTTTTGCAATTGTTATAGATGTACCCTCTTAGTTATAGGCCTAAAGAAATTTGTGGGCCTAGTACAGTAAGATTTTAGGGGCAGCATGCTGACAGCCTCCTCTTCATTTTTCCTGAAGCATTCGGGATGAGCAGGAGATTTGGCATCTCTTTAAATCTCCTGCGCACCTAATCCCCAGTGCTCCAGAGGAAACATGAGCATGTGCTACTTGCGAGTGGGGGGACATGAGATGCAGTTGCAAGACCCTCTGGCCCAGGGGTGCCCAAATCATAAATCCTGGTCTGTGTAGCCCTCCCCTAGAAAGTGCTTCAAGGTCTTTGGTTTTATATTGTGCTGTCAGATGTTCTTTTTTTTAAGTTGTGAGGTTTTTTATTTTACCTTGTACCTGTATTTGCAGATGGAAAATCTGGGCCTAGAACGCTCTTCTTTTGATGACAAGGTGACATTTCTTGTTTCTCTTTATCCACCATGTGTATAGTGTTCTAAGTCATATGTATTGAACATACTGTATCAAATGGAATGCAAATTGGGGCATACTGCATCTATACAAACAATTTAATTTATTTACAACCTAATAAAATAAATCCGCTGCAGGTTGCTCATGTGGTAGAGCTTTAAGGAAAGGCAATAAAATACACATCCTACAAGCTTTATTAGTAACTGCTTATAGACTTGACATAGCCAGCGATACCAATCCATACTGTATGTGATGACTTTACCCAGCCAAAAGACTGAAGTGGTTTCTGGGTACAGGTATGGGACCTGTTATCCAGAATATACTCGGGACCTGGGGTTTTCTGGATAGTGGATCTTCATACCTTAAATCTAAAAAATTATGTAAACATTAAATAAAACCAAAAGGCTGGTTAAGCTCCCTATAAGGATTAATTATATCTTGGTTTGGATCAAGTACAAGCTACTGTATAATTATTTCAGAGAAAAAGAAAAAATGTTTCTAAAATTTATTATTTGGATAAAATGGAGTGTATGGGGACATGGCCTTTCCATAATTCAGAGCTTTCTAGATAACTGGTTCCATACCTGTACAAGGTTCCTTGTTAATGAGCACTGCAGAATTGTATGGGTGCTCCTGTTATCAGGATTACCTCTTCTACTGAACACCAACTGAAAAAGTTAAGCCTTTTATACATTGTTATGGCAGGTGGGGAGAAATTGATGAAACCTCTGGTGTGGAGAATAAGTGTTCTGTGCTGGTGTTGACATGACCTAATGTGTGTACATGTTTCATCCTCATCTAATTTATCTGCAGGTGGAAATTCCCCAGATGGATCGAATGGAATGTGATGCATCAGATGATAATGAGGTGAATATTCCTATCAGTCGTAGACTAGTCAATGTCTCCCAAACTATGGGGCTGGACCGTACATGGAGGCTTGGAGCTATGGCAGTGGGGCTCCGCTCTGCAGAACAGTTAGGGTGAGATTTGGGTTACATATGTATTTTCTGCCCTAAATATTCATGGAAAGATTTCATAAGATAATGGGAGGGAGGGAGGGAGGGGGGGGGGGTAAAGTGTTTGCATTCAGACTAGAGCCTGAACTAGGGGTAGGTAGAAGCGGCACCTGCCTGGGGTGCAATGATGAGGAGGTGCAGGGCAGATTCATTTTTGAAGTATTTTCTGCCTAATCCTAGTCTGGGCTCTCTTGCTCCCACTGCTTTACAGATTGACAGTTTGGGTTACACATGTCCCAAATACTATGAAAGATGGATGGCAACTTGTTTTTAATGTGTATAATCTTTCATTATCCAGGCCAGAGAGTTGGCAATTACTGACTGATGTCAAGTTATTTACAACTTCTACCATATATTTTCTAAGGTGTCTACAATTAAAAGCCATCACTATCGACTTGGTCCTGATAACCTTGATGACACTCTGGAGTACATGCCCTCGCGTTGTGACCCTGTTCCAGAGCTGGAGGATGGCAAGTCTTCAATACCCGCGTCTGCATGAGATTTGGTTGCATCCACTCTAGATATGTTGTAGAGTTAAATACTGTATAATAATGTAAATAAACACCTGTTTGATAAGCGTATGGTATTCTTGTGTAGTTCAGTGACTTCTTAAAGGAACAGTTCAGTGTGAAAATAAAAACTGTGTAAATAGATAGAAACATTTTTTATTTTGCAGAGCCTAATATAGTTAGTTAGCCAAAAATGTAATGTATAAAGGCTGGAGTGAACAGATGTCTAATAAAACAGCCAGAATCCAAATTCCTGCTTTTCAGCTCTCTAACTCTGAGTTAGTCAGCGACTTGAAGGGGGGCCACATGGGACATTTCTGTTCAGTAAGTTTGCAATTGATCCTCAGCATTCAGCTCAGATTCAAAAGCAACAGATATGACCCATGTGGCCCCCCCTCAAGTCTCTGATTGGTTACTGCCTGGTAACCAGGGTAACCAGTCAGTGTAAACCAAGAGAGCTGAAAAGCAGGAAGTAGTGTTCTGACTGACATGTTATACATCAAATCACTCCAGCCTTTATACATTACATTTTTGGTTAACTAACTATATTAGAAACATTTTTTATTTTGTACAGCCTATCTATTTACTCAGTTTTTTATTTTTACACAGAACAATTCCTTTAAACCATTAAAGATTAATGCATTAGTGACTTAACTATAATACAGGTATTGGACCTGCTATCAGGCCCGGATTTGTGGCGAGGCCACAAAGGCCCGGGCCCAGGGCGGCAAAATTTAAGGGGTGGCATGCCGCACAGCCGCAGCTAGAGTAGCACTGGGAGCCGCACACTTGCATGGGAGGATGTGACCACATTCGTGCACCAGCAGGCACTAGGACCTGGTGCTCAATGACTCTGACGCGACTGCACCTAATATAGCTGTAATTGGCAGAGGAAGAGGCGCACATGCTAGGAATGTGACAGAAGAAGATTTTAGTAGCTTCCTACTCGCTCGAAGGGGGAGGATGTGAGTGCGTTCACCGCCAGGCACTAGGACCCGGTGCCCGGCACATGTACTCACAGGGGGGCGGTGGGCAGGCACTAGGAACCGGGCGGCCTATGGGCGGCAAAAAGGTAAATCCGGCCCTGCCTGCTATGCAGAATGCTTGGGACCTGGGGTTTCCAGATAAGGGTTCTTTCAATAATTTCGAACTCCAAACCTTTTGTCTACTAAAAAATAATTTAAACATTAATTAAACCCAATAAGTGTTCTTCCTGCAATAAGGATTATAGTTGAGCTCAAGTACAAGGTACTGTTTTAATAGGATCCCTTATCTGGAAACCCAATATCCAGAAAGCTCCGAATTACAGAATGGCTGTCTCCCATAGACTCCATTTTATCCAAATAATCCAAATTTCTAAAAATGATTTCCTTTTCCTCTGTAATAATAAAACAGTGGCTTGTACTTGATCCCAACTAAGATATAATTAATCCTTATTGGAAGCAAAACCAGCCTATTGGGTTTATTTAATGTTTAAATGAATTTCTAGTAGGCATGAAGACCCAAATTACGTAAAGATCCGTTATCCGGAAAACCCCAATGCCGGATCATTCTGGATAACAGGTCCCATACCTGTACAAAGAAATAATCATTTTTAAAAATTTGATTTACTTGATTGAAGTGTATGAAAGATAGCCTTCCTGTAATTTGAAACTTTCTGCATAACAGTTTCCAGATAGGGGATCCTATATCTGTACTGCAGTTTACCTAAATTGGCCACAATGCTCTTTAAGAGTGTTTATTACAGGTAACTGAACAACACTCCTATGTCTATTGCTGATTATCTGTAGGGATGTGGTTGGTAGATTTTTCTTTAGTCCAGTCGTTACCAAACAATAAATGGCTGTGTAATCAAAAAAAAAAATGTCAGTTCTGATAAGGCTGAAAAAAATAAATGAATTTGAAATCATTTTGATTGATACAAGTTCAACTGTATTTCCTTTCATCTCATGGCTCATATACGTTAGTGTTAAAATAAAAAACATGGTCTGAACCAGTCCTTTATAGAGTGTTTAGCCATTAAGGGTAGATGCACGGTTTCTTTAGTTTCTGCATGTGTCAATGTATTTTTGTTTGGGGTGTATTGTGTAAGTATAATAAAATTAACAAATCAAACTGACTTGCTACTAAAGTGCTTGAGAAAAAAACCTTTTTATTATTCAGCAAACATTGACAAGCAAGTATATACATCAGAGCTCCTGTGTAATCAGAAATGCAATACAATAAGCACAAGAGGCAACTACTGTATATCTTATTCTGAAAGTGTTAAAATGCACAGATAATATATATACTGTAATGTTATTAAGAAGTTATTGCTGTCACATTGTTCTGCAGGTCTATGGTACCCAAGTAGGTAAGCACTCTGCAAATCTGATCACTGGAGGAGATGCTCTGAAGTTCCCTGGTCAGCAAATAAAGAATCGACCAGAAATAACTGATCCTCTTGTCATGTTAATCTTGTAGGATCCCAGAAAAACAAGAATTCAAGTTATTCCTTATTATTTTGTAGTAGTTTAATCATATATAGGAATATATTTGTGTCACATATCTCTTTGTGCTTTGCAACTATATTTTCAGTGAACAGAACTCGGTATGTGTTTAGTCATTTGTGCAGGTACCTAGTTCAGCAAGTGATGACTGCACCCGACTGCTCCTACAACATTCATACTTGCTAATGTCCTTGCAGATTTCAGAGTCAAATTGGTTTCATGATGATGAGGACGGTGGCCTGGAGAAGTCATATAAAAGTTGCTCGAGGTGGATGCCGTTCTTCAAGCTCCCTGTATAAAGCTGTATTCTCCCTCTGCAGCTTCCATAGACGTTCACTCTGCATAGAAAGCTCCTGCATAAATAAAAGTATTTTTTATTACAGTACTAATACAAAATCTGTCTCCCAGCTTGCCCAAACACCACAGCTTCTAATGGACCCAAAGGCAAACTCTGCATTCTGCTACCAGTCCCTTAATGAATCTATCCAGAGATTCAGTATTTACCAATTCCTGCAGGCGTTGATATTCATAACTTTAATAGCCATAATGTACAAATTGCTTTAATCTCCTTCATTGGCAAAGGATTACACCATGTTACTGTTTAGGGCGTTTCCTTGAGTGACTTCCATTCTGACTCGGATGACTTATATAATTATAAACATTATTCATATCTACAAACCAAAATGTGCCAGGCTTTCATCATAATTTAAGTCCTCCATCAACATAATCCGCTTCCACTGTTTGAACCACTCACAGTTCAGGTATATTTTCTTTTTGTGTAACTGCGACCAAAGCTGAACCCTATATTACATATTTCTAAATAAAAGCATCACACCCAAATATATCATTATGCAGAGATTTATTAAAACAACTGACCTGACCATATATAGTGCATTTAGCAATATTTCACCAGGATACAATAAACAGGTATAGGGGTGGTCATAACTCATATGGGATGAAACCAAGATAAAGCTCTTGAAAACATGAAAAAGAAAATGTATTTTGGTCTCAACCATGAACATTTTTGGCACAAGTTATTAGTAATGTTGGTGTAAAAAACACACTCACCGCCGTTACTTTTTTATCCATTTTGTATGAGTTATGACCACCCCTATATAAAAGTAAAACATAGGCCATGTGACTAGAGGAACAACAGTATACCTGGAGCCAGTTGAAACCCTACTAGTTAAGGTTAAATTATTTTAAACATGTTTGAATTTTCAAGGCAAGCGTACATATTAATGGGGAAGTAAACCCCAAAATTCAAGAAAGATAAACCATAGCCATAGATTTTTTTTTTTTGGATTAAAACATTATGTCAATATATATAAGTATATTTGTAACAAGCCCTGTTCATTGAACTCATGTGAAAGAGGGGGTATACTGCCCCTTTAAGTCTGCTCCATCTCGTACACCCTGTTGTCTTCTTTGTTGCGCCCTACAATTTACCATATACTTACCTTGTTGAGAAGCTCATTTTGGTATTTAAGGGTGTTGAGAGTATCGCACATTGCTGTGGTGCAATCATGTCTTCGTGAAACCTATGGAAGCACAAAAAAAAGGCAGTTTCATAAAATGTGTAGAATAACTTTAGCAGAATGCCCAGTTAATAAAATATCCAAATAAACAATTATTAATCAAATAATATTCTAAGACATCGGATCTTATTTTTGAAAGCTTTAATTAGAAAATCTGTTTTTAAACACAAAACTGAAAACAAAATATAATGCAAGAACTTTTAACCTTTTCTGGGGGAGAAATGAGTTTACTCAGAAATCTGTTGACTTCCTGGATTTGAACCATCAGGGAAGAGCCAAGAAGCGGTGGAGGTGGCACCGTAGGTAAGTCCTAAGATAATGAATAAAAAAAAAAAGAAGAGCATACAAAAAGGAAAAAAAAGTAACTGCGGTGAGTGTGTGTTTTTTTTTCACATCAACATTACTAATAACCAAAAATGATCATGGTTGAGACCAAAATACATTTTCTTTTTCGTGTTTTCATAAGCTTTATCTTGCTTTCATCCCAGATAAATATAATCTAAGCCCAGAGCTATAAGTGAGCAGGGAGAGACTCAGGAAGTGATGTCACACCAAGCTAATACTGTAGCTCCTATCCTAAACAAACAGAGAGCTTCTAGAGCTATTTACTCAGGTATGGTAAAACATTCTACATAATAAATATAGCATTCTAGCTTGCACTATTGCAGCTAATCTATTGGCAATAAGACACCTCCGTAGCTTTCCTTCTCCTTTAAGGAGGGGTTGTCATTGCATCTACAGAGCGACTGCAGGACCTATTGCTCCCTCCACCATCACTATGTAATACTTTTTCAGAAGGGATGATGCAAATGTAACTAAATTGTCCAGAAGTGAAGCAGAAGTCAAAGTCTGTGTGTATTACCATGTCACACTGTAGTTTCTTGTGCTGTTCTGCTTCACGTAGTTTGTCTCTGTACCATTCCCGAGCTTTGTCCACTAATTGTAGCCCATCCAGCAAAGCATCTCGCTCCTGCTCTAATTCTTTCATACGACGGAGCTGTGAGAAATATTAACGGTTATCACCGAGATTCAGAATTGCATGGATTTACAGAGAGTTCATCTATCAACCTATAATGTTAATGAGAAAAGATGGGCAATAACAGAGAGAAGAGAGAGAAGTGGAATGATGAAAACATTTAACTATATCAAGGCAATTTTAGGGAAAAACATTTCCCAGCAGTAGAAGTTGGTTAGAACTAGGGGAGACAATATGAAGTTGGAGGAAGGAAACTAAATAAGGATATAAGGAAACACCTTCCTACAGAAATTGTTAATGACACACAATACTCCCTTCGCACATTTATGTGGTTTGGGGAAAATTCAAACACCCACAGAATAGACAAACATAATATATGGATACACCAGTTTCTTTCTACTTTCAGCTTTTATGTTTTACTTGTCCTGTTGTACCAGTTTGTGAAGCTTCTACACCAGGACATGACAAGTCAGTTTTGAAGATGGCACTGTTTATTTTATTCATATTTGGTTAATATGAGTTTTCTGCAAACATACTGCACTTGTATAAGATTGTTGTAATTACTTTTTATTTATCACATTAATTCAGCAGGATTTTTTGTGCTCTATATATCCACAGCATGGTTTTGACTTAAGAAAAAACAATATAAGAAAATGTAGAAATTCAAATTCAAAAAGACCAACTGAAATTAAGTCAAAGGTTTTTTTTTTGGTCGAATAGGTCCGTTTTCGATCGAATAGGATCGTTTTCGGCTGTATTAGAATCGTACGAATCGAAGTAATAGCGCATTCGATCGAATTCGAAACAAAGCTTTTCCCCAAAATAACTTAGATTTTTCAAAGTCCACCAATTGACTCCAAATGGGTTCTAGGAGGTCCCCCATAGGCTAAAACAGCAATTCGGCAGGTTTTATATGGTCGAACTCGAATTTTTAAAGAGACAGTACATGATAGATTTCGAATTTTTGAATTTTTTCAAATTCGAATCGAATTTGGACTATTCCCTAGTCGAAGTACACAAAAAAACCTAGAAATTCTAATTTTTTCCATTCGAAAATTCACTTTGACCTTTGATAAAACTGCCCCAAGGCTCATTTACTATATATATATATATATATCCACACTCATTTCTAAAAAAAAAAAAAAAGGTCAAATGGCCAGTGCAGCAGCAGCATCTAATCTGTCGATATTTCAGTCAAGATCACTATAAAGGTCCTAGAAGCTGGATGGAAACATCAACCATAATGCTTTAATAATGAATGAATAGTGTGCACCCTTTATTTATTTTATACAGACACACCACATACTTCACCCAGAAAGGTTTTTGTACTGCTCAAAACATAGTATTATCAGGTCCAGTGAGTGCTGTTTTTTCTTTAGGTTGTATACTATATGACCAGGCACCTGCAGAGCCAGAACTAGGGGTGGGTGGAAAATGGATGCACCACTTCTCCCTGCCTTTCCCTTGTTTTCATCCATCTGAAACTGAGTTTTAGTGCATGAATCACACAGGGGGTTGGTGTGTGCTGCAATTTAGGCTATGCGTTGTGGAATGTGCAGTGCTGGCACTCATATACATAAATGGCCAAAAATAATCAGACACACTTTTAGACAAAGTCATCTTAGCACTCTATCTAAAATGCACCATCCTCAGTGGAAACACTCACTGTTGAATTCCAGCAGCAATGTTAGGAAATACCACCTCTCTCCATTCTTTTCGATTTGATTTTTAATGGTGTATTTATCTATTGTTGAGCTTATTTATCATCAGCCTTTGATAAATACACCTTTAGAAATCCCATAGAAATGAATGGAGAGAGAGGCAGTATTTCATTCTGCAGACTGTGGAGATCTCTAACGTCACTCTTTGATAAATCTACCCCTAAGTGTCCCGTCCAGCAACACTGACCTAAACCTGCAAAGTAGTGCAGCGGAGCTCAGGGCACCATATTTGGTCCTGTTAAAGGGTTTGTTCACCTTTGAGATAACTTTTAATATGATGTAGACCAGGAGTGCCCATACTTTACTAATATGGGGTCTACTTTTAGTGATGTTGTCCTATTATGATTAACATCCATAAAAGCATATTAATTAAATATTACATTGATTTATGAGATTATTTATATTGCTATATTTAACAAACACCCATTTCTTATGTAACCTTAACAGAATATCCAATGAACTCAGTACAAGCAGACGGCACTTCTGGGGTAGGATTTATTGGGGTTACTGCTGTAAAACCTTACGCGTTTCGGGAGTAAATCCCTTAATCATATGATTAAGGGATTTACTCCCGAAACGCGTAAGGTTTTACAGCAGTAACCACAATAAATCCTACCCCAGAAGTGCCGTCTGCTTGTACTGAGTTCATTGGATGTATGCAGTTGGGACACTGTTTGACAGAGCACCTGGCCAGGAGCAGCGGTGAGCAGTAGCGGTCCCTTTCTTTGCCTTCTACTTAACAGAATATCTATCTGAATGAAAAGCATGAAACAGGAGGGTAATTTAGACAAATTGTTTGTTGACAATGTCTAGAGATCTACTGATCACCAGCTAAAGGTCTACTGGTAGATCCCGATCTACCTTTTGGGCACCCCTGATGTAGACAGTGATATTCTGAGACAATTTGCAATTGGTTTTCATTTTTTATTATTTGTGGTTTTTGGGTTTCATTCAGCAGTTCTCCAGTTTGCAAAATCAGCAATCTGGTTGCTAGGGTCCAAATTACCCTAACAACCATGCACTGATATGAATAAGAGACTGAAATATTAATAGGAGAGGACCTGAATAAAACAATGAGTAATAAAAAGTAACAACAACAATACATTTGTAGCCTTACATGGCATTTGTTTTTTAGATGGGGTCAAAGACCCCAATTTGAAAGTTGGAAAGAATCAGAAGAAGGGAAATTATTTTAAAAAAAGATACAAAATAAAAGACAAGAACAATTGAAAAGTTGCTTAGAATTGGCCATTCTATGACATATTAAAAGTTTCCTTAAAGGTAAACCACCCCTTTACAGCTTTAATGACATTCTTCACAAATGTGTGCTTCCTACTTTTCACAGTTTGGGAAAATTTTTATTTCACATCAATAATGCCATCAATAATGACAAATTGAGGTCAATACAGAATGGGTTTCCTGAGATGGGAGTGGAAAAACTTGCACAAAGCCCCAACCTACCAAGCTGAACACCTGTGGCATGAATTGGAACACTGACTGTGAGCCAGGTCTCATCATCAGCACCCAATCTAACTAATGGCTAATTGCAAGTAAATCCTAATTATAATTTTTGCATAGTTGAGTGGGAAACCTTCCCAGAATAGTAGCAGATGTTCTACAACAAAGGGAGGACAATTCATTAATACCCTTGGTATGAAAATGAGATGTTGGACAGGCAAACATTCAGATACGTTTGGCCATATAGTGTATACTGTATATAGTGTATATATGCACATCTGTGTATATATGCACATGCACATCTGTCTCTGCTCAAGATATTGCTGAGCACTTCAAAAACAAAATTGAAGGGACATTACACTACACAACCCCCTAGACTTCCACCACCCTCCCTCGACACTCCTCAGTCACTCCTGTGCTCCTTCACCCCAGTCACTGATGAGGAAGTCTCAAAGCTTTTGGCCTCTTCTCACCTTACCATCTGCCCGCTTGATCCAATTCCCTCAAAACTTCTCCGCAATACCAATCCTTGTCTAATCAAAGCCTATTTAATCTTTTGCTCTCAATTGGACTGTTTCATTTTCAACTAAAACATACTCTTGTCACCCCCATTCTGAAAAAAACCCTCTCTTGATTCTTCCAATCTTGACAACCTCCGACCTATCTCTCTGCTACCTTTCATCTCTAAACTACTTGAGCGCCTAGTCTACAAACGTTAACCTCATTCATCTCTGACAATAACCTGCTGGACCCCTACAATCTGGTTTTAAGCCACAACACTCCACTGCCCTGACTCGACTAACTAATGACCTTTTAACCGCTAAAGCCAACAATTGTTTCTCACTACTAATACTGCTTGTTCTCCCTCTCCTCCTCCAGTCCCTCCATTCGCTTGGCCTTCGTTACACAGCCTTGTCCTGGTTCTCTTCTTACATCACCAATCGTTCCTTCAGTGTCTCCTACAACGGAGTAACATCTTCTCCCCTACCTCTTTCTGTTGGGGTTCCTCAAGGCTCTGTCCTGGGACCATTACTATTCTCCCTCTATACTTCCTCCCTCGGCAAATTAAACAACTCGTATGGTTTCCACTACCACCTCTATGCTGACGATACTCAGATCTATCTCTCATCTCCTGATCTCAACCCAGAACTCCTAACTCGCGTCTCCTCCTGCCTGTCCGCTATCTCTACCTGGATGTCACAACGCTACCTTAAATTAAACCTCTCTAAAACTGAAATGGTTCTCTTTCCTCCAACTAACACCAGTAACATCCCGGAAGTATCCATCATAGCTAACAATTCCACTATCATCCCCTCTCCCCAGGCCCGGTGCCTTGGGGTTATCCTAGATTTTGCCCTGTCATTCACTCCTCATATCCAGTCACTTATTAAATCATGTCACTTCCACCTAAGGAACATATCCAAAATACGATCATTTATCACCCAAGATGCTGCCAAAATTCTTATTCACTCTCTCGTCATATCACGTCTAGACTACTGTAACGCTCTTTTAATTGGCCTTCCCCTCCAGAGTCACCTCTCCAGTTCATAATGAACTTTGCTACGAGGCTCATACACCTCAGCAACCGCTCCTCCTCTGCCTCGACATTCTGTCAATCCCTAGATTGGCTTCCGCTACCTTTCAGAATCAAATTCAAATGAATGACCCTGACATTCAAAGCACTTCATAACTCTGCCCCACCCTACATCTCTGAACTCATCTCTATATACTCACCCAACCGCTTATTACGCTCCTATACTGAACTGCTACTCAACTCTTCTCTCATTACCTCCTCACATGCTCGCATTCAAGACTTTCCTCTGGAACTTTCTCCCACGGTCTGTCCGACTTTCTCCCAACCTTTCTGTTTTCAAGAAATTTCTTAAAACGCACTTCTCTCGAGAAGCCTACCCTCACTCTGCTTACCTACCATATGCAACACCACATACAGTACCACATTTCTCACCCACTTTATTCAATCTTGCCCACTCCCACACCTTGTGTATTACTCCCTTCCCTTAAGAGTGTATGCTCTTTTGCATAGGGCCTTCATCACCTTTTGTACCGGTATTGATTGTGATGTATGTAACTCCATATGTACATAATTCATGTGATTTAGTTGTATAATCACATTTACTTAACAGTGCTACGCAATATGTTGGTGCTATATAAATACATGTTAATAATAATAATAGTAAGTAGCAGACCTCACTCACAGCATTTGCAAACTCTTATTTCTTTGTCTACATTACATCACTTTGCCCCTCCCTGAGGAAACTGCAACACATCAAAAGAAAACAAGGTTATGATTTACACTCCCATGAGTGTGATCTCTTATTTAGCACAAGTGTTCTCCATAGAACCTGGAATCCGAGTTAGTGTCTTATATTAAGAGAGAGCATGCCTTTTGGAATGTTTATATACAGTATGCATATGTATGTGGTTCACTAAAGGGCATTCAATAAACATTGAGCCAAAATGGAGTGACTATTCAACAAATAATTAATATTCCTGTAACTAATAATTATAGCTCTGGAAAAAAAAGTGACATGACCCATGAGATTTACTCTGATTCTAGATTCAATGGCTGGATTCTGCTTTTTATTACACAATTAACCATTTGTTATTGGCAATTGTACATACTGGGAACATTTTTGGGATGACACAATGCTGGGATATCATTTGGATACATGCAAGGACAAATCCAGGGACACAGACTTTCTTTATATTTTGTCACCACCTAGATATTTAGTTCCTTCTTATATGGGTGAATCAGTTCCAGACATGGTCAGTGTTTGATTCCTTCCCTATTTATGAATTTACTCTTCCTATATTTCAGAGGTGTTTTGTTTGTTCATCAGGGACTGACTGACTGAAGTAACTATTTATAGTATCTAACAACATGTATGATGATGCAGGATCAGACTGGAACATTGGGGGTCCACTGGGTTCCAAACTTCTGGGGCCCCCGCGCGCATGTGCAAACACCGGCACGCATGCGAGAACGCCATCGGCCAGTGCCACACATCATTTTTTGGGGGGCCAGCCGAATGGGAGAGGGAGTCAGCGGAAGCCCATGAGGGCGGGGGCCCCACCAGGTTTTTTCCTGCTGTCCTGCCGGCCATGATGGCCTTAATGGCAGTTAATTGCCTAATAATTCAGAGAGATTAGACAGCCTTATGCTCCATAGCAGAGGTAGTGAGACACTCTTCAGAGAATATGCTTACTGTGCTGCATTTCCCATTTTGAGTGATGTGCAGTTAGTGATTGTCTGCCTGTGACTCACAGGGACCAATTTACCATCTCTATCCCACCTCCCTTAGGCTGGCAGAATCATTTAGCCCCACCCTCCCTGTGTTATGTTAGATTCTGAAACCTGAAGTGCAGCTGCATTCCAGAGAATCTGGGCTCCAGAATCCATCTCTTCAACATGGAACATTGTGAGGGAGGGGTTGAATGATTCTGGCAAGTCAGTCAGGAAAAAGTTCTTTCTCGTTAGCGGCAGACTATCACGTTTTTCTCTCAGCCTGAGGAATCTTGTATGACTGTTTAGTTCAAATAACGTCTATGTACTTTTTTTTTTAACCTAAGCCCAACTACACCAGTTCTTTTCAGCTCTATTGGACAGATTTGCTAAGAAATGTTAATACTGAATCCAGAACAGTATGGAACACTTTTATGGAAAACTCCTAATGACTTCTCAGTCTCGGCATAAAGCAGTAAAATACATTGGAAAAAATGCTGTTTTTCATAGTGTTTTTTTTTAATTCTGTTGAACCTTTTCCCATTTCCCATGGAACAACGTACTAGAAGTAACAGTATTGGTTAAATATAGTAATCCATAGTAAGGTAGCATGTAGTGGTAGTCTGTGTGAGACTTCAGCACCAAACACATAGATTGTGAAGCTGTAGTTTTATTGTTATTCTTTTGTTTTATTGCTATCTTTCTATACAGACCCTGTACTATTAATTTTTTATGACTTCGTATCTATTTACAGTAAATAAGCCCTAACAATCACAATCCAATTGCGAGCTTACAAAAAAAAAACCCACAAAAAATATTAGATGGTCACACACCCTCTGGCAGTGCATGTGATCTCTGCCCAGCCCAATGCTGAGGGGGTGCCTAAACTGCTGACGAGCAAAAGAACAAACATTTTAACCATAAATATTTTGAAATATATTTTAGTTGCAAAAATTATACCAATTGTATAGGACTTCATTAGTCCAAAAGAGGACAACCTCTTTAAGGTTTGCTACATGGCTTCCTAATTGTTCAGTGTTCTCTAAAATAGAGGTTTCCTTTCTCTGGCCATAGCAGGCTTATTAGTTAGAAGTGAATATAAAGCAATATAATTATGCTAGTACAGGTATGAGATCCCTTATGTTTACAATTTTTTTTTTTTTAATTATTGATTTTTCTCAATAATAATAATAAAATACATTTCACTTGATGGTAACTAAATTGCATTAATCAATATTCTCTAATGTTTAAAAGGTATTTAGCAGGAAATCCTGCTATAATAGTATCGGTAGAGTATATGGCATGAGTTAAAAAAAAAGCCTTGATAAACAATGCTTAGTTTTAATATTTAGGGGGCATAGGATAGATGGGCTGCTTTCTATGGCCCAAAAATATAACTTTCAAGATCTTCTGGCAAGTCTCTCCTTCTTATACTGTAAAACCTTGTCCTAGAGTACTTGATGCGCATGTACACCAATATCAAGCACCCCAAGAAGGAAATCACTTTTACAAAGTACAATAATTTGCTAAAAAAAGGAGTCTACTGGAGATGGCTTTCCTTTTGGATACTTCTGTATAATGGGTTTCCAGATAATGGATCCCATAACTGTACTCACCCCACACCTGACATATAAAATGCAGGGAACCTTGTCAGTTTTTATATCTGTACCTCACTGTGAGAAAGGGGTACACTACAGAAAGACACATTTGCACCTGGGCAGGAACCTTTAGCAACCAATCAGTGATTAGCTTTTTTCAGACATCTGCAGGTAAAATTATTAAAGCAAACAGTTGGTTTGGTAGCAGTGGATTGGATTGGTTGCCATGGGTTACTGCTCAGGTGCAAATTTGGCTAGTGTTTTTAAATGAACCCCAATGTGATATACAGTAAAAAAAAAAAAGGACACCAGGTAAAATAAAGAGAAAGAAAGCAAACTATGCACGGACAAGATCCAGACATACTATATGAGGGATAAAGATATAGCCAATAAAGTTATCAGATAGTTGCAAAATAAACAGATACAGAAAAGGAATTCTTATAACTAGGGACTCACCCATAAGTAGAAAGTCAAGGCCTCTCTGCTGCTTTGCAGGGGGAGGATGAGAATGGTGTAAGCTGCTTCTACAGCCATGGAGCATGTGGGAAAACTAGGTATATTTGTGTCCGCATATGATTCATGTATTTATGAATGTCTTCTCATTTATAAATGTGTATGTGTCTGTTTAAATTTCTCTGTCAAGTGTGTTGCCATGTTTCTCAGTTTCTGTAAGTTAATGCAAAAATGTGTTCAATGTGTTCAAACAAATCAGCTTATAAATATATATGTATGTGTATCAGTAGAGAAGGTTCAGTCTGATACGAATGTCTGTCTTATTATGCTGGTTATATCACTTGTTTACACCTATGCACTTCATCCTTATGAGCAGGTCACCGACTGACTCTTGGCTGTATATGTGGCTTCCCTGTGGGAATGTATAGGTGGGTCTAATTAGGCTTTTAAACTTTAAGATATTCCCACCCTCGTGTCTCCACCCCTCTCTCTGTTCAGTCCCTTTTCTGCTCCAGTCTTTCTCATTCACTCACGTATAGTATCCGGTTTCTGAACATACTGGCTTTGATTTCAGCCTTCACCTGTCCCTCCTCTCTGAATTCCCAATTGTCGTACCACCTTACCTCTATGTTGTGAAAATATACTCTGTCCTTTTCTTGATACTGTCTCCTTGACCTTCTCTTCCTCTCTTGCATTTAATGTACCCTACCTCTCTGCCTGTTTAATGCTCCCTCCACCTGTTTTTGCTGATTTGCTGATTTCTTTTCTCTTGATTGTGGTTTGCCTTTAATGTGTCTCTCCCCGCTTAGGAAAGCCGCACTGACTTGTCTGCCTGTTGCTCTCAAACAGCAATCCCATGTGAATAGAGAAGGTATGTGAACTGACACTCCCTCTTCTCTCTCATTCAATCACCCTCTCCCTCACCCCTCCTTCATCCCTCTTTTACAGCCTGTCCATCAAACTTTGCCTTTATTTATCCATTTATTACCCCTCTCTTGAGGTACAGAGGAAAATCGGAGTAAGAAAACAGCAAAGAAAGCATGGAAAGGCAAATAAAATGGCATAATGGAGGCGTAAACAACAAAAAGGCAGTAGCTTGGGGAGTAAGTGGTGCTAGGCAGGTGCCAGACGAGGCTGCTTTGTTAGTAACACTTTCTGTTAGTGGAAAATATTAAACAGTTCCCATCCCTGATGCCTGGGACAAAGACAACATAACAATGTTCCAGGCAATTATAATATGTGAATCAGAAATATATGCCCCAAAAATTCTGACATTTCCCAAATGTATCTCAAAATCAAAAGAATCAGATTTATGAAATCAGGAGAGAGAAGGATCAAGATTTCTGGGACAGAATAATGGATGGTGAATCCAGAACCACAGAAAGGACAGAATTACTAGAAATGCAGGTATTTCCAAACCCAAAAAGCATATTGCATCCCAGGCAATAGGCATAATTCATATGACAATTCAGAAAACATTCCCTTGGCACATTGTTTTTCACTAATACAGTCTGGAATTGGAACTGAGATAAAAAGGGAACTATACTGCAATTGAAAATCTGCAGAAAATAAGTAATCACATAAAGCAGCTACAATATATGCATTATTTAATAGTATATAGCAGAGGTTCAGTTTTATATTGAAATGTATAAAAATCCAGAACCATAAATATTTATAAACGTGATTAGGTGATCAAGTGTATTGCTAGTCCAGATTGAACAAGAACAACATGATTCAAATTTCAGTGGTAATCCACGAAAGGAATGCTGAAGATGGAATGAGCCAGATTGTAATACAAATCCAGATCTAGCTTTATCAGTACTACAGAGCCAATTGCATTGCAGCTATTAATACCGTATTGTAATCGATGGCACTGGTAAGTGTGTGACGGCGTGCTCGCTGCTCCTGGTGCATGTGTCGCAGGGTGTTGGTAACATCATTATTGATACTGTGGGACCTCGTGACACCTTTAATACCTAGAACAAGAGCACGGGTTCATATTAGATAATACCAAGCCTTTCATACATTTTTATAAATAATATGTCAACCTTCTTTCAATAGTAATGAAAACATGTTGGTAGTGAATAGATGGCAAACACAGTGCTATCTACATAAGAGATCACTTAAGAAAGAAAGTTATATCTGTGGGGGATTTAAATGGGCAAATCACTGGCCTCCCAAAGTGGTTTTCTTACAAGGAGGTTGAGACTTGATACTGTGACCCTTTGAGTAATTTATTTTTCACTCCCTCCATCTGCTCTTATTTTCTAAAGCAACATCTGTTCAGCTTCATTGTGAAAGTTCTCACCGGGGTTCAGCATACATGGCATTTCACAGTCATATGAGCCATCTAGAATTCATGGATGAACTAAAACTACAAAGTAAATTGCTAAAACAAGTATCCCAAGGCTAGAGTTAATTTAATAAGAGCCATGTGCACTCAGATTAGAGAGAACTATATAACCATTTGGATCTCTTGGGGTTGCACATGGTAAAAATGCACGTGGGGCTCATTTATAAATAGTGGACAAATGTGTACCGAGGCAATAACCCATAGCAACCAATCAGAGGTTAGATTTTTCCATCCAGCTGTAGGCAGAACAATAAAAGCAAACTTTCAGTTAGTTATCATGGGTTAAACCCAGGTGCAAATTTACCCAGTGCTTATAAATGAGCCCTATTTGAGGCTCATTTAATAGCACTGGGCACGTTTGCACATGGGTAGTAACCCATAACAGACAACCAGTGACTAGCCCTTTTCAGTCAGTTGCAGGTTGAACAATGAAAGCAAACATCTGATTGGTTACCATGAGCTACTGCCCAGGTGCAAATGGGCCCACTGTTTATAAATGAGCCTTGTATGATCATTCCCTCTAGATTATTGGGAAATTTCATTATTATTCAATTTCTTTTACTAAAAAATCTGCATATTAAGGGTCGTGTTCTTATAAAATCCCTAGAATGGTCCAGTATTAAGTTTATTTACTATATGACAATGATTTGACTTGTCACTCTGTTACAGTCAAAGGTTAATGGTACATGATATATGTTGACTAGTGATGTGTGGGATGACCCAAAACCCACAGTGACCAGCGGGTTGACCACCTTTTGGGTTGGTTTGGTTTGAAATTTGTCCAACCATTGCGGCTTAGGGTTGGATGCAGGTCAGACTGGGGGAGTACACTCCTACACTGCTTTCATCTATTCCCTGTCTTGGAACCAGAGGTGTGCACAAAATTAAAGATAAGGTGCCTCGGTATGGATTGGGTGCAGGTCCTACAGTGGCAACATATTGTGAATTAGGGTCAGGTGTGGGTTAAAGTTTTGTGGGTTAGGGTTTTCATGGTTGTGCATCAAGTTTTTCCTGACACGCTCATCACTAATGTTCACCCCTGCTGTTATTAAGCTAAGAGAACAGATGCTCCTACTGTCACCTCTTCCCACAGAGATGTAAGGCCTCATTTACAAATTCTACAAGCACAAATGCTGGAGCACAAAGGGGCATCCCCAGAGCACTATGGGATTGCTGTGCATAATGCACTGTGATTGTCTCAACACGTGGACCACTATTTCACATGAATATAGTTAGCACTGAACTGTATATTTCACCCTGAATGATATACATGGTGGGAGGGGGCAAAATGTGACAGCCACGTACATCTCACCCCTCCTCATGATTACAGTCCTGCTACATGGAGCCCTGTATTCATGGGAAAGTTGCAGATTTTTGCATTCCATTCTGCAGAGCAGGCAGAGTGAGGCAGGAAGAAACGTGTAAAACAATTGATGCGTTTTGTGATTTGCACGCTACTCCATGTGACAGAATGTTCCATGTGCCATATCCCTTAGATAATACAAGTTATTTGCAATAAAATAATGTGACTGATATTGGCATTTAGCTTGCATTCATAGTAAATTATTGCTTGTTCCAATGAAAGTGCTCTGTGTTGTGCAAGATAATAATAATCCTTTTGGTTACCTCTTTCTCCTTCCCTTAACTCGCTAGTATTTATTTTAGCCTGCAGATTACTCACAGACAGATGGTGCAGATTAAAGCTTGTTACAATACAGAGCTGTAAAAGAACGGGCATGTAGGTTAAACAGTTTGAAGAGACAGAAATACAGTGAGCCACAATGCAAACAAAAATGTTTGAGTTCATAAAAATGCCTGAAAACAGTAGCAAGAGCTTATTGGAAAAAAAGACAATAAAAAAAAACAAGTGTGAAATGAAGGGTAATATAATTAAGACAATTTATAACTGATTGCATTATAAATTCTCACTAGCAGTAAAGCCCAAAAGAAAATTGTCCCTCGGACTCACCTCTTTTTTTCCTTGTGTCTGTCTCTTGGGATTCTCCTGCCCTTAGTGCCTGTGTAAGACCTCTCACCAGTCGAGGGAAGCTTAGGTAGCCACCACTAGATGCTGTGGCATCCCTTAATGCCTGGGGGACACAGGAAAGGATGCTGGGGCCTGCCCACAAATTCTCAATGTCCTGCACATGTACCTGTCCGCCCCCTTCCTCCTCCAGGATCCGGTACAAAATTCGAAGATTGTGAAGGAATCCCCGAGATGGGCAGGATTGCAGAGAGGGACATGGGACTGAGGTGGAGAAGGAGGAAGGCATAGAAGGAAGAGTTGGAGCAGGTGGACAAGGAAGGAGCAGAGAGCTCATAATAACCTTGTTACTTACTCTTTTATCTATCTGGATTCCTGTGCCTATTGCCCTTACTATGTTTCAGAATTTTCTAAAGATATGTAAAATGCTGTTATGGATAACTCTCTACTACTGCTACTGAGCAGTGCATATTAGCATTCTCTATTGCAATTTTTTGCCTATTTCTCATCTATTCATTGTGCCAACCTAACATTTCTCTCTCACTAATATTATTCTGACTATGCCCTGAATTCTAGTTCTCATTTAACCCTACAATTGTCTAACTGACTTCTGCTGAGATATTCCCAATATTTTCCCTGTTTCTTTTGATATCTCTTCTACTAGTTTTTCATTTCACTTGACTTTTACAGTTGCTTTCCACCTATGGCATACTTTCTGTCCCTCCCCTTTCTGTGTGATATTTTCTCTTTCTATACTTACACTGTCCACTTTCCCTTTCTATCAAATCTCCTCGCTCGTATCCCTCTCTTCTGTGCTGCTGTCTCTCCACTCCAATAACTCTCTCTCACTAGTGTCTCACACGCTGTCCCGCATTCTTCCTTTCATGTCTTTCCGTCTCTTGGTTCGTATGCAGCCGTCTCTCTCTTCCCTCCCTCTATGTATAATCTCTCTGTGATTCTTGCTAAGTCTCTGCTTCTCTCTCAGTTGCATGCTTTTCCTCTTTCACTGGTAAGAAACATTGTCACATCTGTGATGTCTCTTTAGACATAAAGGACTGGGGCAGTAAGAACCAGAGATGTTCTGCTCTCTTGGTCCTTTGTCTCACCACTCCACCCCCAGTGTCCCCTCTCCCCTTTGTCTCCCTTGCCCTCCTCCCGCATACATTGCCATTCCAGTCCTTTCACCTGTCAGTTTTTCAGCAAGCATGCATAACCAACCACTTTTTCTCAAACAGTGCTTATTTTAAATATATAAAGATATATGAATGTATTCATGTAAATATTTTTGTTTATCAATTTTACATATATATTGAATCAAAGGAAGTTTTGTGCACAGATAACAAAGTTAACAATCACAATACAGAATACAATACAGACAAACAAAGACCAGAGAGCCAAATAAGTGAGAGATAATAGGTTGTTGCACTGAGGTCCTGCCCCATGACCTCAGGATTTCATGTGCTTTGCATGTTACAGTTACACACAAAATACTTTGCAGTGTTTTTAGTAACATGCAGGTGCAAGAGAGAAAACTCACACAAAGCCTTTGTGGCAGCTGTCATGGGTCAGGGGTGAAGCTTCTCATTAACAATCCGACCATGGACTCTGCATGCACTGTACTGACTTCATATATAATGTACTTGGGGGAGTATATCATTTTCTGCACTTCACAGCTTTGCACAGTCAGGACTATTGAGCTTTATGAAATGATTACTGGCATCTCTCTTGCACTTAAAGGAAAACTATACCCCCAAAATGAATACTTAAGCAACAGATAGTTTATATCAAATTGAATGACATATTAAAGAATCTTACCAAACTGGAATATATATTTACATAAATATTGCCCTTTTACATCTCTTGCCTTGAACCACCATTTCGTGACTCTATCTGTGCTGCCTCAGAGATCACCTGACCAGAAATACTACAACACTAACTGTAACAGGAAGAAGTGAGGAAGCAAAAGGCAGAACTCTGTCTGTTAATTGGCTCATGTGACCTTACATGTGGTTTGTATGTGAGTACAGTGAATCTTACGATCTCAGGGGGTGGCCCTTATTTTTTAAAATGGCAATTTTCTATTTACGATTACCCAATGGCACATACTACTAGAAAAGTATATTGTTATGATAATGGTTCATTTACATGAAGCAGGGTTTTACATATGAGCTGTTTTACTCAGTATCTTTTAATAGAGACCTACATTGTTTGGGGGGTATAGTTTTCCTTTAATTATATAATCCCAATATAGAATGGGAAAATTCAACCACTAAATTGCTACTTTAACACAAAAACGAATACTTTCACTTTCTCTGTGTTGGTTGTAGCAGGTGATGTTTGTGGCTGGGGCTTGCTTACTAGGTACACATAAAAAACAGCAATAGTAATTAATTGTTCATACATTGTGTTAATCACACAGTAACAAGAAAAATATAAACAAAACAGCATGAGAAAGGTAAAATTAGTTGAATTGCGGGTCATCCTGCGGCAGAGTTAATTGTTCAGTTCCTTAATCTTCATACAATATGGCACAACAGAATGGGCAATTATTTCCAGCAGTAACACAGAACCCTGATTGGAACTTTTATACTATTTAGTATCATTAGCAAAAATAGACAGAACTGACAATAAAAACCTCAAGATCATTAATAAACAAGTTAAAAAAAAACAAATGTCCCCCGCCCATGGTCTTCCAAATTGTGCTGGGATTCTGATGGATTCTCTGTAAGTGATATTGCATCTATTGTAATCCAGAAGGACGACTACAAAGTCTTGGGCCCACTGCAGCATGCAAAAGCATTGTACTTTATTTGCTTAATATTGGGTTTAGGTTAGAAATTGCATTTTTGGTTTGTAACTTAAACAGGGATCCAAGTTTGGAGGTAAACAGGGCTGTGTCCTAATTGTGTTGTTGAGCTGTAGACACCAATATCTCTGAGTGGGGATATACAGTATATCATATAGTGTATAATGTACCCCCTCTTATAAGCTATAAGGATATTATAAGTTACAGAGGCAGTGCAGGGCCAACCCGGTCAGACGCCCTAGGCAGCCTGGCCAAGCATAACGCCCACCGACGCGCATGCGTGAAATGTGCAAAAGAACCAAATGCGCGCATGCGCAAAAAAGACGGAATTGCGCATGAGCAGAAAAGATGCAAGGGAACAGTGCGCACGCACACGCCGGTACATCTGCGACCAGGGACCGGACTAGGGGATAGAAGAAGCTTTGTGCCCTAGGCACTTGCCTACTCTGCCTACCCCTAGTTCCAGCCCTGTACAGAGGAGTTCCATGACCATATACAGGTTATGGAACTCCATGGTGACTTCTAATATCCTCATATTTTGTAACAGGGGGTACTTTATTTATTATAATACACAAGTTTCAGTGAGTCTTGTGACAGAAATGACATCACTACTCAGCGTTTATAACTGATGACATCAGTACTCACCGTTTATATGGATAGAATTGACAAGATATTCATGGCTTTTGTGTATTATAAGGACATAATACACAAAAGCCATGAATATCTTGTAAATTATATCCTTATAAACGGGGAGTTCTGATGTCATCAGTTATAAACGCTGAGTTCTGAGTCACATGACTCCCTAAAACTCGCGTATTATAATAAATAAAGTACCCCCAGTTGCAAAATATGAGGATATTGGAAGTTACCTCGGAGTTCCATGACCTGTATAAAAACACTCGGCCTTCGGCCTTGTGTTGTTATATGGTCATGAAACTCCTCGGTAATTTATAATATCCTTATATTTTACAAGACGGGGTACTTTATTCACTATATAATTTACAGGATATCCATGTCTCTAGTGTATTCATGGCAGTGAAAATGTTTTAAACATTTCACTGAATATAACACAATGTAACATCTTAAAACATTTTCATTAGAAGCAATATTCAAGGCCAGATTTAAAGACTGGATGGTCTACACAGCACATTCATATTTTTAAACCCCTTGTAATTGACTTTTATTATGACCACACCTGTACTAGAGAGTACACACCCACGTTATATTCCATCTGCGTGGGAATTCTTTACATTTCTACAATAATTCCTCTGTAACCACAGTTTTCATGATACAGTAATGAAGTAGTTCCCAACCGTGTTATCATTCCACCCTACAAGTGTATGTTTCTGGATATTCTTACAACATAGAAGAATCAATCAACATCACAAATGGACCTGTCAGTAGAACTGTGCCACCTGTGCTACTGTGCAGTTATGTACAAACCTGCACCTTTGGAAATAAGAGGACTGCCTCCCGTTGTACAGACAGTAAAGTTGTCATCTTGCTAAAGAAGAGAAAGTAATTTGGACTGCTTTTTGATTGCTCAAGCAAAGAAATATACAGTATTTCTCTGTAAAGTGCATAGTGAGTTCAGTGCTGCAAATCTGTCACACAATAGGGTATAAAGTGGGCCAGCAAAGTCAGCAGGGCTGGGATTAGTTACCATCAGCCAAATGTACAATACGCTTGTCGGGGGTAAAGTGTTGTTCCTATAATAAAGCAAAATGACCTAATAATAATAATATGTGTATTTGTAAAGGATCAGTTAAGTAGAAAATGTGTGTTAAATCATTGAAAAAACAGAGTTACCCTGAAAACCATTATAGTCATTAACATTTTGTTTATTTTGACATCTCATTTGAAGCCAGTACAAGCAACAAAAGATGCAGAAAGAACAAGGTTTCATAGTAATGAAGTTTATAAAACTGATGAAGACAAGGGTAGGACTTCACTTGCCATAAATTTCTCCACATCAAGCTGGGGATCGTCAAGGTCTAGACCGAGGAAACGAGATACCAGATCCTGGCACCTGAGAACAGAAAGAAAACTAGATTTCATGCACAGTAGGAAGGACTAATAGAATTGTGACATGCCTAAACATAGAATAATAACTGAACTAGCTAAGCTCCATGTCACAAATTAATGTAAAGAAAGTGGAGCTGAAAACAAAATATTACAAAGTGATCATATACCACAGCATTTAACGTTAGACATCTGAATGGTTAAGAGAATTACAAGTAACATACATTTCTGTGTCTACAGTATGATAACAACTGCGACATGGAAAGATTTATACAAGTTTATAGAACTAGGTGATAAACCACTTTTAGATGCTAAAGAAGAACACTTTACACATTACCATAACAGAGCACATGAACACTAGACAAGATAATAAAATAATAATTAAAACTTTAATCAATCTTGCTCAATAGCACTTATCTAAACATTAAACAATGTATTATTGCATAATCCCTAAAACCAATGTTGTGCAAGTCTGCCAGTAAAATGGTAATTGTGCCATGTGTTCCTTCTAAACAATGGCCAGGAAAGTTATTAAAAAATGCTGTCCATAAACAAGCCTTTTCAGAATGTGAAAGAATATACTATTTGAATATAAAATCAGAAATTGTTTACAAAAAAATAGAAGCAGCTACTGCCCCAGTATAAGGGCCTGAGAGTCCAATCAAGCCTCACCAGGATTATAAACATTTCTCACAAGTGAGGTTGACCTCTCAGTTTCAGGAACACTTCAATGAAGTGTGAGAACAATTACACTACTAGACAATTTACCATTGACAGTGTGTAAGTGGGTGAAATTTTGGAAGTGTAAATGGTTGGGTAATATTTAGTTCAGCTAGCAGGTGGCACCAACCATTAAGGTTTACATGCAGGGATATTCCCCTACAAGAGCCTTATAATGAAGTGCACAACCTAGGCACTTTCTTTTAACCTGATAGCAAGACAAGTAGCTGAGCCAAATCGCAAGAAATGCTGTGCCTAGCTAGGACTAGGGAAAGTAGGAGCATAATGTATCAAAAGCACCTAAGAGGTTGTTAGGTAGCTGGTTAGGTCAGTCTTTGGCCCGACAAGGAGGTAGTTGGTAGAAACTAAGCATTCAGGTGTAGGTTAATTGGGAACCTGCAGGCTGTAATGAGACAGCTGGGAGAAGCTTGAACACTGTATTTGGACATGACTGAGAAAATAGGTGAACAGTTAAAAAGGAGAAGAGGCCCCTCAACAGTTAATGGTACTCTGCTAGTGTATTTTCATATGACAGTGGCACTGGAGGCTTTGTGAGAGGAAAGCTGTGAGAGAAGTAAGGGTGTCAGAGGATCCTCGTAGAAGGGCTTGTTTTATTTAAAGGGATTCTGTCATGATTTTTATGATGTATTTTTTATTTCTAAATTATACTGTTTACACTGCAAATAATTCACTACAATATAAAATTTCATTCCTGAACCAGCAAGTGTATTTTTTTAGTTGTATTATTGGTGTGTAGGCAGCCATCTTAGGTTAATTTTGCCTGGTCATGTGCTTTCAGAAAGAGCCAGCACTTTAGAATGGAACTGCTTTCTGACAGGCTGTTGTTTCTCCTACTCAATGTAACTGAATGTGTCACAATGGGACCTGGATTTTACTATTGAGTTCTGTTCTTAGATCTACCAGGCAGCTGTTATCTTGAGTTAGGGAGTTGCTATCTGGTTACATTACAAATGTTCTGTTGCTAGGCTGCTGGAGGGGGAGGGAGGGGTGATATCACTCCAATTTGCAGTACAGCAGTAAAGTGTGACTGAAGTTTATCAGAGCACAAGTCACATGATTTGGGGCAGCTGGGAAACATACAATATGTCTAGCCCCATGTCAAATTTCAAAATTAAATTAAAAAAATCTGTTTGCTCTTTTGAGACATGAATTTCAGTGCAGAATTTTGCTGGAGCAGCACTATTAACTGATGCGTTTTAAAAAAAACTAACATATATTTCCTATGAAAGTATCCCTTTAAGTGGAAAGACACTATAGACAGGTCATCCTGTTCTTGGCATTGTGTGATGTATGTGATATGTGAAAGGTCTTCCCTTTTCCCTTCCCTGTAAAGAAGAATCGTTTTTTTTATAGCTTATACAACCCTTCTATGAATAATTCATGACATTCACTTAGATTCACTGGACAATAAAGAATTGATGGACATTGGCCATGGTGGCAAGTATAGCCCTAATTTTAGAGCTACTTGTAGATTACATTAGATTGTAGATTAGAAACGGACAAATTGTTTCAGGACAAATAATTCAACACATCCAGAACAAGGAAATTAATCCCAGTCTTTATATTCTCACTTTTCCATTTTTTTGTCCATCTTCGTTTGATTTAGGCACTGAATGGCTTGTCCAGTCCGGAACAATTCTGAAACCTGTATGGGGCAAAAGGCAAGAATCTGAATATAATCTACAGTAGGTTATTTTATAAGGTGACACAAGTAAATTAAGTGGTATTTATTTAACAAAGGGAATTTTTATTAGGAAGTTCTAATGTTCTGATATGTCAACTGAACTTGAAGATGCAAGCCCCCTATAACACAATGGGCCAGATTCAACTGAGAAAAAGTTATCTCATGGTTTATCACTTGTCAGGGACAAGCAATTAGTGAAGAAAAGACTTTTCTCCAAATTCAGTTTCTGTTTTTTTCTCATAGACTTTAATTGAGTGTTCATGTGATAAACGGTGAGATACATTTTACTGAATTGAATGGCATCTCAAACTGAATCTTGTCCATGTGTTTTACCGTGATAAACCTTTTTTTCACTGAATTGAATGTAGCCCAATATTTGCTATAATTAGTCATGAATTGAAAAACAAAAACAAATGCTTCAACATATTTAGCACTTCAGTCTGCCTGCTTTGGTCTCATGGGCAGATGACTCTGCAGAAAGCCAATAAACATATGGATTACACAACAGGAATTTTAAATTGAAGCACATTGGGTTATTTACAAAAACTCAAATTAATCTCAGTTTTTCATTAAAACAAAATCGACCAAATTGGCATCCACGAACTAAACTCATTTATCAATAATTTTTCTTGAAAAAGTCAAAGAGAGAAAACACTGCGACAAAATCGAGCATCAATTTGAATTGTATGATTGATACTCCGAATGCCACCTTATGAAATTGTCACTGCGAAGACTTGACTTTATTGGATTATCAGACTAAAACCTGAATTTAATGGATTATCCAGCGCAGATCGCAATGTCATGTTTTTTCTTGAAAAATATGAGTTTTCCCCTTTAAAAACTTGACCAGATAAATTTGAGATCTAATAAATGGGCCCCTTAAAGTGGTTGTTCACCTTTAAATTAATGATGTAGACAATGATATTCTGAGACAATTTACAATTGGTTTTCATTTTTTTCTATTTAAGGTTTTCAAGTTATTTAGCTTTTTATTCAGCAGCTCTCCAGTTTGCAGTTTCAGTAATCTGGTTGCTAAGGTTCAAACTCCTCTAGCAACCATGCATCAATGTGAATAAGAGACTGGAATATGAATAGGAGAGGGCCTGGATAGAAAGATGAATAATAAAAAGTAGCAATAACAATACATTTGTAGTCTTACATAGTATTTGCTTTTTAGATGGGGTCAGCGACGCCCATTTAAAAGCTGGAAAGATTTAGAAGTAAAAGGCAATTAACTACCCCTTTAAGGAACAGTACAGGTTATGTTAACATATCATAAAAACAATTAAAGCATAGATAACTTAAATGGTCAACTCCGTGTGAACAGATGCTTAAAAAGCACTTGAATAATACTTTATTGTTACTATTCTTGCTATTTAGCCTTGTCTTTTATATTAGCTGCCAGGATCCTAATGCTTGGCTGTGAAGATGTTAAACACCATTTACCAACACAAGGGCAGATAAGTTGTTTAGTAGTCTTCCCACAACTGTGGTCATTTCTTTCACAAGTGTAATACTCCTGACACGTATAAGCTGAAAGATTTGTATTATTAATATATAGGCTTTGCATAGTAAATGTGCTTTCTCTGTTTTAGACTTTAAATTCATTTAGTATGCCTTAACATATGCCACCCCAAATCATTAATAAAAACAATTCATAATAAAATAATATGGATTAATTAGTTCCAAGATGCTTATAAGAGCATTAATATAGTCCCTTTAATTACCTTAATTACTTGCTTTCAGGCCTGGATTTGTGGCAAGGCCACAAAGGCCAAGGCCTAGGGTGAAAAACTATTAGGGGCGGCATGCCGCTCAGCCGCTTGCTTAGAGCACTGGGGATGCACAGTTCCCCAGTGCTCCGGCGGGTGTGCTCGCAAGGGGTGTTGCGGGTGCTGGCTTTAGGACCGCATGGCCGGGCCATGGTCGGTTGCTTGGACTGCATGGCCTAGGGGTGGCCGCAGTCAAAATCCAGCCCTGCTTGCTTCCACCAGCTTTTTAAATTAAAAAAGTATATTAAGCAGCATAACATTGTTATTGGCCAGGATTCTACCTTTTTCATCAGGATTCGGCCGAATCCTTTTGCCCGGCCGAACCGAATCTGAATCCTAATTTACATATGCAAATTAGGGGGTGGGAAGGGAAATCGGGTGACTTTTTTCACAAAACAAGGAAGTATACAATGTTTTCCCCTTCCCACCCGAGATTCGGTTCAGTATTCGGCCTAATCTTTCGTGAAGGATTCGGGGGTTTGGCCGAATCCAATACAGTGGATTTGGTGCATCCCTATTATTGATCAATAAAACATGTACAAGTTCTATTTTACAAGAGTCGGGGCCAGAAGTCAGACTTACCTCTATTGCTCTTTTGATAATACCTGCAGGCAAACCTGCCAGGGCTGCAACTTTAGCTGCCTGGCTAGCTTCAGAGACACCATCCTTCATCTGGTAAAAGAAAACTAGCTCCTCTCCATCCAGACACCACTCTAAAGTCTGCAGAGCAAAAAAAGTAATAATGTCACTAGCAACAAGAAGGGACAGTTATACATGCAGTGAATTAAAATAATCATCCCTATGACTGTTTCACATTAGATCCTGTATCCAAACCAAATAGTGTATGTATTATTGTGGTCTTATGAGTAACAACTGCAACCCCCTACTGCCACATTTGTTTGTTGTCATACAATAAGGGACACGTTCACTAATCGAGAATATTTCTTCAGAATTATCACCAGCAAAATGTATTTTCCCCACAGCTTAAGTTTTTTACATTTGCAAAAGATGCATTTACCAAGACAGTGAAAACCAGTCAAATCAATGGACATAGCATTTGCATGAAATGCTCAGATTGCCACCTGGGAAAACTAATGGGAAACTCCAACATGCTGATGACAATTTGAAAGGGAAAACAATAATAGCATGAGAATAAAATTAGTCTCATTTGGCTATAAAATAGCGAGAAATAAAACTCACGGTTTTTTACATTTTCATAGAGCTGAACTCAGCAAAAACACTTTTCTGTTTCTCAACTAATCAGACACATTAAGCAGCCTCAGCGGGTGCTGGGATTCTGAGACATACAGAACATTAAATATTATCTCTATGTAATATTGAAGTTATATGGAGATATCATATCCATAATAATTTATGTATCCATATACAGGATATGTTGAGGTGGAATCCTGGAATACTACTGTATATTACAAGTATTTTGTTGAGCAGCACTGGGGTCCTGAGCCCTTCAAAGGAGTTTGTATGTTCTTACCATGTCTGCATGGGTATCCCTCTGTGTATGCCGGATTCCTTCCACACTCCAAAAACATACAGGCGGATTAATTAGCACATGACAAAACTGACCTCAGTGTGTGTGAATGTGATAGGGACCACAGAGTGTAAGCTCCACTGGGCAGGGACTGATTTGAATAATGTATAATCTCTGCAAATCACGGCTAAATTGTGTTGGTACTATATAAACACATAATAATTGGTATCATTCTCAAAAACTAAAACTGCTGCCAAGTTTGCTTTAATGGGGAAAAAATACTTCTTCCCTTGTTTTACAAAATAGGCATTAAACGTGCCTCCAAGAAAAGGTCAGTTTACTTATTTCTATAAATCTTACCTGATATTGTAAAATTGGGCTGTCAGGCAGTATCTTAAGTTTTACCAAACTATGGAAATTGGTGGCCACAAAAATATGAGGACACTGACATCCCATATTTATCCAGTGCCTGAGGACAGCAGCTAACAGAGAGAGGCCATCCACCTAAAAACATTTAGGTGCAAATTAATCCAGTGACAGACAATAACTGCATTAAATGGTTCCTGGCTACAAAAATAGAATTCAGTCTTTATTATACTGTAAATAGCATGTACATTCTTGTTAAAATTGAGGTAATCTACATGTGCACTGGCCACATTACCCTGTAGAGTAACGGTGGCCATGCACATGACAATAAAAGCTGCTGACTTGGTCCTTCGGATAACTATCGGAAAAGTTTGAATTTGTCATTGTTTTGAGGGCTGCATCTGTGCATTGATGCAACTCACATCTCGATGACCTACATAGCTCCAATTATGATCTGATCATCAATTGAGTACAATACTAACTCAGCTTACTGTGGGCATATCAGTGAAAGATCCATTTGTTTGGTGACCTTGCCAGAAGTATGGATCTTCATGTCAGGCTGGCCAGCTTAACACAGCACCAAAGGAGAAGAGAGCTGTTTGCCTGTTCCTTATCCAACAAGATCATGTTCTAACACATTATGGTGGTAGCAGGTTATTAATTTGTTTTATCTAAATTTGATCCCACCCGAAGTTCTCTTTAAAGGGGACCTGTCACCCTAAGAAATAATTTCGAATTCTTTTCTATCATGTTAGTTGAGCAAAATAAACTTTACTTACACTGTATTTATTATTTAAATTTTGTTTACTTCTGCCTTGGAAATATACAATCACAGCAAGCAGGCGGCTGCCATTTTGTGGACACGGTTATTAAGGGAAATTGTGTATCACCCCAAAATCTTGTGTATGCACCAGAATGAGGGACCTAATGTCCATAATGTCCATGTGCAGTGCCCTACACAATTATAGAGCCTGAGGAGGGAAGGGGGAATGTGAGGAGAGCAGTGACATGTAGGAAGTGCTGAATGGAAAGTGAAAGTAATTGACTGCCCCTCCTCTATTCCACAGGCATAGAGGTGGGGCAGGTAATATTTGATTGACAGTTTAGATATTTAAACACCTTTATAACAGGTATGAATGTTTTAATGAAAAGAAATTTTGGGGTTCCATATTTAATTTGCAAAGGACTTTCATTATGCAGCTTTTTATGTATAAGTGACAGGTCCACTTTAATATCTTGTAGGATGTGTATGCAAAAAACTTGCCTTTGGGTTCCCTTTTAAAACACTGTATGGACAAAAGTCTGAGTTGAATATTGTTGGCTATTTTTGTCCCAATAAAGTTTTACGTAAAATAAAGGCATAGTCCAACATATTGCAATGAACTAAGTTAGCCAATGAAACGTATAACCTACCCTATATTTTTTGATATTGCAATTTTAAACCAAAATTACATCCTGCATTCTAGAAAATTATGGGAGGTTTGCAAAAATTAGGTTTTCATGCTTCAAGAATATATGCTGCTTTAACTGTAAGTACAACTGTCATAATTCAACTAAATGCACCTTTTGTACTCAGAGCAGAGTGTAAATGATCTCTTACCGTGTTAGTCCCTTTACCAAATTCGTCAATCAAAACCAGTGACTTTTCAGTTGCATTATTGACTGCTCTTGCTACCTAAGAAAGTAGATATATAGATGCTGAAATGAATACAATTAACAGTAAAAATAAAGGAAAAGAAAACTGAATGTAAAATGATTTAGGGTGCTTTTCTAAGCATTTTTGCAATTTACATGATAACTATTTAAGTTTTTAACTGCCAATAAAATTCATTTTGTAACAACAATGCCACCTGCTGGTCAGTTCCTATAAATGTACAGTCAAAGAGATATACCTTCAGAATAAAAACAGAGAAGTGTTCTGATGTTGTTTTGCTCAGGAAAGAGATGGGAAAGGGCATCTTCTGATGTCTTTCGTGAGCAGAACAAAATCAACTGTAAAATTAGAGACAGTAATTCACAAAATGATAAATGCATAGTCAATGGGAAACAGGTTCTAACAGTTCTGTTGTTAGCAAATAGACAAAGGATATAAATCGCCCACATGCCTTAGCAACTTGGCAAAGATTGTTGAATCTACAGAGCACAGACTGTCAAGAACCTAACTGCCAGCACCATTTATTCTATGCCTTCAGATTTCTTTTTGATCTATCCCATGCTGCATGCTGTCTGGAAACACTTAGAGAGCAAGATCAAAGAGGGTGGTAAGAAAAGGGCTTAAACAGAATTCTGCATACCTGATTCAAATCTATCATAAAAGTGGATAGACCAAGGGACACAGATTCAAGAGTCTGAATACGGGTAAAGATCCCATTAACTGGTCCAATTTCTGCCTCTGCAGCTGGAACAAAACTTCCAATCATAGACATAAAGACTATGAGGCCAACCTATAAAACACAATATTTTCAGTAGGAAATAAATGACAGCTAAAAATACATAGTAAAAACAGGGATGAAGGCTACAGAAAAAAGGAACAAGAGAATGCATTATTTTAAAAGAGAATGTGTAAATGATAAAGAGAGATGAATAAGGCAATATAACAAAACATTATCATTTAACACCAAATGAGAGCAACAATCTTCCTTACATACTTCCTTACGGTGTGTGTGTCAACTTACCTCCATGGTAAAACATAATGAAATTACCTTCAACCAAATCTTAAGAACCACATTTTGGACTATTAATTTAACCTATATAAATTTATATCTGAACTACATTATCATCACCAGACTAATTAATTTTTTTAGGTGACACCCTGTTTCTTTGTCCACCCACAAATATTTTTTTCACTGAACTGAAAGACAAAGCAATCAAATGAAACTTTTCAAATACATTTAGATTATTAATTAAATGTTCTCCACATATGTCACTCTATCTTAACTTACATACTGCTCCAGTCCCCCCATCAGGGCAAGTCCCACAGTTTGGGAGTCACTGATTTATCTATCTTTGTTGTTTTGTTATCACTCTTGGAGAAGCAGTTAGTTCTCTTCTAAGTCTAAGGTCCCCATAGATGCAAAAAATGTTTGTTGGTGAACGATCGATTTCAGTGCAATCCGACCAATCCATCAAATTATCGTGAGGTTAGTGGGAATCATATGATCGTGCATTTTACGATTTCCCAAGTGCAATCCATCTATGTTTGCAGGGCCAAGCAGGCAGCTACCCTCAGTTTTCCTGGCAATATTGCTTGAAATGGTCTTTTTAGTTGATGGAAAAATCGTAAATTTAAACGATCGTTTTGAGATAATTGTGGTCTCACGATAACAAAAAGTTATTTTCAAAATCTTTACATCTATGGCCAGCTTAATAGTAAGTTGACTTCTGCTACATTGTTTTAAGAGACATTTAATTAATATACATTGGAAAGTTGTATTTAATTTATTTAAAAGAAAAACAGTATTTGATGGAGATTGATGAAGATTTCATTTAATCTGAAGTAAACAAATTGCCAGATTTTAGACTTTCTGTGTAAACTGACAGTTCTGTTTTCCCCACTATATACAAATGTATCAAAGCAATGTTATATTCCTCTTCACTGTTTCATTATGACAAAGGTAACAGATTGTTTTCTGTATTCTTCAGGCTTCCATGCTTTTCCATAAATTAAGTTGAGATGACTGACTGACTGAATAATATGAAGACAAGGTACCGTAGAGGGAGAATATAGACAGTATACAAACCAAACAGTCTTTAATGTTATTATAAACATATTTATATTTTTGAATAGTTCAAAAGAAGCTGAACACAGCTTGTTTTGGGGTTTCTTTCATTCTCTGCCTGTTATGCCATAATGGCAAGAAACTCTATATTAACACATAGGCTCAGTGGTTGGAATTACTCTCTCACAGAGCTCAGCCCTGTCCTTACCACCTACAAAGGTAAAAGGTAGCAGGACCAAGGTGCAGGGCAGGGTGCAAAGTGCAGATACCATGGTGTATGTGTGGCATCAATTTGCATTTTGCAATCTTCTCTGCCCTTAATAAATGAGTCCTCATGATTGTAGTCAGATTGTAAACTATGTAGAACTGATTTAAGATTATAAATAGTATCAAGAGTGAGCAACCTGTAGGTAGATTCCCATTTGTCTTATAGCCGAGGCACAGCTGCGTGTGATTGTCCATAAATAATAGTAGGGGAATTGCAATAGGGAAAGTCAAATCATACTAATTTCTGTTTGCTTGCAATTTTGTAATTACTTTTAAAATAAAGCATACACGTTTGCACTCAGCAGTTGTCCGGTGCTCAGATGTTTGGCTATAACAGCACAAATACCAAAATGCATTTATTTTTTTTTGCAAAAATTTACAAAATCAATGCCTGTCTCAGTCACGCAATCTGATGAGAGATTTGAATCTGCAAGAGTAGCTATTTTTAAGTGGTTTCAGGGCATTCACAGTATTATTTAGCCACACCTTAATAGGAATTGCTAGCAGCATCAGGGCTATTTGTAGTTTGCTGCTGCCCCCTCCTGTAATTCATTACTTTCACAAATTGTTATTTTCGAAATGGTTCTATGTCATTAATACTTAGGGATACATATGAATGTATCCAAAATATCGAGATTGCACTATGACTGAAGGAAAGGGCTAGTTATTTGTCATAAAGCGGATTAAGATAGCAACAAAATAAAGCGGATTAAGATAGCAACAAAATGCCCAATGGTGGCAGGCCAGCTATTTTCCTGTACTTTATAAACATTAAATTACTATAGCAAAGACAGGATATTGTACTATAGGAAGATGGTTTTTTAATATTTTTCTTCCTATCATTTAATGCCACTGTCTACTTATTTCCATCGCTTAATTTTTCTGGTTTTCCAAGTATTTCGCCTTTTCTTACCTGTTTTAGATACACACTCTTTCCACAAGAGTTTGGCCCAGTTATGATCTTTATTCTTTGCTCATTCTGCTTACTGTGAGTTGAATTTGGAACAAAAGTCCCAGAGCAAAATACCATGAGAGGATGTCTATAAGAAAAAAAGAGGGCTTGGCAATCTTTAATCAGCATAGTCTGGCTGTTTTTGCATTAAAGGGTATTCAAACCCAAAAAAGAACTAATAAAATGAATCACTGTGCTTTCTATTTTAGTGGTTTTTGAGATGTATGCATTTTTATACTGCTAATGCTTTTGCCTCAACTGAGATTCAGCAATCCATGGGTTAACTGAACACAGGAAGTGCATAGAAAGATATTGCTTGATACTAGTAGTCTAAAATTGTCAAAAGAACTAATGCCTCAAAAAACACAAAAAAAAAATATATGAATGTAAGTATACACCTGTATTCAACATAAACTCATTAAATGGGGCATGTGTTGAACATACTTTTTACCTATTATTTAAATAAAAAGCAATTTAAAAACCAAATAAGAAAATTAAATTACAAAATTATCAGCACTGCGGAATCTGTTGGCGCTATATAAATAAATGTTAATAATAATAATAATAATAATAATAATATTATGTTATTGGTATAGCACTGCCTCATTACGCAGTACTCTACAGGCATTATACATTATACACAGTAGTCCCTATCCCAGCTATCTCTTAGGTCCCTATTACAATCACACACAAAGCCCAGTGTTTTCAGGCACCAATTAACTGTTTTTTTTGTAGTGTGAGGGAAACCTGGAAAACCCAGAGGAAACCCACACAGCCATGCAAACTCCTTGTAGATAGTACTCAAAACAGAATTGAGGTTAGGACTACAGCACTGCAAGGCAGAAATGCCACCTACTAAACTGCCATAGTTCCATTTCAGCACTTTTTGGTTTTGTTGATTTTTGTAGAGGAAAAGATAGTAAAACTAGCCCAAAGATAAACTCTCTGCATGAGATTTCCTTATCTGAAAGCCTAAAGATAAATGTATAAATGTATAATAAATGTATAATATTATATGAATGAGCGTTGTAGAATATTAGTACCTGTGCAGGCCTGGACTGGCAATCTGTGGGTTCTGGCAAATGCCAGAGGGGCTGCTATAAGGTCCCATAGAAAGTCAGTATTTAGTGGGCTGGTGTGGGCTGTTTGGGCCTCTATGTGGGCCTCTGTGTACCTGAAATGACAGGGCCTATTTTAATTCTCAGTCCGGACCTGTACGTGTGCCTGCAAATACTGACTAATATCTATGTACCATGAATATACACAACATCAGCCACTGCATAATACTTCACATCCTAATGCTCTGATCATTCAGGCTGTTTGCTCAAACAATTCTAACAATCAAAAGGTGGCCACACTGTGGCCTCCTTACTCTCTATGTTTGGTTTTTGTGCTGATTGTGCCCCTCCACAACCTACCCACGAACTGAAATGTGTGAGACTGTGTTATAGAATTAGTCTCATATAAATAAGCATGAAGATTAATGCAACTAAAACAAATGGACAAAATTGATACTGAAGTATATAGAAGTAGACCCTTACAGGTGTTGCTGGTGCGTACCTCCCCTCCTTAATGTAGATGGTGTTAGTCATGGTGTATCGGGGACGGGTGTATCCATTCTCACGAGCAACAACTGCCATTGCAAGGAGAGCATCCAGTTGTCCTGTGTACTCTGTGACATATTGAAAAACTGCAGACTTCTCCAGTGTCAAAGTCTGCAGCTGGTACATGATCACTGTCTCTTGATCTGGAGGAAAGAGAATAACACGTATGAAATGTCAAATTCTCATCAAGGGAGTCTGTGCATGCACCGATCTATCCTCCAGTTCTTCAGGGACATTTTCTTTCAAGTGTTTTTTTTTTTTTTATATATATATATAGGCAACCGTGGGCCATGCCACAAAAGGTGCCACCCTAGGCACAGACCCTGGTGGTTATACATAAATACAGCCCTAATTATATTTATTTTTATAGTGGCACCATCTATATTCCTCTGCAATGTACATTATGGTACATAACAACTGTCACACAGACAAACCATTGCAATAGATAATGGACTTAAAGGGCCACAATAAGTGAGATACAAGGAATAAAAGAATGTACAGTTACTGTATTTAAAAATATATGTTTGAGAAATATACATTTTAAAGGGTTAAAAGGTAATAAGGAAATAAGAAGTTATCTGAACAGTGGCTGATGCCTTATGCTACTGCCACACAGCGCTGTTTCTTGGCCTGTGTATAGAGGTTAATAGATTAATGTGTAAGGTTGGAGAAAGACATGCGTTTTAAGAGTAAGAGAATTCCTGTAGGCCTACATGAGGTTACTAGGGAAAAGTAAATTGTGACTTCTAATATTCCATTTGTGATCTTATGTATTGTGGACCCTGTTTGTTAAATCTAACACTTCTTTCATGCTATACAATAATCACGATGTGATGTTTTCTCCACAGAACTTTCTGAATATACACAGTAGTAGGACGATTCTGTATTTTTGTACGACAGAAGGTGGTAGTTTACTTTTAGTAGGCTCTATAATTTATCACAGTATAAGCAATCTTTTATTATAGTTTTTAAATAATTTGCCTTTCCCCTCTGCAGCCTTCAAATGGGGGGGGGGGCACTGACTCGAACAGCATAAATCTTTTTCTTTGTGGGGCCACAACTTTATTGTTACTGTTTTTTTTTTATTACTTAGGCCCTCTCGTATTAGTCTTCTAGTCTTTAATTCAAAAATGGACAACCAGCTAGCAACTGAAATTCCAAACTAGAAAGCTGCTGGACAGAAACCTAAATAATGAAAAAAAGCACAAATATTTGCCTAGTATCATTGCCTAGTAAGTCTAAACGTTAGATTAAATGTGAACTACTCAATTAAAACTTCCCACATAATGATAAGGCTTTTACATATGGTCTTCCACTACATTCTCTATAAGGGGAGTATAATTAAAATCACAAGCATTGTTTGAAATGGCGTTTTTGCAAATATTTAGCGCTGCTCGCAATGTAAAATCATTTTCTGGTGAATATTACATCGCTCATTATCGATAAGCAAAGGTTAGCTTCAACGCCTGCTCTGGAGTTTTCATTAAATATTTTGTTGAAAATAAGGAGAGTTTGTATACTTACAAAATCTTTTTCTCTTCAGTCACTTGGGGGACACAGGGACAGTGGGGTATAGCTGGTACATCCAGGAGGGCAGGACACAACCCCCTCCCCTACTGGCTATACCCCCAGCATGCGGAGCTTAGACCAGTTTGTTCCAACAGGAAAAATTTTATCAACCGTAACAACTTAGTACTAGACGTAACATGTCTGACGGAAAAATGAGAGCCTCAGTCCAGGGAGGGAAGCCCTGTGTCCCCCAAGTGACTGAAGAGAAAAAGATTTAACGGTAAGTATACAAAATCTCCTTTTCTCCAAGTCATCTTGGGGGACACAGGGACTGTGGGGACGTACCAAAGCTGTCTCCTAATTCCTCCAGGCGGGAGAGTGAGGCTTAAGTGGAAGTGACCACTGTGGCTTGAAGCACCTTTCTGCCAAAGCGTGTGTCAGAAGCCGCAAAGGTATCGAAATGGTAGAATTTTGAGACTGAATGGACAGAAGTCCACGTAGCTGCCTTGCACAGCTGTTCTGCTGATGCTTGGTTCCTGAACGCCCAAGACGTACTCATCCCCCTAGTAGAATGGGCTGTGAGTGTAGCTGGTGGCGTTTTGCCACGTGCCACATATGCTCGCTGAATTGCTTGCTTGATCCAGCGTGAAATGGACGAATTTCATCGGTACCGAAAAATTGGTGAAACCAGTTGCTAAACATTTCCTTGACAAGGGACATAGATTGCCTACGTTTAAATACATAGGTATTGACCATTTCCCAGAACCTAGAAGGGGTGGTGACAGATCAAAGTTATTGTTACAAAGAGAAACATATTGGATAAAAAGATTAGGTACTATGACACCAAAAGGATTGAATGAACAATGTTTCTTTAATTGTTTCCTTAGTCAGAGATAAAATAGTTACATTTATAACAAAGTCCTTTAGCAGCTGAGAAGTGTATAACTCAATTTCAACAGAATGTATTTTAATATGTAATATTTAATATTTACTGTTTGGATTATTTATGATGTATTTACGGATTATTTATTGTATTTATTATATGGAGGTGATATCGTTAGATGTCACATAAATGGCTTAAAGTGGACCTGTCACCCAGACATAAAAATCTGTATAATAAAAGTCCTTTTCAAATTAAACATGAAATCCAATTTCTATTTTTTATTAAAGCATTCATAGCTGTTGTAAACTCTTTTAAAAATCTCAGCTGTCAATCAAATATTGTCTGCCACTCCTCTATGCCCTGGGCATAGAGGCGGGGCAGACAATTACTTTTACTTTCCATTCAGCACATCCTAGATGTCACTGCTCTCCCCACATTCCCCTGATCTCTTAACCATTTAATTGTGTAGCCAGGGCATGGGGATGGACATCAGGTCCCACATTCTGGTGCAGAAACAAGATTCTGAGATGAAGCAAGGCTTGTCTTAATAACAGTGTGCACAAAATGGCTGCTGCCTGCTTGCTATAATTTTAAAATTCCAGACTGAAGGAAGCACGATTTAAATAATTTATATAGTGTAATTAAAGTTCATTTTGCTTGAATAATGTGATAAAACACGATTTTGAATAATTTTTTTGGTTGACGGGTCCCCTTTAATGTCTTAATAACAATTAACCTAAAGGGGATTATGTAGTGATGATGTCTAACGGTATTTAGTGATTGGTGGTTAGTGTGTGACACTTGGCACGCCCTTTTGGGGCCATATGTATTTAATCAGTATTTTTGTATGGCTATGTAATCTTGATAAAGGCTCTGGGCACGAGCCGAAACGTTAATTACTGCAAACATATCGAAATAAACTATTTTTTATTGAAGAAATCCCAGAAGTGTGCTACCACATTTTCTTGTATCTATTACTTCCCAGGAGCAGCACCCGGGTATGTACAAGAGGGATTGCCGATAGGAGTGCGGATCACAGAGACTATTTTATATATATATATATGAATATATAATATGTCCACTGGTCTGAGGTCTACAGTGCTAGAACCCCAGGTTAGAGACAAAATGCCTTTACTGAGGTAGCCTGCCTCTCTTTGTGCTTACTAGCGTCCCCAAGTACTAGCCAAGCAACCAGGTGCGCTGAGTTGTAATATCACACTCTGCGGGAGTTCTGGCACAGGCTAAAGGAGGACCCAAAGGCAAGGGAGTTGCCGAGAGAGAGCGAAATTCTGATGTCTTTTACTAGCGTTACCCCACTCACTGATGTGGAATCAAAATGGGGGCCACGCCTGAAGGAACGCGCTGAGATCACGCGAGAACAAAAACCGAATGGTGCCAGCCTAATTGGCTCGGTTCTCGTCAGCGTTCCCTCTCAGCAGCCCTTAATCTTATTGGAGACAACCTTGTCTCCAATAAACAGCCGCCTACTGAGCAGTTTAAACCGTCGCCATCCCAGAATTAGCGCTCTTCCCTGCGGCCTCAGTAAGGGCTGCGCTCACTCTTTACTCTGGAAGGTGGAAAGCAGGCCAATTTATAGAGGCAGGCAGTGCTTTGCTGCAATGCAATGAACCCTCGACTCTTGCAGGCAGTGCATTAGAGCTTGCGAGGGGGGTAGGAAAATGGCCCATTAAGAGAATAACCCTGCTACCAATCTCCCATGGGTATGTGGTAGGGAGAGGGTTAAATGAGGAGGGAAGGCAGCACAGATATACTCACTGTGTCCTGAACACACTCCTCTGTCCTCCTCTCCACCTATGACACAAAGGGAAGACCTGAATGACTGGGTGGTCTTGAATATTAGGGACCCCGGAGACAGGTCCCAAGGTTGGGAATGCCCATGGGAAACCTCTGCTCTGTGTAGAGGGCCTGGGCATTCCCTAGGTGTCAAGCAACCAAAATAATAAAGAGAAGTAAATTTTACGTCCTATCCTCCTGAGGACACAACAAAAACTGGTCTAAGTTCCGCCTGCTGGGGGAATAGCCAGTAGGGGATGGATTCGTTTTTCCTACTGTTGTGTCCTGCCCTCCTGGATGTATCAGCTATACCCCACTGTCCCTGTGTCCCCCAAGATGACTTGGAGAAAAACCTTTGCAGTTGTGAAATTTTAATACATACACTGCGAATGTTCTCAAAAGCCAAAGAGAATGCAAACAGAGAAAATCTAATGTTTGCAAAGGTGTTAGTTAAATGTGCTATAATTCTTTTGCCTTCTAACACTAACATCTTCCTAACACCGTCAGCATCTCTACACAAAACTGTGCTATTCCTGTGTTGCCTCCACACTCATCTCACCCATCTAATGAAAACACATAGTAATCCGCCTCACCTCGGATTTCACAATGGAGGTCCCCAAATAATGAATCCAGCTCTCTGGTCTGGGCACTTCTGTAATGCAGTCGACCTTCTAACAAAAACTGATACAAAAATGTTTATATCTTATAAATTAAAATAATAGCATTACAAAAGTAGTTGATCATGTTCGGATATTGAGGATATCTGTTTTTTTATGTAACTGGATCTTCGCATAGATCACCTTGGATAAATAAAAAATCTCATAATACCATTAAATTTTGTGTGACAAACATGCAAAAGAATAAGAAATCAGGAAGGGGGCAAATAGTTTTTCACACGTATATATATATATTTTTTTTTATTTTTTTTTTTATTATTATTTTTTTTTTACAGAACAATATTTCATATAGAAGTAGCATGTAGGATTCTAACCATAAATTCCAGGCCAGCAATCTCAAAATCATTCTTGTCCTCCATGAAGGGGAGACGTTGGAAGGACAAAAGAAATCCAATCTGTGTAAGATAAAGGTGTGAGACGCTGCATTAAGTATTTATTTATGAAAGACATTGCATTAAGTATTTACATAGATTAACAAATATATGCAGGCCAACTGAAACATATATTTAGCTATCCATCTGATAACTATGATTTATATATTAAGATAGAAGCAGACTAAGGGTGGGGGCACATAGGGCACTTTAAGGTGGTTATGTTAAGCTTTTTATGGGAAAATCACTACAAGATGCACATTGATTTGCATGCAAAGAAAAAATGATTCTAGTAGGTAGTAAACCTTAACAATTACAGTTGTTGTCTCACCAAAGGGATATAGATAATATTACAAGATGATATCTGTCTGTCCAGGGTCTCCAACTCTTTCTTTGCCACATCAGTAAGGAATGCAGGTAGCCCTCGAAGTTGACGTTTCTCTGTCACACAAATAGAGAGAATGTTAAAAGAGGGCTTTAAGGGGAATTCAATAAAAAAATTAAATTTTGTCTAATAAAGGAAACTCTAACGCTAAGCAACTTTTGATTATTCATGTAATAAATACAACTTGCTGTAGTAGAGCTGACTTTTGCATTAATAAATTAACTATTCCGTGTAAAATTAAAACTGGGTAAATAGATAAACTGCAAAATAAAAAAAAAATTCAATATAGTATAGTTAGCCAAATGTAATATATAAAGGCTGGAGTAAACAGATGGATAAAGGTGGAATACAACTTCATCCTTTACCTCTCTTTAACCTGTTAGTCAGTCAGTGACCAGTAGGGGGAACATGGGACAGTTTTATTGTTACACTAAACTCTTCCTTTAATTCAGAACCAGGATTCAGAATCGGTGAAAGGGATAAACAAATACTGCTTTTAATAGCATATCAAAGATACCCTGAACGTGTGGCTTTCACAGAGAAAGAAAATACAGAACTATAAGAAAAAGTTATTCAACGCTGAGTAAAATCTCTTTTCAATCTTTTAGAGAAGCCTAAAACAGTTCTGGCGTAGTCATGTTGAAACAGGTGTCTATTCCAGCAGCCGAGTTATGATATTTCCTTAAGGACATGTTTAAAATTGAAATTATAGGAAGAGAACCCTTGATGTTTCTCTACAACATGGAAACTTGACCATGTTCCCTGTTATAAAGATGTGAGATTATTTTCACCTAATCGGCAAATGTGTAATAAAAACATGCTGATACATTCATTCTCATTAGCTATTTTACATTCAGCAGTACCACTATTATGAAATCATATCATATCAAATAAATGGATGCTCCCTTTTCTCACTTCTTTCACATTTTGTTTTAAGATTATATTTATTGATTCAAAGTCTAAGTCAAAGTAAACTTTAGTGTCATCTCAGCAGTATACGAATACACAGTATGACGAGACGACATGATTTACAATACACAATAAATATGTAAACATTTGAAATGTGCAATATATTGGCAGAAATTGGATATATACATGTGTAAACCTTTAGAATTGTGCAAATAAATTAACAGTTCACAAAGTTAAGTTCACAGTGCAGGTGTGTCTAGAATGTAGTGGGGGGGGCAGACAGTGAGTTGAGGAGTCTGAAAGCTTTCGCGCAAGCCTGGTTGTTAGGGCTTTAAGGGCTAGTCCACACGGGGAGATAGCGATGCGTTTGCGGTCGCGGCGACAAAGCGCCGCGACAGTCGCCGCGACCGGCGCAGGCGACAGTTTTGTATGGGCGCCTATGTAAAAACGCCTGTGCTAACCACACGAGGCGATGCGCTTTTCAACAGTCGCCTGAAAAAGCCTGGTGAGGCATTTTCAGGCGACTGTTGAAAAGCGCATCGCCTCGTGTGGTTAGCACAGGCGTTTTTACATAGGCGCCCATACAAAACTGTCGCCTGCGCCGGTCGCGGCGACTGTCGCGGCGCTTTGTCGCCGCGACCGCAAACGCGTCGCTATCTCCCCGTGTGGAATAGCCCTAATGCTGCAAAATCGTCTGCCGGATGGGAGCAGCATGAACAGTCCATGTGAGGGGTGTGTGGAGTCCAGTGCAATTCAGGAGGCCTTTCTTACACAGCGCTTGTGGAAGATGTCCTGCAGTGATAGAAGAGCCACTCCAATGATGTTGCCAGCTGCTCTGACAGTCCGATGTAGACTTTTAGGGTCAGCAGCACTGGCACTACTGTACCAGACGGAGATGCAGCTCGTCAGAACGCTCACTATGGTGCCCCTGTAGAACACCGTGAGGGTGGGAGGCAGAAGGCTGGCCTGTTTCAGTCATCTTAGGAAGTGAAGACGCTGCTGAGCCTTTTTGGTGATGGAGGTGGTGGTCCAGGTGAGATGTCGACTCCCAGAAATTTGGTGTTCTTTACTGTCTCTACCGTGGAGCCGTTGATGTTGAGTGGTGTGTGAGCAGGACGAGTTTTCCTGAAGTCGACGATCATCTCTTTTGTTCTATCCACATTCAGTGACAGGTTGTTCTTACTGCACCAGACCGACAGCTGCTGAACCTCATCTCTGTACGACGACTCGTTGTTGTGGCTGATGAGCCCCACCACAGTCGTGTCATTGGCAAACTTGATGATGTGGTTTGAGCTGTGTCAGCAATGTATTCAACAACGGGCTGAGAACACATCCTTGAGGAGCTCCTGTGCTCAATCTAATGGTGCTGGAAACGTTGCCGCCGATACGAACAGACTGAGGCCTCTCTGACAGAAAGTCCAAGATCCAATTGCACAAAGAGGTGCTCAATCCCAGCTCGCATAGTTTCCCGCTCAGCTTTTGAGGGATGATGGTATTGAATGCTGAGCTAAAGTCTATAAACAGCATTCTCACATAACTGTTTTTCTTGTCCAGGTGAGTTCTTGTCCAGGTGAGTTAGTGAGCGGTGGAGAGCAGAAGATATGGCATCCTCAGTTGACCTGTTTGGCCGGTATGCAAATTGTAGTGGGTCCAGTGAGCGGGGAAGGGTGCTCTTGATGTGTGCCATCACAAGTCTCTTGAAGCATTTCATGATGACCGGGGTTAGTGCAACAGGGCGGTAGTCATTCAGGCAGGTTACTGAAGATTTCTTTGGCATTGGAACGATGGTGGTGGACTTGAAGCATGTGGGGGTGATCATCTGGTTTAGCGATGTGTTGAAAATGTCAGTGAAGATGTCAGCCAGCTGATCAGCAGAGTCTCTGAGCATACGACCAGGAATGTTGTCTGGTCCGGCAGCCTTTCGTGGAATGACCTTGTTTAAGGTTTGCCTCGCGTCAGCCGTGGGTAGACAGATGACTTGGTCGGTGAGAGGAGGTGTGGTTTTCCTCACAGACTCTTTGTTCAGCGCATCGAAACCATGCATAGAACTTGTTCAGTTCCTCTGGGAGTGTGGCGTCTTCGTTGCTGCTGCTCCACGCAGGCTTGTACTGTGTGACAGCCTGAATGCCTTGCCATAAGTTGCATTCATGAATTAAAAAAGAAAGAAAGAAAGAAAGAAAGAAAGAAAGAAAGAAAGAAAGAAAGAAAGAAAGAAAGAAAGAGGAGGAAGTGAAGAAAGAAATGTAGATAGGAGGGTGGGCATTCCCTTTATGTAATAGATTGTATCTTACACTACAAAACCTGGTTAGCAGCTTTCATAGTCCCTAAGCTATATGGTTGCACTGCCCATTTGTGGTTCAGTAAGCCACCTGTCCCAAATTTTCTTGAACCTGTTTTGGCATCTACGCGTTATATATGTCAGTTTGTGGGTCTGAAGAATGTTGTTGATAATTTTTATCCAGAATGCTAGGGGAGGAGGTTCCAGTGCTTTCCATGCGAGCAAAATAGATTTCTTTGCATAATGTAGGAGCTGCTGTAAACATAACCTGTCACAATATGAAAGGGAAAGTCCCTCTAGATGTCCCAGTAGGCAGAATACTGGTGTCCGAATAGCTGGGAGTCCCAAACAGGTATTAATTAATGCAAGAATTGCAGTCCGGCATTACTGAATTTTAGGGCATTCCCAAAAAGGTATTAATAAATGCAAGAATTGCAGTCCAGTATTGCTGAATTTTATGGTAGTCCCAAAAGGGTATTAATAAATGCAAGAATTGTAGTCCAGCATTGCTGAATTTTAGGGTAGTCCCAAAAAGGTATTAATAAATGCAAGAATTGCAGTCCAGTATTGCTGAATTTTAGGGCATTCCCAAAATACATTCATATAAGTACCACTATCAGCATTACATTGAAACACAAGTCTGGATACCCTTGGTATTTTTGTGCCAGCCTGTGTGGGGTCAAGTAAACTCTATTTAGGAATTTAGGGTGTATGTAACAATCCCTTACAGTTATGTTTCTGGTATTTGTTCAAGAATGTCTTTCTAAGATCCTTCATCAAAGGATGGAAAATCTTGGGCCTATTTATTACAAATATGTTTTATAGGGTCAAAGTTATCTTGTAGCAGAATAGTGTAGAACCAGCTTAGGGGTTTGGAGAGTAGGTAACATTCTAAGGTTGATTGGGTAGTGCGTGGGGCACCCTCCGAGAATTGGGCATAAAATAAATTTGGGCAAACTGCTTGAGCTGCCCTGCACTCACCAGGTCACCCAGATGTTTAATTCTGGCCATGGCCCAGACAGCATCTGGAAGGGAATGGAACTGCAACAGGGTTTTGTTGCCCCAGAGTGGGGACCATTTGGACCAGCTGCTTCTTGCCTAATAGGCAGACACTACCGTTTTATGGAAAATTAGAGTGACAGTTTTCATGGGAGATCTTAAAGGAACAGTTCAGTGTGAAAACTGTGTAAATAGATAGGCTGTGCAAAACAAAAAAAATTCTAATATAGTTAGTTAGCCAAAAATGTAATGTATAAAGGCTGGAGTGACTGGATGTCCAACATAATAGCCAGAACACAACTTCCTGCTTTTTAGCTCTATAACTTTGAGCTAGTCAGCGACTTGAAGGGGGCCACATGGTACATATCTGTTCAGTGAGTTTGCAATTGATCCTCAGCATTCAGCTCAGATTCAAAAGCAACAGATATGACCCATGTGCCCCCCCCCTCAAGTCTGATTGGTTACAGCCTGGTAACCAGAGTAACCAGTCAGTGTAACCAAGAGAACTGAAAATCAGGAAGTAGTGTTCTGGCTATTATGTTACATACCCAGTCACTCCAGCCTTTATACATTACATATTTGCCTAACTAACAATATTAGAAAACTTTTTTATTTTGCACAGCCTATCTATGTACACAGTTTTTATTTTTACACTGAACAATTCCTTTAAAGTATATATTATATACTTGAATATCTCTCCCTTTGCTTCAGCCATTCGAGTGCTAGTTGTGGTCATTCAAAAAAATGCACTTTTCCTCCATCCATCACTTTAAGTTTTGCTGGATAAAACGTAGCATATTCCAATCTGTTATTTTTTGTTTAGCCGAGGATGAGTAGAGTATATCAGTGCTTTATTAGCAGAGACTCATGCAGCCATTACACAACAGTAACTTTCACTTTTAAACTGACAGGATGTATGCACAGTATAAGTCTGAGCACAGTGACATCTACAGGCCATCTGCACAAACACCACATATTCTCCCTATAGTAGGAAAGCATTTGGCAGATGAAATAAACAACAATAATTCAACAGTATGCATCTTAAAGCAATATTATGCATTATTCACATCACATAGTCCTGGGTCCATGCAGGTCGTTTTCTGATTCTCTCAGTACGCCTTATAGGTTCACTTTCTTCATTCCTATTGCAGTTGACATCAGGAGCAGGAAAATGTCCTTCATCAAATGGAGTTTCTCCAAAGTCATGTGTCCGTCAGACAGTTCATATGTGTATGGTCCTCGCTGGCGTCTCGCTTCAAGTGGTGTAGTAAATTTAGATTGTCCTTGTTTCAGTAGTCTTGGTTTCTTAATTCTGACTAAAGATCCAGGCTGAAAGTGATCTTCTCTGGCACCACTTTTCTGTCAGTATAAGCCTTGCATTTGGCTTGTTGACGTTTCACAATGTCAGCAATAGATGATTTTGTAGGCACGGTATTTTGTGGAAGTTTGATGTCTGCAACATGTAACTTACTGAGCATCTGTCATGTAATAATTCAGCTGGAGATAATTGGGTTGTTGCATGGCGCGTTGCTCTGTAGTTATGTAGGAATTCTGTTGTAAATACTTTCCAAGATTTCCCAGTAAGATTTGCTATCTGTAGTGCTTCTTTCAGACTTCTGTTGAATCACTGGATTTCTCCATTTGCTTGTGGGTAATACACTGAAGATTTCCTATGCACAATATTTCTCTCTCTCAGAAAGAATTCAAACTCAGATGAGACAAACTGTGGTCCGTTGTCTGATATTAACTCCTTTGGATTACCTTCTCTGCTGAAGACTGTAGACAAAAATGTTATTACTGTAGCTGATGTTATATGAGAAACAAATGCAATTTCAGGCCATTTACTGTAATAGTCTATCAAGGTTATAGCAAATCTGCAGTCTATAGGAGCATCTGTAAAAGGACCGACAATATCAATAGCAAGTTTTTCCCATGCTGAATCGGGAAATGGTACTGGTTTTACATCTGGTCTCAACTTAACTTTGTGTACAAAGTTCTTTGCACAGCCCAGTGAAGTGTTGCTTTGTGGTGAAATTTTAGACACTGGCTGTGTGGCAGGCACTGATGCTGTAGTAATGAGACCATCAATTAGTTGTAGGTTTAATGCAGCAAAGAGATCCCTTCCAAGTAGTAGTACCCTTATTTACAATGTAAAAGTCACACTTTGCAGTATTTGATTCAAATTGTACAGTCACTAGCAAGCAACCAAGCACAGGGATTGGATCCTTTAAGTAACTGACCAGTTTCAGGGCAGGTGCAACAAGCGGATCTTTTGCAAAGTATTTCAAGAAAATATCCTTTTGTAGTATAGAAACAGCTGAACCTGTATCAAGCATCAGGTTAATGGGGTGTCCCTTGTCAGCAGAAGCAGTACTAACACTGACAGTGCATATAAACTTGATCTTAGCAAAATGTCCTACCTTTGTGCATTTGCTGCACCGTATAGCTTTTGCAGGACATGTAACATGATTTGCAGTGTGTTGTGTTGAACCACAGCGAAAGCAGTATTTTCTATTTGTATATACTGTATGGTTTTGCAGTGTAGGTGAATCCCTTTCCTTAGCACTGTATTTTGCCTGTGACTGTGCATTATTAGGCCAAAGTGTGACTGAGAGTTTTAGCTTCTGCCACTACTGTTTCAATTTGGCTAGCAACTGTAATAACCTTTGCAAGGGTTAAAATCCTGCTCTAGGAGCAGTCTCTCTCTAATGCAAGGTGAGTTTGTTTATTCCACTATTTGGTCTCTTAGCATTTCATCTGTTAGAGTCCAAAACTCACAGCTCTCAAAAACTGCTACAAATTGTTCTGTGGATTCGCCATTACATTGTCCACGTTGGCGAATTTATATCTTTCAGAAACCACATTTACTCTTGGCAAGTTCTTTATAGCAATAAGAGCAGTTTCATAAGTATCATCAGGTAATGGTAATGTATAGAATATACGCTGTCCCTCTGCTCCCAGGCAGTGAATAAGTAAAGCACGCTTTCTAGCAGCAGAAATATCCCTGTGGTCAGCAGCAATAATGTAATTTTCAAACATATGGATCCAAGCAGTAAAAGGTATGTTAGGTTCACCAGGGTTTGAAAGAAAAGGTGCAGGCTGCTGCAGAGGTAGAAGAGCCATCTCATCGTCAATTTGTTATGTTTTGGGTAGCCGAGGATGAGAAAAGTATAACAGTGCTTTATTAGCAGGCTCTCATGCAGCCATTACACAGTAACTTTCCCTTTCACTTTTAAGCTGACAGGAAGTATGCACAGTAAAAGTCTGAGCACAGTGACATCTACAAGCCATCTGCACAAACACCACACAAGCCTATGTCTTGAAGTTTACGATTGACTCCTATGTAAGAACTACGTTTCTTTTGTACTGTAGATGAGTAGTCCGGGTATATGGAGATCCGAGCTTCAGCACAGTGTATATCCCCTTTCTTCCTAGTCTCCTTGAGTGCTATATCTCTATCTTGGTAATTCAGCAATTTAATCAGGAATGCTCGAGACGGAGGAAGGGGTTGGAACCCGATGTGTGCGTTCTACTACAAATTGTGGTGAAAATATATTCTGACCCAATATTTCTTTGAGACAGTTTTAGGCAAATATCTCAGGGTTAGAGCCTTCACTTCTTTCAGGGAGAGCTAGGATCCGGACATTTGAACGGCACTGGCGGTCTTCCATATCATTCTTGCGGTCTGGCATAGCTTGAAGCTGATGTTTGATGTTGCTTACTTCTTGAGGCAGAGGAGCATTACGGTCTTCCCACCCACTCTTTCTTCCAGCTCACCCAGTCTCTCTCTAATGTTCTGGATGTCCTGCTTGATCAATAAAAAAATCAACCTCTTCAATCTTAGAGGTGAACATTGAGGTTAAAGTAGTTTGACACTGCAGGATGGTCGACATGAGGTCTGCTGGGGTGGGATCTGCGGGTGTATCTGGTGCCAGTTCTTTTTCGGCTCTGGCCTAGGGTGGGGGAGATGCTCGTGGGGTGGGAACTTTTTTCACATTTTAATGGAAAACTTGAGGCTCATGTCTACAAATAAATTCTTAGTGGAATAGCAATACTTCCAACTACACCTATTTTACAGGCTAGTTACAAAAGATCCAAAATGGTGCTATTATACATATTATGTATTCTGGGAACATAAAAATTTTTGCACAAAATTAATTTAGCCACAGATAATATTACAACACCTCCCTCTAAGAAAATCTTGCTGGATTGACTCGAAATTGAGAATAGAAATAATTTCCAGGTGGATTTTATAACTCAACTGTTTACTTTAAATTTTTTGAATTAACATGAAATTTTAAATTCTAATCTATTGGTCTCTTACTCTCATCCACAGCAGTGTCCACAAAGGGTTTAACACAGAAACAATTCTCTTTCACACTTTCTTCAAAATCCACCTATATATAAGAAAGAAAAATATAGTCTTTACATAGATATTTTAGGAATATGCTGTGACAACATTCAGGGGCCGATTCATGAAGCTCGAGTGAAGGATTCGAATTAAAAAAACTTCGAATTTCGAAGTGTTTTTTTGGGCTACTTCGACCATCGAATGGGCTACTTCGACCTTCGACTACTACTTCGACTTCGAATCGAACGATTCGAACTAAAAATCGTTCGACTATTCGACCATTCGATAGTCAAAGTACTGTCTCTTTAAGAAAAACTTCGACCCCCTACTTCGGCAGCTAAAAGCTACCGAAGTCAATGTTAGCCTATGGGGAAGGTCCCCATAGGCTTGCCTGAGATTTTTTGATCGAAGGATATTCCTTCGATCGTTGGATTAAAATACTTCGAATCGTTCGATCGCAGGATTTGCGCTAAACGATTTTAGTTCCTAGTCGAATATCGAGGATTAATTAACCCTCGATATTCGACCCTTCATACATCTGCCCCTCAGTAGAAAGCATAAGTAATGGAGCTGGTGCACAGTCTCAGTTGTTACACCACCTTTACAATATTCCCCATAATTACATTACTTACATTAAATAGATTTAGACATAGATTTCAGTAAATAGAAAAACTGTTTCATGTTGACAGCAAAATTAAAAAAGAGATATTGTCAGAATTTTTATGATGTTATTTTTAATATGATGTAAACAAACTCGTGTTACTATTTACAATTTTATTTTCAGACTAATGTTAATTTGTTTACCTTTTAATAATGGTGTGTAGGCAGCAATTACAGCTCATTATGTAAGAGCATGTGCCCACAGAAACAGCTAACAGTACAGAGCAACTTACAATTCCTTTCAATCAACTACAGCCGTAGCTTTTTTTATCTTATCCCAATTCTCCTGCTGGCTGATATTCTTATAGCAGTGTCTAAGTAGTGTCTCGGGTGTCAGAAACCATTGACACTTGTAGAAATGTGTGTGCTTCAACCACTTCACCGGAACCCCTTTGGGCAGAGTTCAGAGCAGTCCAGAGACCCTTGCCAGGGGTCAAACATATACTAGAAAAGAAATGACTGCAGCATCTCTTTGTTGCTAAAGTGAAAAAGTTGTGTTTATTGGTCAGAAACCAACAGGCAACGTTTCGGGCCTCCTTTCGCCTTTTCTCAGGCTTGAGAAAGGGCGAAAGGAAGCCCGAAATGTTGTCTGTTGGTTTCTGACCAAAAAACACAACTTTTTCACTTTTGCAACAAAGAGGTGCTGCAGTCATTTCTTTTCTAGAAACCATTGCCACTAACTGTATTTCATATATTTTGGGTGTCAGTAGCCTCTGCTTCTCACTTACTGTGTAGTTATTTAGGATGTGGAAATATTGTTTTTTGAATCATTGTACCATATATATATATATGGCCTGTACTGTACAATTTGAATTTGATTCACAGAGTCTGAAGCTAATGACATGTGGGGCAAAAAGCCTGAAACCACCAATGCCACTTACTGAAACTGCCTGAGAAGTTGATTGTCCCCAAAACACACATTAGAGAAGTTTAATAACAACCTGTACTAGCAGTGCTAGCCAGATTGGCTATAGCACACTGGGAAATCTGCCTGCTAGAAGTTTGCAGCAGCTAAAACCCCCCATTACACGCCTGATAATATTAAATGGAAGCCATTCTGAGTGACCCAGAAGGAACAGCGAAAGGTGCTTTTCACGTATCAAAAGTTGTTATAGGTAGATAGGGGCGTTTTGACCTCTGCCTGTTTTCCCTAACAGCAGCAATCAAACCCTCCACCCCCCCCCCCCCATGTTTTGTACCATTTAATTGTGTGAAAATGCATTTTTGGACACAGCAATAGTGGTGAAACTACCAGGAGTGCAGGGTATGCAATCACACCTGGGCCGCACACACCCTTTGGGCCCGCCGGAGCCACGATAACAGTTATCGGCAACGACTGTAAAGGGGGAGATTTTACATATCGTATGATTCATAGGGGGGAGGTCCAACAAGTGCCCATCCTGTACCAGAGCCTGCCGTCAAGTAGTTACGCCACAGCAATTTAAGCAAGATGCCATCCAATGCCAAGGGAAATAAGCATACACAAAGAAACTAACCACTTTGGCAATTAGGTTTTTGATGTACAGAAGCTCATTGCTGAATGCTGAAGAGATGGTAGAAAAAAGAGACACAGTCTGAGGTAGAGAGCGGCAGGTGTCTCCAATGTACTTAGCACTGCAAACTGTCTGCAACAAAAAAATTACAAAATAATAATGCTTACAAGAAAAATAATAAATATGCAACATCATTTATAGCGAAACAAGCATATTATAGAGTGATATAAACATTGGCACAGTATAACAAAGTTCAGAACATCATATCTATTAAAATTAAATCCAAGGCCTTGATCAATAAAGTTTAAAATTTATTGCACATGTACTGTACACTGTTGGTGATGATAAAATACAAGACCTATTTTATATATACTCATGGCATTTAATAGCACTTTTAAGATCATCTGTTGCATTTTAATTTTGTGACTGACAAAACCAAATAAAGGGAATGTCAATGCAAAAAATATTTTTTTCCTAAATATACATTCATTACAAATTTTCTATGGTTTTTCAAATATTTGTAAATGTGATGTTATTGAAAATAGCATTTTGTCTGTCCCTTTCTATTCTCTGCCCTGATGGCCAGACTGTTGATACAATGTAAGAAAAGGCAGCTGATTAACAGATTTTTGCAACATTGTTTAAATAGTAGCAAGCAGGAGTTAACAGCAATTGTTTTTACAAATAACTTTAAAAGCCCTGAACATTTTTAATAAATGTATATTGGAAAGTTACTTAGAATTATGTTTTCTTTAATAAGGCAAATTTTTATTTTGGGATTGACTTGCCCTTTAAGGCAAAAAGTAAGCCATTTTTGGTCAGACTCATGTCCATATCATAAAAAGATGCTAGTTTGAATTATAATTCTTGATTTTATGATTTGAATGAGACATCATAAAAACTGTTATTATGGGTTTTCAAATATGCAAAGAGGGTAGGAAAATCATTTCTGATCAACCTAAAACACCAAATTGTGAGGTCTCCCAAATAAATCTCAGATCAGTGAATAGATCCACATGTTTCAGATTAATCTTAAAGTAATAAAGGTAGCTCTGCACTACACAGTAGAATTATATCTATGAGCTGATAAAGTGTTGTAAACATTACCTTATGCAGAGCCAGCCAATCAGTCACCTTGGTATTAGAGAGTGTCATGCGTTTTAAAATTAGCTGAAACAAAACAACCATTGTATAAAATATAAAAACCCGAAGCCTACAAAACACACTGATTGGTATGAAGAAAGTTTTTTTTAACGGCATAGGATAATGGAGCTAAAGGGAATAATTCAAAGAAAGCAAAGTAGGCGTTTTAACATTGAAAGAGACAGTGTTGCCATGGCCCAGTTAGCATTAGTCAGTTGAGTAAAAACAGTTTCAGTGTTAAATGTGCATTACACTACTATATTTTGTTGTTTATCGTAACTTATATTAATACAATATGTGGGTAAAGCAGCAAACTGTGGGACTGCACCCTTGGGAGGAGAGTCTGTAGAACGTTTAATTAGGGTAAGTTTAGGGGAAATGCCTATTTTTACTTTAACTAATTCTAAAGCCCAGCCAGGGTTACAACTATCCTAAAATATTCTAGATATATTCTGCTAATTTTAATTGCTATGTACAGTTACTAGATTTTTTTTTTATTAGTTTACACTTCCTTTACTTTCTTTGTAGAAGGTTATTATGGATGATGGGTAACAGTTGTTACATTATTTCACTTATCAACTGCTAGAAAGAGGGACAGCTACATATGTGAGAGGCAAGCATTGTAAGAGTCCAGGTTTTGTGGAACTCAAAGGAACCCAGCTGCAGTGTCCTCCTTTAGTGACTAGTCAGCATCAAGTGACCCTTGTCTTTTGACTGATTGTTTAAAAAGTCTATAAAAAGAAAGCTTAATTTGTGTTCCTGCACATTCTTCTTACAACAGGAAGCACGGACTAATAGATAATTCCACATAAAGTATAGTAAATGTTGCCCACAGTCTGATGTACTTTCCGGCAGAATCCTGAGCCCCCTCTGCAAAATACCATTCAACTGAAAAAATCTAATTTTAAGCGCATAACATAATGGATTTTTTGTTCTTATATTGTCAGAATGATACAATAGCTATAATTATTTTTGTAGCACAGTATGAAGTATGACTTTTTCCTGCCTCCAAAAAGTTCATTTGGCCCACAGTTGTAGTATTGTAACATCACTTTAATGACCAATTATGACATTTGTTCTAGAAAATGTACTAGATACATACATAGAGAACATAGAGAAAAAACAGTAAGGCGTAGAAAGGGATGAAGAAAGATGATAAAGTCAGACATAGATTAAAATTAATTATTAAAGAATTACAGGGATATTTTTGATGCTTTTCAGACTGCTCTGGATATTCTCGACAATATGTTGATTTTGTGGTGCAATGAAGAATTCAATGACGTCTAATCGAGAATCAAGTTCACACTGGTTTGTAGTAGGTCGCATTAGCCACATCCTTTACCAACAAGTAGAAGAGAAAATAAAGATGTTTTGCTTAAAAAATAAATGGTCACTAAGCAACCAAGAGGAAAGAGAAAGGGAGACATTCAAAGTTTCAGATGGCAACCCCAATGCTACAAAACAGACATACCTCATCGTATTTTCTCCCTGTCTGGTACAACAACGATTTAAAAGTCCTAAGGGAAATATATATGTACTTGTTCAGTAGTAAGCATTTTGCATATCTAGGTACAGTATATGCAATTTGTAAATGCTAATCAAAGATTGAGTACAAGTTTATATTGATCGCACTGATATTGATTCAAAAATGGCTAATAAAGGCATTGGGGCTATCTGTACATAAGGAATTAATGTAATGCTATAGATTGAAATCATGTGTATGGCAATCTCAGGGCCACTGGAATGCTTTATTTTCAGTTGGAACAGCTTCATCCTGACTCCTTAGTAAATTGTGCCTAGAAGTGTGGGAGGATGTCCCACCAATTATGTAGAGCATTTTGAAAGAAACATACAGATTATGTTTAAAACTTAGAAACGTAAAGAAGCTCCTTTATTTGATGCCATTTATCAAATGTAGCATATACTACATGAATGGCTTCAGGACACACAGATGTTTTCATAAATTATTGCTGTTTGGCTAGACCCTTCACTGCAGGGTAAACTATCACTACTCCTTGCCCAGGAACAAGTGGTAATTCTAGTATTATCTCTACTTCACTCATTGGGGGAAATTCACTAACCGGTGAAAATTCGTCAGCGACTGCTTTCGCCGCCTTTGCCACACTTCGCCAGGTGTAACTTCGCACATACAACGCTAAGTCACTAAGTTGCGAAATTTCTTGCCAGCGCCAGGCATATTGAAGTTGCGCTCGCGTTAGATAATTTGCATACGGCGGGAAGTTAAATTTCAACGGACGTATTTGTTGCAGCAAATACATTACACTACACAAGCCCAGGGAAGCTTAATAAAATAAAGTTATTATAATGCCCTACATATGTACCCAGTGTATAGTTTATGTGCCATATGTAAGGAAATGTAGGGGGGGAAGTCAGGTACCCTAAAAAAAAATGACTATCTTTTGCAGCCTATCACCCTGAAAAAGGAAAAGACGCCAGCGTTTTTTGGAACGTTGAAAAATTTTCAACAAAATCTCAACTAAGTCCTATCTACTCCATTGCACTTCGCCTGGTCTGAGGTGGCAAAGGCAAGTCTGGCGATTGAGGTAACGTTCAGTAAAAACAAAAACTTAGTAAATTTGCGTAGGAACCCTCTTTCGCTAGAGCGAAAATACGCCTGGCGTTAGAGTGCGAAGTTGCACTAGAATCTATCTCCTTCGCTAGCGTAATTACACCAGCGCCCATTAGTAAATCGGCAAAGTGCCAAAATGACGTCATGCTGGCAAATTTTCACCAGCGTTCGCCACTTCGCCCTTTAGTAAATTTGCCCCATTGAATCCTGTGTGCTATTGCACCTTTTTAACTTTTAGTATATTGTAGAATATAGGGTCAGATTCAATTTGATGAAAAAAAAAACTATCTCCTTTTTCTGTTCTAGAGCCAGATACAATTCAATGAGAAAAATTTACAGTATATTACTGTTTATCACAAGAAAACTCTAATGAAGTTTATGGGGAAAAAGTGGACCTGAATTTGGAGAAAAGTTTTTTATCCACAAATTGAATCTTGCTCGTAAGTGTTCACGTGATAAAACATAAAATAATATCTCATTTAACTGAATTTGGCCTATAATAAGATATGATCCACTTTTATTCTTTTTTTTATAGATTCTGAATTATTTGTCTCCTATTTCCAGTTTTAAAATACTATAATATAAATGAATGCCAACTGCAGAATATCAGTCTGCATTTTAATAAAAAATAAAATATTATCTTACAAAAATGAAATCTAAATCTTACAATTACTGATTTATTAGACTGGTTTATTAACCTTCCAGATAATTTTTTCTGTGTTTTTTTATTTTATTTTAAAATGTCACCAAGTTTTAGCAAGTTAAAAAAAAATATTTAAAATATGTTCACAATTTAAAACATGGTTGCAAAAAACCGATCCTTCATTATTTTCAATGAAATGTGGCTAAACTCATTTTGGATGTTAATCAAGCTGCCCCTTATTTTGTATATGTATGGAATTGAAAGCTGGAATTGCTGTGGAAGTAGATATATATTGAGTAGAAGGAGAAAACAAATTACCATACAGACTAAGCCCTTCTTTCACTCCAGAAGTTAATTTATAGACAGATGGATGCACCTCACTTTTGAATATCTGCAGAACACTGGAAGGAAAAATAAATATCAATCAATAAACTCAGAGTTTAAGGGACAAAATAAGCAAAATGTAAACTTATATGTGAAAATTTGCCAAAAAATCAGAAACTTACTAAGGGGTAGGGATGTAGCGAACGTCGGAAAAAAAGTTCGCGAACATATTCGCGAACTTGCGCAAAAATGCGAGCGGTTCGCGAACGGTTCGCGAACCCCATAGACTTCAATGGGAAGGCGAACTTTAACATCTAGAAAAGACATTTCTGGCCAGAAAAATGATTTTAAAGTTGTTTAAAGGGTGCAACGACCTGGACAGTGGCATGCCAGAGGGGGATCAAGGGCAAAAATGTATCTGAAAAATCTGCCTGTGTGTGCTTGGAAGAGATAGTGTAGGGGGAGAGCTGTTAGTGATTTCAGGGACAGATGATAGTAAGCTTGCTGGCTAGTAATCTGCTTGATACTGCTCTGTATTGGAGGGACAGAAGTCTGCAGGGATTTGAGGGACATTTTAGCTTAGGTAGCTTTGCTGGCTAGTAATCTACTGTTCTCTTTAAACAACTGCCATACGTTGACCTTGTAGGCATTGTTTGCCCAGTTTTTTTGGACGCAGCCACTGAAGCACAGTTGCCAGAAAAAATATGCCATATAAATGCTGAAAATAGTAATTTTTCGCCATACGTTGACCTTGTAGACATTGTTTGCCCAGTTTTTTTGGACGCAGCCACTGAAGCACAGTTGCCAGAAAAATTATGCCATATAAATGCTGAAAATATAAATTTTTTTGGTTGCAGCCACTGAAGCACAGAGGCCAGAAAAATTATGCCATATAAATGCAGAAAATATGCATTTTTTTGGTCGCAGCCACTGAAGCACAGTTGCCAGAATAATTATGCCATATAAATGCAGAAAATATGCATTTTTTTGGTCGCAGCCACTGAAGCACAGTTGCCAGAAAAAATATGCCATATAAATGCTGAAAATAGTCATTTTTTGCCATATACGTTGAGTCAACGTATGGCAAAAAATTACTATTTTCAGCATTTATATGGCATATTTTTTCTGGCCTCTGTGCTTCAGTGGCTGCGGCCAAAAAAACTGGGCAAACAATGCCTACAAGGTCAACGTCGTTGACCTTGTAGGCATTGTTTGCCCAGTTTTTTTGGCCGCAGCCACTGAAGCACAGAGGCCAGAAAAAATATGCCATATAAATGCTGAAAATAGTAATTTTTTTGGTCGCAGCCACTGAAGCACAGTTGCCAGAAAAATTATGCCATATAAATGCTGAAAATATAAATTTTTTTGGTTGCAGCCACTGAAGCACAGAGGCCAGAAAAATTATGCCATATAAATGCTGAAAATATAAATTTTTTTGGTTGCAGCCACTGAAGCACAGAGGCCAGAAAAATTATGCCATATAAATGCAGAAAATATGCATTTTTTTGGTCGCAGCCACTGAAGCACAGTTGCCAGAAAAATTATGCCATATAAATGCAGAAAATATGCATTTTTTTTGGACGCAGCCACTGAAGCACAGTTGCCAGAAAAAATATGCCATATAAATGCTGAAAATAGTCATTTTTTGCCATACGTTGACCTTGTAGACATTGTTTGCCCAGTTTTTTGGTTGCAGCCACTGAAGCACAGAGGCCAGAAAAAATTAAACCAGTAGGGTTTGCACCCTAGTTTGTAACGGTGGCGGAGGGAGGAGGAGGACGCTAAAGGACAGCTGTGTGTGGAGTCATGAGGCTTGAAGAGAAGGACAGCTGCATAGAAGTCAGAACAAGTCTTCCGGCGTGCAGTAACCCTCCGAGATCCACCCCTCATTCATTTTAATAAAGGTCAGGTAATCGACACTTTTGTGACCTAGGCGAGTTCTCTTCTCAGTTACAATCCCTCCTGCTGCACTGAAGGTCCTTTCTGAGAGCACACTTGAGGCTGGGCAAGACAAGAGGTTCATGGCAAATTGTGACAGCTCTGGCCACAGATCAAGCCTGCGCACCCAGTAGTCCAGGGGTTCATCGCTCCTCAGAGTGTCGATATCTGCAGTTAATGCCAGGTAGTCCGCTACCTGCCGGTCGAGGCGTTCTTTGAGGGTGGATCCAGAAGGGTTGTGGCGCTGCCTTGGACAGAAAAACATTTGCATGTCTGACGTTACAGACTGGCCAAAGGGCTTTGTCCTTGCAGGTGTGCTCGTGGCAGGATTACTGGCACCTCTGCCCCTGGAATGTTGATGAGTTCCTGAAGTGACATCACCCTTAAAAGCATTGTACAACATGTTTTGCAGGCTGGTTTGTAAATGCCGCATCTTTTCGGACTTGTGGTATGTTGGTAACATTTCTGACACTTTATGCTTGTACCGAGGGTCTAGTAGCGTTGCGACCCAGTACAGGTCCTTCTCCTTAAGCCTCTTGATACGGGGGTCCTTCAACAGGCATGACAGCATGAAAGACCCCATTCTCACAAGGTTGGATGCAGAGCTATCCATCTCCGCTTCCTCATTATCAAGGACTGCATCATCCACGGTCTCCTCCCCCAGCCACGTACAAGACCAGGGGTCCCCAAAAGGTCACCACTAGCCCCTGGGAAGCCTGCTCCTGTTGGTCCTCCTCCTCCTCCTCCACAAAGCCACCTTCCTCCTCTGACTCCACTTCTGGCACCTCCCTGCGTTGCAGCAGGTGCCTGGGTTCGTTCTGGTGATTCCGACCAGAAATCGTGCGCTTCCAGCTCCTCGTCACGCTGGTCTACAGCCTCATCTGTCACTCGTCGCACGGCACGCTCCAGGAAGAAAGCGAAGGGTATTAGGTCGCTGATGGTGCCTTCGGTGCGACTGACCATATTTGTCACCTCTTCAAAAGGTCGCATGAGCCTGCAGGCATCGCGCATAAGCACCCAGTAACGGGGGAAAAAAATCCCCAGCTGTGCAGATCCAGTCCTACCACCCAGTTCAAAAAGGTACTCGTTGACGGCCCTTTGTTGTTGCAGCAGACGTTCCAACATAAGGAGCGTTGAATTCCAGCGAGTCTGGCTGTCAGAAATCAAACGCCTGACTGGCATGTTGTAGCGCTGCTGAATGTCAGCAAGGCGTGCCATGGCTGTGTAGGAACGTCTGAAATGGGCCGACACCTTTCTGGACTGGGTGAGAACGTCCTGGAATCCTGGGTACTTGGAGACAAAACGTTGGACTATTAAATTTAACACATGTGCCATGCAGGGCACATGTGTTAAATTGCCTAGTCTCAACGCTGCCAACAGATTGCTTCCATTGTCACACACCACTTTTCCGATCTGCAGTTGGTGTGGGGTCAGCCACCGATCGGCCTGTGACTGCAGAGATGACAGGAGTACAGATCCGGTATGGTTTTTGCTTTCCAGGCACGTCATCCCCAAGACAGCGTGACAACGGCGTACCTGGCACGTCGAATAGCCTAGGGGGAGCTGGGGGTGCACAGGTGTGGAGGAGGAGAAGGAGGACCCAGCAGCAGAGTAAGAAGAAGAAGAAGACGAGGTAGAGAGCGATGGAGGAGTAGAGGTGGTGGCAGAACCGCGTGCAATCCGTGGCGGTGACACCAACTCCACTGTTGTTGTTGAGCTACCCATTCCCTGCTTCCCAGCCATTACCAAGTTCACCCAGTGGGCAGTGTAGGTGACATACCTGCCCTGACCATGCTTGGAGGACCATGCGTCAGTAGTCATATGGACCTTTGGCCCAACACTAAGTGACAGAGATGCGGTAACTTGGCTCTGCACATGTTGGTACAGGTGTGGTATTCCCTTTTTAGAAAAAAAATTGCGGCTGGGTACCTTCCACTGCGGTGTCCCAATTGCTACAAATTTGCGGAAGGCCTCAGAGTCCACCAGCTGGTATGGTAAAAGCTGGCGGGCTAAGAGTGCAGACAAGCCAGCTGTCAGACGCCGGGCAAGGGGGTGACAGTCAGACATTGGCTTCTTACGCTCAAACATGGCCTTCACAGAAACTTGGCTGGTGGCAGATGACTGGGAATGGGAACAGGTGGTCAAGGTGGAAGGCGGAGTGGAGGGTGGTTCAGACGGGTCAAGGAGAGCAGAGGTAGAGCAGTAAGATGCTGGACCAGAAGGAGTGTGGCTTTTAGTTTGCCTGTTGCCTTTGAGGTGTTGCTCCCAAAGTGCTTTGTGCTTGCCGCTCATGTGCCTTCGCATAGAAGTTGTACCTATGTGGCTGTTGGGCTTACCAAGGCTCAGTTTCTGACTGCACTCATTGCAAATTACAATGCTTTTGTCAGAGGCACACACATTAAAAAAATCCCACACTGCTGACTTTTTGGAAGTGTGCGATCTGGCGGTAACAGTAGAAGTTGGCGGAGTTGGCGGTATTGGCGGCAATGGCGGGTGCGTTGGCCGGCTGAACACAGGTGCCGATACATGTTGTTGCCCTGCTGATCCCTGCGGGCTGTCCTCCCTGCTTCTTCTAAGTCTTATTCTCCTACTGCCTCTCTGACTCTCCGTCTCTCCATCTGAACTACCCTCCTCTTGCTCTCTTCTACTAGGCACCCACAAAACATCAATCTCCTCATCATCATTCTCCTCAGATGCATCAATTTCTTCTGACACATCACAGAAGGAAGCAGCAGCGGGGACCTCCTCCTCATCACTCATTATGTCCATCTCTATCGTGTTCTCTGCCAGAATTAAATCTGGTGTAAGGTCCTCATCTCCTTCATCTTCTTCTGGCAATAATGGTTGCGCATTACTCAGTTCAAGAAACTCATTGGAAAATAACTCCTCTGACCCCAGTGAAGAAGGGGCACCGGTGGTGGAGGAAGTGTTACGTGGGGTGGCCATAGCAGTGGAGGATGAGGAGGATGTTGTGGTAAAGTTAGAAACGGTAGAGGATGGGGTGTGCTGTGTAAGCCAGTCAACTACCTCTTCAGCATTTTGGGAGTTCAGGGTCATTGGCTTTTTAAAACTGGGAAATTTGCTAGGGCCACAGGATTGCATAGCAGCACGGCCCCTAGCACGGCCTCTGCGTGGCGGCCTGCCTTTGCCTGGCATTATTTTTAAAAAAACAACAACAACAACAAAAACTCAGTTGGTTTTTCTGGAAACGATAATACACACAGCTAGATGGCGGGTTGAAGAAAACACTGTGCAAATAATGCCTACAAAGTCAACGTATACACTACTACAGCGGTGGATACGGATTACGTAAAATATATGAATGCTGCTTGAAAAAAAGTAACTCAAGTGGTTTTTCTAGAGACGATAATATTATCAATATTTAGACAAAATGTGAACAAGCTCACACAGCTCGATGGCGGGTTGAAGAAAACAGTGTGCAAATAATGCCTACAAGGTCAACGTATACACTACTACAGCGGTGGATACGGATTACGTAAAATATATGAATGCTGCTTGAAAAAAAGTAACTCAAGTGGTTTTTCTAGAGACGATAATATTATCAATATTTAGACAAAATGTGAACAAGCTCACACAGCTCGATGGCGGGTTGAAGAAAACAGTGTGCAAATAATGCCTACAAGGTCAACGTATACACTACTACAGCGGTGGATACGGATTACGTAAAATATATGAATGCTGCTTGAAAAAAAAGTAACTCAAGTGGTTTTTCTAGAGACGATAATATTATCAATATTTAGACAAAATGTGAACAAGCTCACACAGCTCGATGGCGGGTTGAAGAAAACAGTGTGCAAATAATGCCTACAAGGTCAACGTATACACTACTACAGCGGTGGATACGGATTACGTAAAATATATGAATGCTGCTTGAAAAAAAGTAACTCAAGTGGTTTTTCTAGAGACGATAATATTATCAATATTTAGACAAAATGTGAACAAGCTCACACAGCTCGATGGCGGGTTGAAGAAAACACTGTGCAAATAATGCCTACAAGGCCAACGTATACACTACTACAGCGGTGGATACGGATTACGTAAAATATATGAATGCTGCTTGAAAAAAGTGACTCCGGTGTTTTTTTCTGGAGACGGTAATATTATGGATATTTAGACAGAATGGGAACAAGGTCACACAGCTCGATGGCGGGTTGAAGAAAACAGTGTGCAAATAATGCCTACAAGGCCAACGTATACACTACTACAGCGGTGGATACGGATTACGTAAATATATGAATGCTGCTTGAAAAAAGTGACTCCGGTGTTTTTTCTGGAGACGGTAATATTATGGATATTTAGACAGAATGGGAACAAGGTCACACAGCTCGATGGCGGGTTGAAGAAAACAGTGTGCAAATAATGCCTACAAGGCCAACGTATACACTACTACAGCGGTGGATACGGATTACGTAAAATATATGAATGCTGCTTGAAAAAAGTGACTCCGGTGTTTTTTCTGGAGACGGTAATATTATGGATATTTAGACAGAATGGGAACAAGGTCACACAGCTCGATGGCGGGTTGAAGAAAACAGTGTGCAAATAATGCCTACAAGGCCAACGTATACACTACTACAGCGGTGGATACGGATTACGTAAAATATATTATGGCTGCTTGAAAAAAGTGACTCCGGTGTTTTTTCTGGAGACGGTAATATTATGGATATTTAGACAGAATGTGAACAAGGTCACACAGCTCGATGGCGGGTTGAAGAAAACAGTGTGCAAATAATGCCTACAGGGCAAATAATGCCTAAAAGGTCAACTTATACACTACTACAGCGGTAGTAAAATAAAAAAAAGTAAAATAAAAAAAAAATGAATATTAAAAAAAAAAAATTAAAGTTGGTGCTGCTGAACTACTAGGAGCAGCAGATTAGCACACCAGTCCCACTCCCCAACACTGCTAGACTAATAGCACTGGGCTCTTATAGTAGTAGTAGTAGTAGTAGTAGTAAAACAACAAAAAAATAAATAAAAGCAGTCCTTACAAGGACTACTGTTATTGCAGCAGTCAGCAGATGAGATCAGAAGCAGGACAGCTGCCCACTGCAGCTACATACAGAGCACTGCAGTAGAAGGTAGATTACTAGCCAGCAAAGCTACCTAAGCTTAAATGTCCCTCAAACCCCTGCAGACTTCTGTCCCTCCAATAACAGAGCAGTATCAAAACGATTACTAGCCAGCAAACTTTCAACTGTCCCTGAAATCACTAACAGGCAGCAGCTCTCTCCCTACACTATCTCTTCAGCACACACAGGCAGAGTGAAAAAACGCTGCAGGGCTTCGGTTTTTATAGGGAAGGGGAGTGGTCCAGGGGAGAGCTTCCTGATTGGCTGCCATGTACCTGCTGGTCTGGGGTGAGAGGGCAAAAAAAAGCGCCAACAATGGCGAACCCAAAATGGCGAACGTCGCGCGACGTTCGCGAACTTCCGGCGAGCGCGAACACCCGATGTTCGCGCGAACAGTTCGCGACATCTCTACTAAGGGGCAGATTAACCTAACCTAATTAACCTTCGATATTCGACTGCCGAATGTAAATCCTTCGACTTCGAATATTGAAGTCGAAGGATTAACGCAAATAGTACGATTGAACGAAAAATCGATTTGAAGGATTTTAATCCATCGATCAAACAATTTTTCTTCGACCAAAAAATTGCTAGAAAGCCTATGGGGACCTTCCCCCTAGGCTAACATTGTACCTCAGTAGGTTTTAGGTGGTGAAGTAGGGGGTCGAAGTTTTTTTTTAAAGAGACAGTACTTCGATTATCGAATGGTCGAATAGTCGAACGATTTTTAGTTCGAATCGTTCGATTCGAAGTCGTAGTCGAAGGTCGAAGTAGCCAATTTGATGGTCGAAGTAGCCAAAAAAAACATTTGAAATTCAAAGTTTTTTTTATTCTATTCCTTCACTCGAGCAAAGTAAATGGGCCCCTAAATGTATGACGACTATTGGCCTATTTTTTCACCAAAATTAATTTCTCCAGGTCCAGCTGGAGAACTTCCATTGTAAATATAGATCAGCAACTTTGGCTACTCGTTAAATACATTATATCCTCAATGCTAATATCCCATATGTCAAGGAAGGAGGATTGCTGGCTCCAGTGTGTCCTGGTCATTAAAAGGTACTGCTGTAGATTCCCTGGAGTCTGTGTCACACTCCCGAAGTACATATATCATAGAGAAGAAAGGAATAAACAGCTTCAGGCAGTACTTAATAAACTGCAAGTGTTCATTTATTAGCAGTGTGCAACCTGCTAATAAATGAACACTTGCAGTTTATTAAGTACTGCCTGAAGCTGTTTATTCCTTTCTTCTCTATGAAATATCCCATATGTCATTGCTTTATGAAATAAACTAACAAGTGTATTTTCCCCAATATAAATGTATGTGGAATATACAGTAGCGTCATTTTGCAAAGAAAAATGTCAACATATTACGCTTGCAATGATGTAATAATGATTTTAAGTACATATAAAATCTTGCCGCAAAAATACACCAAACTTTGGGAGATTTAGATGAGGAGGCGTTTTCACATAATACCTTAAACACTGTACATGATTAGTGATACCATACCTCCATGGAGAACTATTATATCTACCTGTAGGTATCTTGATCCATATCAACAATGTCTGATCTAATGAATAAAACAAAACAAGCTGCAGCTTTCAAACAGTGCGATCAAAATTCTTTTGATAACATTTAGCAAAAACAGTTTAAAGCAAAATTCACATATTGTGAATTGTTAGGGATACCAAGTTTATTCAGGTAGGCAGCAACAAATGAACAGTGAATGACTGTTGCAGAACATACAAGACATATTTTTTGAGGCTCAGGATAGGAACTCCAATGCTACAGTCTTCAAGCTGCACTCCAATCCTTCTACGTTCCAAAAACTTCAAAAGCCCCCCTAGAGTGCAGACCTGCATAGAAAAATGTAAGATCAAGAAATTAGTGACATAATAAGTTTAAGATTATAAGTTTTAAGACCTCAGGAAAAACATAAGAAAGTGTCCTATATCCAATGTAATTGCATCACAGGGCTGCATATATCTATACCTATAGTTAACATCCGCCAGTATCTTTTTGATTTTATGTGGTTAACTGAACTGTAATCTAGGAAACATCCTCTTCAAAGAAATAGGGATCCTAAATGAATTAATTACCTCTCATGTTACTTTCCTATTAAAGCTTGAAATGAAATGTGTGTTATGCTTTACTAAATTATACCAATATTTTCTTTATTTATGATAAGTTGGAAGGCGTTTGTTTGTTCTCTCTGCATGGGCTCCCCCTGGGTACTCCCACACATGAAAAACATACAGCCATCTGTTAGTTTCACTTTAGTACTTCCTGTCACTTAGGGGCACATTTATTAAGGCTCGAATATCGAGGGTTTGACCCTCAAAGTAAAATCCTACGAATTCGAATATCGAATTCGAAGGATTTACTGCAAATCCTACGATCGAACGATCAAAGGATTTTAATCAATCGATCAAAGGATTTTCCTTTGATCAAAAAAACCTTAGAAAAGTGATGGGGAAGGCCCCCATAGGCTAACTGTCACGGTCGGCACCCAACACCAGAACAAAACACCAGGCACCCTGGTCTCGGCTCGTGCTTCACCAGTAGTGTGACCGCCTTTGGGCCTCGGGAGGAGCCCTCGGCTTACTTGGATGCCACCTGAACTTAAACGAGAGGTGCAAGATGAGGGTTCTGGATAAGCAGAGGGGCACGACAGTAAAGCAAAGTCTTTGGACAGAAGATCGTAGTACAAAGCATTTAGGCAAAAGAGTAGTCAGATCAGGCCGGGTCGAGGCAGGCAGAGAATAAACGTTATCAGGCAGGCAAGGGTCAAACCAGGAAGTCAATCAGAGGGTTAATCAGAGGAGGTAGTCGCAGGGGCGATCCTGGCCCCTCTGCTGCCTGAGGCAGCAGCAGTTGCTGCTGCCCCCCCTCCCCTGGAAATTTGCTCTTAAAGTACCAGGAGCAGCATTTTTGCTGCCCCTGGTACCTAGTGGGGCGCTGCTGCCTGAGGCGACAGCCTCAACTTGCCTCATTGGCGAAGCACCCCTGGGTAGTCGGTAATCAGGCAAGGGTCAGGATCCAGAGGTCAGAATAGTCAAAAGCCAGGCAAGGGTCACAAACATTAATCAAACAAGTTCAGGATACGAAATAGCTACAGCTCAGAAGCACCAGGTAAAAACCTATCACGGGCAAACTCCCACAGCCCTAATGGCCTTTAAATAGCATTTTGAATTACGTGCCATTGCGCGCTGACGTCACTACACAGGAGCGCGCCGCGCGCGCCTTAAGAAGCCGGCGCCTGCGGCCTAAAAGAAGCTCCTCGCTGCGACGGGCGTCCCCGCCGAGGGGGCGGCAGGCGTCCCTGCCGTCTCCCCACTAGACCACCAGGTACGTTCCTTACACTAACATTAAACCTCGATAGGTTTAAACTGCCGAAGTATGTAGTCAAAGTTTTTTTTAAAGAGACAGTACTTCGACTATCGAATGGTCGAATAGTCGAACGATTTTTTGTTTGAATTGTTCGAATCGAAGTCGAAGCCGTAGTCAAAGGTCATAGTAGCCTATTCGATGGTCGAAGTACCCAAAAAAATACTTTGAAATTCGAAGTTTTTTTACTTAGAATCCTTCACTCGAGCTTAGTAAATGTGCCCCTTAGAGTTAGTCACAACTTCAGAGGAGCTGATAAAACTAATTACCAGTCCACCAAGATGCTCCTGACAATAAGATACTCAAAGGCTGTTTTTTTACATAAGAAAGAGATTTGTTTGTTTAAAGGTAGATAATGGGCTCTGAAGAAATTGCCCTGTTTATAAAGTAAGCTCACCAAAAATCTGCACAAATTTTCAAATTAGTGCTTTATATAATTGCAATGCATATTTGTGCAGAAAAGACTCCTCAACAACAGTAAATAGATTTTTTTACCCGATGGGTTAAATATGGTAAAAGGCTGAGAAGTTTGATGAATTTTAGAAAATGTACCCCTATACATCAATAAATTTGTTCAGTGACACAAGTATTGTTTAAATTTCAGTGCTTGCATGAACCCACTCATTACTACACATACATTACACATCTGGGCTCATTTATAAAGACTAGGCAAAATTGCTCCTGGGCAGTAACACATGGCAACCAATCAGGTGATTTCAGTGCTTACTCTGCAGCTGACTGAAAAAGCAAATCACTGATTGGTTGCTATGGGTTACTGCCCAAGTGCAAATTAGCCCAGTGTTTATATATAACATTGAGTTTTAAGGGTGCATTAATATTATTGTGTACAATCCTCATACATTATGTGAAGGAAAATCAATGGCTTTGTGACATCTTTAATACGTGCATATGTGTAAGTCTGCAGTCTACTCATAAAATTAGGAACAGTGCAGATAGAGGAAGAAATGTCTGTTTATTTACCATCTTTGGGCAGTCAAAGGGAATGATGGAAGAGAGGTGCAGAATTTTCTCTGATTCTGTAACATTAGAAGGTAAAGTGGGAAAATTCCCAGAAAGGATCCTTCTCTTGCAAATCTGCAGGCCTGGGTGTTACAAAAACACACAATGCTATTTTACTACATCTAAATTTGCTTTTAAGGAACAGTAACACAAAAAAATTAGGGGGCCGATTCACTAACTTCGAGTGAAGGATTCGAAGGTAAAAAACTTCGAATTTCTAAGTTTTTTTGGGCTACTTCGACCTTCGACTACGTTCGATCGAACTATCTCGATATTCGAAGTCGAAGGATTTTAATTCCTAGTCGAATATCGAGAGTTAATTAACCCTCGATATTCGACCCATAGTGAATCAGCCCCTAAGTGTTTTAAAGTAATGAAAATATCATACACTGTTGCCCTATACTGGTAAAACTGATCTGTTTGCTTCAGAAACACTACTATAGTTCAAATAAACAAGTTGCTGTGTATAAAGATAAAAATATAGGAAGGCTGGTATTTTTTTTACAGAAAAGTTAGCAACCCTAGGGGGTTATTTACTCAAATGTTTCTCATAATTTGAATAAAAGAAACTCGGCCAAACTCCCATTCACGATTTTACCTTATTTATTAGTAAAATAACTCTAAAAAGTTGGTTCAGTAAAAGTCTCAATAACATCTAGTGAAAACTCGAACCGTACAAATTTTTTGGATGTGGCTCCCGAATCACATCCCACGCAGCCCACGATATCTTCAAACTGGTATAGGGAAATCTCTCATTGACTTATACATGACCTTGACAGGTTTGAGATTGCGGATTTCCGAAATTTTGACTTTTTGCAGCTTCGGGCTATAATAAATCTCAAAAAAATTTGAGTTTTTGCCTAAAAAAAACGAGTTTAGTAAATAATCACCCGAGTGTTAAGATCTGTTATCCAGAGAAATTCAAATATAGACAATGTTATTCCCCTCAGTATATTGATTAGATAAAAAGTCTATATTTGATACATTGCCTTTCCTCTGTAACATCATCTGAAAACTCTAATACCCAAGCATATCAGATAACAGACCTCTAACTTGGTGTTACTGCAGGCATACGGCCATCTATTGGGTGTGAGCAGTTAGTTCACGGACAAGCCATTTCTAGCTTTTAGTTGCAGGCTTTAATTTTAAAACTAATTGTTTTAAGGTTATTAGAATGTTCAGAGTTCACCAACAGGACCAAATCTTGTTGAACTCTGAACATTTCCTACATGCCATCTTTTTCTGGCCTTAATCAGAGTTTGACTTTCAGAACTAAAATAGCTAAACTATTTCTTATACATATCTCAGACAACTGAAGTGTGCCTAAATATGAGTTTGTCTATGCCCCCAACAGAAACGTTAAGTGCATTGCATGATACCAAAATCCACATGTGGGAATACAACAATCTCAGGTCTGGTACTTCCACGAGTTTCTTCGTTACTGCAAAAATCTGTAAGAATAGTGATAACGGGTTTCATTCTGTAACCAGTGGGAAAGATTAATTATAAATACGTAGACAAAGTGAAAACATATACAAGATTAACAACTGGATAACTTTCAATTGCTGGAACTTTGTACTCAATAAAAGGGGTAGTTTAGCATTACAGCAAGATTTATAGAAACAACCCAGTAACATAATCTGAAAATAATACATGGCAGGCCAGTTGTTTCTAAACTAAACAGCTAAACTAGAACCTTTGTGTACTGCCAGCTAGTTTAGCATAGCAAACCTTATGTCATAATAAAGAATAGGACTTAATACAGACTGGACTTTATTTTTGCATAATATATTTGCTTACTAGGTGGTGGCAGTCCCAGCTATATAGTAATTCAGTATTCCCAGCTCTGTTGTCACTATTCTGCTATGCTACCAAGTAGGGATGCACAGAATTCATTATTTGGGATTTGGCGGAATCCCCGAATCCTTCATGAAATCCTAATATACAAATTAGGATTAGGATTCGGTTTGGCCAGGCACAAAGATATGGCTGAATCTGAATCCTACTGAAAAAGGCCAAATCCTGGCCAAATCCCGAATTCCATGCATCCATCCCTACTACCAAGTCCTAAATTCCAACCTGCCAGGCAAGTCATGGTGTTTTCCAGCGTCGGACAGGCCTGTTAGAGTACCTGAGGATTTTCTAGTGAGCTCAGGACCTAGTAAGACCCAGCTGAGGAAAATTCCCATTAACACTTTTATAAGCCTATATAAACTCTATATAGTTTGCCACTGTCTACATTAAATTGTGAGGGGGGGCCTTGAAGCCTGAAGGTTCCGGAGGGCCCTAAGAGGACCCGTCTGATATTTCACAACCCTTTCTGCACATATAAGACCTTTTAATCATTAGCAATCACAGTATTAATCTTTGTATAACCAGAGAAAGAGTTTTTTATAATAGAAACTTAGACTATAAGATTGTTTTGCTTAAATATATCTGGTTGATGAACCAGGCTCCTGCTGACACTTAGCGGCACATTTACCAAAGGTCAAATTTCAAATTAATTTGAATTATATTTAACTCTAATAAATTTGAATATAATCAAAATTCGATTGGGGGGGTATTTAATAAAAAAAAATTAAAAACTTGAACCAATATAAATGACCCGAAAACTCTAATCAAATTTGACTAAACTCGAATCGAGCTTTTTCTCCGAAAAAAAACTTGAATGTCAGGAAGGCTAGAAAAATGTTTCAATTGGTCCCTGGACCTCTCCCATTGACTTATACACAAACTTGGCAGGTTTTAGGTGGTGAATAGTCAGATTCGAATTTCTACAGGGCCATGGTTTGATAAATCTCGAATTTGACAGTTTTGACCATAAAAAACCAAGTGTCTATATTCCCCAAAAAGGAAAAAATATTCAAAGGTTTAGTTATAAGGAGTGAAAGTCCATAGAGTATAAAAATTTAAATGAAAACAGAAATAAAGTTGCTTTTTGGAAATTTGAAGTCTGCATTCCTGCTATGTTTAGAACTGAAAAAGTACTGAAAAAGTTATGTTCATTCATAATACAATGAGAATGGACAATACAATGAGTATACTGTATATAAAATATAAGATTACTCATGGATCGAAGAAAGTCAGAGAACGGCTGGTCCTGCTTTGCACTTGTCACTATACACCTTGGGTGCAAATCAGCAATAACTAAAAAAATAGAAAGACACCAGTGTTAAAAAAAGTAATCAACAGAAAATTAGAGTAATACTGATAAGTGAAAGGTAAAATGGAAAAAAAAAAAACGTACATGCATGTAACACATTTTTTATTATGATTATTATCTTTATGTTTAACAGTTTCCTTACTTCTTTTTAGCATTTTGAACTCTTCGGTTTCAGGAGCATCTGGCATAAAGTGAACAGAGCAATCATTTGAGTTGTAGTACACCACAGCCAGTACTCCGGCGTGCCACAGTACAGACAAATAGATCTGCAAACAGAGAGAGGACTGTTGTCTCTAATTTTAGCAACTTTGTTTAATGCATCACAAAATGTTATGGTTGTCTTACTGCGAGAGTGTTGAATAATGCAAGAGCTTCATCTTTCAATTCAATGCTAGAACTGAATGTACATAGTAAGCAAAAAAAATTAGCAGGTTTTTATCTCTCTCTAATTATGCCAAAATAAAGGTATTATACTCAGTATGATATCTGAGTCAGTTAAATAACTTAAAACAACTGAAAGACTGAAATATCAACAAAATGCTTTTTAAATATTTGTAAAAGTACTAAACAAGATCCTTCAGTATGAGTGATATACTAAAATGTAATTGGAGTAGTGTAATGTGAAACATAGAAGTTCTGAGACTCTATGTTACTACACAGCAATGCAATCAAAGACAAACCAGCGCTTGAAGCATGGAGGTGGGGGGGGGGAGAAAAAGGGTGTGGGGAGAAGAGAAAGAAAAAAGGAAGAATATAGTGTAGTAGATTTGATTTATTGACTTATGATCATGTATTTAAGTTTTTTACCATCACATTTGTCCCTGCAGATAAAGATAAAGTGTCACAAATACTTTAGTTGTCATATAATATAGTGCAAAGTGTTTATACCGGCAGTTATACCTTTCTCAAAATTACAAATATTGCAAGTGCATTTGCTTATCTAGTTTTCAAAAAATAAAGTGTCGAGAGTTTAAGTTTAACAGCACCATTGTATGTACCTAAAAAAATTGTATTTATACCTAAAAAAATTGCTACAGTGAGCAATTCATTTTGATTTTAAATTAACAATAAAATAGTTTATTTATTAAGTGATTTTTTTATCCAAAAAAAAAAGTTCTTGCAGTGCACTTACAAACACAAATAACCTTTTGTGCCCATCAACGCCAAAAGTCTCACAGCTTACTCACAGACTGAGATATATGTCACGCTTCTCATTTGTTACTACAGGGACACAATAGGTGTCTTGTATATACTTTATAAAAAGAAGGGGGGGGGGACTAATAGCGAAAAACTGTTTTTATTGCATTACATAAAAGCTAATAATATATAAAATAAAACTGACAATATTGATAAATATGTGTATCAAATATGTCCATATCTGGGGGGTATATACTAAACTACTACATTTTTATCATTTTTTTATTAAAACAAACTCGACAACTCCCATCCACGAATTTACCTCAATTATCTTATAATCAATTTGAAAAAGTCAGTGTGGGGAAAAAAACTCAATAAAATTGTACGAAAATTCTGATTGTACTACTTTTTACAATTTGCCGCCCGAATCATACAATTTTTAAGAGTTGTCGCCCAAAAAACACCAACTTTAGCAGATTATCCAGTGCAGATAATGACGTCAAGAAACAACTTCAGGGATATCTGCCATTGACTATGTGACCTCGGCAGGTTTAAGATGGAGTATTTTTGGATTTTGATTTTTAGCAGCTTTGGGGTATAATAAATCTCGAAAAGTTTGAGTTTTTTTCCTCTATATATTCAAGTTTTTCACTCGACCACAAAAAAATCAAGCCTTCATAAGTAGGCCCCTTAGAGTCCACAGGGATGTTAAAGACCCTGGTGGTTCCGGGTCTCTACCAAACTTTTCACCTCAGCACCTCTGTGTGTGGCAACAGTTTCTGGGTATGTTTCGGCATCCTTAGTGACGTCAACACAACATCCCTTTTTTTTCTACCCCCCATCTCCATGCTTCAAGCGCTAGTCTGTCTTCGATTGCATTGATGTAAGGTTTCTGGAGAAGAACTTCTTCACCTGGCTTAGGAAGAAAGACTCTTTTGTGGGATTCTTGCTGTTTTGTAAACGTTACTACACAGGGTAGCATTTGGAAAGGGACCAGCATGCTGTGAAACTAAAGTATACAATCGGTTTCAAGTATTTCACAGGAAACTGTCCGGTCCATGTTTTGCTATGGTAGAGGTCTTTGTAAAATGAACTTGCATGACATTTGAACCAAAGAGGGATACAATGAGTCGGCTCACCAATTGGCAGCTCAGGAATGTGAAGAGCCTGTTAGCTGAGTTTCTCTGACTATGCTGTCAGGTGTCCAGTAGCTAAAAAAGCAGCAAACTTATTGTACAAACAATGGTGTTCTCTCATACAGAGGAGTGATCCTGAAGGTGCTTTAACAGTAATCCTTTATTCAATCCAATAAAAGCATAGGCACAGTGACACAGTAACAGTAATTTCAACAAATGATTGTTCGCACATAAACAGGCGGAACACAAATACAAAAACATAACCTTTCCTAAATTTATCAGAAGCACAGGTATAATGTATGCATACAAAATCTAAAAAATCTTCAGGAAAAAATACATCTTTTTGTATTTTTTTGTGCAAATATTCTTTTCATATAATAGTTAACTGTGCAAATAACTTTTTTTGGCAGTGACAACACAGGAAAAAGGTTGAGATTTGGGAAAGTGAATTTTCCAAATGTTAGTAAATCAGCCCCCATGGGGTAAATTTATCAAAGAGTGAAGTTCCGCCACTAGAGTGAAATTCCGCAGCTCTCCATTCATTTCTATGGGATTTTGAATGGCGTATTTATCAATGGGTGAAAGTGAAATTTCACCCTTTGATAAATATGCCTTTAAAAATCCCATAGAAATGAATGGAGAGTGGCGGAATTTCACTCTAGTGGTGGAACTTCACTATTAACTTCACTCTATGATAAATATACCCCCATGTGTCCATGCTCACTATATTATGTTGGCAAAAAGTATAAACCTTTCTTTAAAGAAAACATTTTCAAAAGTAATTTTAAAAATGCTTTAGATTTTCAAAAAAAAGGAGCATTGGCATATCTTTGTGCTTCATTTCTGTGCAATGCAATGTTAAAGGGGTTGTTCACTTTCCAAACATTTTTTCAAGTTCAATTGTTTTCAGATTGTTCACCAGAAATAAAGACTTTTACTTTACTTTCCATTTTTTACAGTTTTTCCAAAATCTAAGTTTAAAGTTTAATATTCCTGTCTCTGGTGTTTTAGTTTGGCAGCACAATAATTCGGGCGCAGATTCTGAACTGTTACAATTTTGCAACATGGGGAAGCACATTTATTAAGGGCCGAATTTCAAATTTATGTTTGTTTTTTTAAACTCACGTGAATTCGATTTTACTAGAAATTTGAATATTGAATTATTTATTTTTAAAAAAATGAATAAATTCAGACTAATTTTACTGACTCAAAAACTCAAATCGAATTCGACCAAAAAAAAAAAATTGAATGTCAGGAAGGCTACAAACAACTCCAAATTGGTCACTGCACCTGTCTCATTGACTTATAAAGTCATAAGGCAGGTATTATAAATCTTGAAAATTCCAATTTTTTAAAAAAACTGGTATCGAGTTTGGATAATTCCCTAGTCGGATTTGACAGTTTTGACCATAAAAAACAAAAACAAAAATTCGAATTTTCAATTAGACCCTTAATAAATCTGCCCCTTAGTTGATACACTTCTCAGCAGCATCTCTGGAGTATTAGCAACTATTGTATCAATACAATACTGCCTTTAATGAAACTCAGGGATTCTGCCCAGCAAGACAAAGATAAGAAATGTATCAACTAATGTATCAATTTAGATCAGTTTACAGAGTCGACAAAACTGCTCCCAGAGCTGTTTCAAAAGGTGAAAACTGACACTTTAGGGCAGAGACACACGCTGCTATTTCGGGAGATTAGTCACCCAGCGACAAATCGCTTCTTCGGGTGACTACTTTTCCCACCGGCTAGAATGTAAACTATGGAAAACGACGCATTCCGAGTGCCATCCCACCGGCAATTTACATTCTAGCCGGCGGGAAGGTAGTTCGGAGAGATTAGCCGCCCGAAGAAGAAGCAATTTGTCACTGGGCGACTAATCTCCCGAAATAGAAGCATTTGTCTCTGCCCTTATACTTCATTGGTCAACATTAGAACAACAGTCACACATAAAAAATAGAAAGTAATTGGAAAAAGTCTTTAATCCCGGTGAACCATCTGAAACCAACTGAACTGAAAAAAGTGTTGGAAGGTGAACAGCCCCTTTAAAGAACCAGTAGCATCAAAAAATATTTTTTTTTGTCCATTGCAATTTCATGTCCTGTTGCCTTTACTGTAACAAACTGCAAGTTTGCTTCAGATCCTGGAATACTGTATATTACCATAATGCTAGCATTCAATAAAAGCCTTTTATAAATGAGTCCCTGAGCATATGTATCAAATGTTTGTTTATTACATACACAAAATGCACAAGCTGCCCCATGCTTGTTTTTAATTATTTGAACAAAGAATTAATGTTTTAGTCACCTTCGGCAAGTATGGTGTACTGTAAAGCCTACATAATTTTTTTAAGCTTAGTATAGGATCTGTTATCTGGAATCCCGTTATCAAAAAAACTCTGGATTACAGACATGCCGTCTCCCGTACATTCCATTTTATCTAAAAATGATTACCTTTTTCTCTGTAATAATAAAACATTACCGTGTCCTATATCCAAACTAAGATATAATGAATCCTTATTGGAAGCAAAACCAGCCCATTGGGTGTATTTAATGTTTACATGATTTTCTAGTAGATTTAAGGTATAAAGATCCTAATTCTGGAAAGATCCTTTATCTGGAAAACCCCAGGTCCCGAGTATTCAGGATAACAGGTCCCATACCTGTAGAAGGCTGCCTGTGACCTATGGGACTAAATCAGGCAAAACTCCTGGCATTCTTCTGGCTTCATAATCTGGCATGTGACTTCTGGTTGCACCAGCCTTTTAATAAGGTTCTTCCAGCAATAAAGGATAAAGGAACTTACAATCATGATTAATCCCGCAGAGTTCTAAATTGGTTAAATGCAGTAAAGTGAGTTGAAGTCTTACAAAAGAGCTATACATCTTGTATGTAACATTTCTTTTAGTGGCTTAGCTGAAACTGGGAGATACAATATTGCCAAAACCTCAAAGTTAACAAGATTGACCTGAAACCATGGTTTGTCACATACATTGCCATTTGACCAATGGTGTTTAATATGACACAAATAAAATGTATTGACCAAATGTTTTTTTTAACACTTTTGAAATGGAAACTTAATATTCTATAACTTTACCTCCGATTCTTCCAGTTTCTCCTCCTCCTCTTGTTCATGTGTGGTGTAAAGAGTGTGATTGGGAATAGTATGTTCACTCATTTTGTCTATTTGGGGAAGATTTAGGAATAAAGGAAGAGTAATTAAAAAATGCAAATAAGCATATTGTACTAGCAATGTTCTTAAATGAATGTTGCCAAATTTGTATAAATATTTGTAACTGGAAATAAAAAAAATCTTACTTATGGTAGGGGGGTAGATTTTAGGGTGAGTAACTATAGCAGAGTTCCCTTTGTCATTATGTTTTATTGAAAATTTTACGAAAACAGAAAAAGCTTACGTATAAACGGGGTCATTTATATCTCACCCCCAATGGAAATTTCGTTAAACTTTAACCATGTATGACTTAGAATTTCATACAGGCTGACTATCCCAAGTTAAAATGCATTACACCAGTCAAACATTTTAAATCCAAATTTGAACTCTTTGGGCAGTACCATACTATGCAGGCGTAGATATGCCAGCGCCAGCCAATTTGCTCCTGTCTACCCCATCTTGAGTATACACACTGATATATGCCCCATGTGTACATTGAGTAGTTGGTCCTGTCAGTACATACTCCAGACTGGGTCGGTGAGAGCAGATCAGTCAAGTGTGACACTGGCCTTAAAGGGGACATGTTACCTTAAGAAATAATTCCAATTCCTATTTTATGATGTTAGTCATAATATCATATATAAAGCTCACTTGCACTTTAAAAATAATTTAAATCTTTTTTTTTTTGTCTTGGAAATTACAATCACAGCAAGTAGGCAGCAGCCATTTTGTTAACACTGTTATTAAGGCAAGCTTTGCACCATGCCTAAAACTTGTTTATGTGCCATAATGGGGCACCTGATGCCCATGCCCATGCACTGGCTACACAATTAAATGGTGAGGAGGGAGCGGGAATGTGGGGAGTGCAGCTATATCCAGTAAGTGCAGAATGGAAAGTGAAATAAATTGCTTGCCCTGCCTCTATGTCCCTAAGACATAGAGGCAGGGCAAGCAATATATGATTGAAGGCTGAGACTTTTAAACAAGTTTATAACAGGTATAGATGTTTTAATATAAAAAATAATTTGGATTTCATGTTTCATTTGAAAAGGACTTTTAAATGGTGAGGAGGGAGCGGGAATGTGGGGAGTGCAGCTATATCCAGTAAGTGCAGAATGGAAAGTGAAATAAATTGCTTGCCCTGCCTCTATGTCCCTAAGACATAGAGGCAGGGCAAGCAATATATGATTGAAGGCTGAGACTTTTAAACAAGTTTATAACAGGTATAGATGTTTTAATATAAAAAATAATTTGGATTTCATGTTTCATTTGAAAAGGACTTTTATTATACAGCTTTTTATGTCTGGTTGACAGATCCCCTTTAACAACAGCAATAACCCCACCTGTCTTTTTAACCACACATCTAAACACTTGTCAAATGTTGTTGTTTTAATCATTCATATTCATTGCCAAAATACAACCTTACATCAGCTCAGATACCACTAAAGCACATATTCAGTCTCTTATTATTTCCTAACTTGACTAATACAACTTACACCTTGCAGGCATTCCAGCACACCCGATACTCCCCTATGCATATCCCTTTACTGACTCCCATTCTACTCTAGAATCAAATTCAGATTACTAACATTCACATTCAAAGCCCTTAACAAATGAGGCCCCTCCCTATATGTCAGCTCTGATCTCAAAATAGTCTCTTTCACCTACACCCTGCTTTTGACCTTTAGCGGTCTTATCCTCTTATCACTTCAACCTATTCCCCACTGCAAGACTTCTCTCATGATTTTGCTTGTCTCTGGAAATCTCTGTCTCGAGTTATCATATGCTCCCCTTCAGTTCAAACCTCTAAAAGCTCCCTAAAGACCCACATGTTTAGGAAAGTATACTCAATGTATCTTGATTAATCAGACATTGTAACATAAATCATCAATTTGTTTCTATAATCCTTATGTTTAAATTGTACCCAAACCCTTCAGATTGTAATTTCTTGCAAGTAGCTAGCCCTGCTAAACCTTTTCTTCTCTATATACCATTGTTTGTTACATTGTTGTAACATCCTTGGTTATTATAACTTAATGTAAACCACTTAGTAATTTGCTAGTGCTATATAAATGATGATGAAATAAATAGGCTCCAGCAGTTAAAGGCCTATTTATAAAAATTAGAATGTGTGTCATTTTAGAGGATTTTTTTTACTACTTCGAATAAACTCACATTTTTATAAAAAAACCTTGATTGTTTGCATGTTTATTAAAAAATATCAATATAAAAAACTTGATTTAATAAAATTGTTGGAAAAAAACTTGAATACCTTGAATTTGTGAGTAAACTTAGGAGTTTGTTAGTTTTAGTTTAAAAAAAACTTGAATTTCGGTAAAAACCCACATTCGAACATTGATAAATGGCAGTTTTTTCCTCTGCACTCCTGGCTCTGACTCCTGAAAGAAGTTGCACTCCAGCAGATTTAAACAGATTACAAATCCTAGAGGAGTCCTGACCCATAACGTTATTTTAGGGCAGAGACATGCGGTCAGATTAAGGGAGATTAATCGCCCGGTGACAAATCTCCTCTTCTTTGGGGCGACTAATCTACCCGAACTGTTAGAATGTAAATCGCTCGGAGCGTTTCGTTTTCTGAAGTTGCCTCATGAGGAAACTTCGGCGACTTCGGAAATCAAAGTGCTCCAATTGCCATTCCGTCGTCGGTTTACATTCCAGGCAGCGGGTAGGTAGGGGAAGGCAGTTTGGGGAGATTAGTTGCCCCGAAGAAGAGGAGATTTGTCGCCGGGCGATTAATCTCCCCGAATCTGACGGTGTGTCTCTGCCCTTAATGGTAAAACCCAGAGAGCAGAAAGGGATAAACAAACACTTATATTGCTATATTTACAAATAATGTTAAAAACATTGGATGTGTTTACATTATGTATATTGTAAAGTTACTTAGAATTATATTTTTTTTTATTAGGCAAGAAAAATCATTTGGGGGTTAGGGACCCCTTCAAATGATGTCACATACATAAAAAAATGTGTGTATGTTAAATATATTCATTAAGAATAAGCCTTTTCAGATTTAAGCAAGACAGAATATGAAGGGGGGTAGTGAAAAGTGTAAGAGAGATTCACCTGAACAGGCTGAAGTAAATTCATACAAGACAGGAAGTTAAGCACACACCAGAGAGACTAAAGGTGATTGGGTAAAAGAAAGAGCGGGAATACCACTAAAGGTAACAAGCCAATGGGAACTAGATTGCATGCTTCAGTGCTTGACTGATGCATCTCAATGGCTGCTAAAAGTGTGTAAAATAAATCCTGCTACAGTAATCTGAATAAGAAAAAATGCAATGCAGTAGCAAAAACAAATAGGCACTGCATGTAGATTATGCCAGCATTCTAATAATGCAATCAAGTGTAAAGAACAATTGAATTTTCATACGCACACAAAGGTATAGGTTTAAATGATGCTTTTGTAAATTATTTCATGTTATAGCAGGCACTTTGAGGTATGCTGACCTGCCACTGTACAAGAAAATCTTCCCATGAACCAGCACACACCAATGACAAATCAAAAGCAACTAGTCAATATTGTAACAACTTCTCCACAGCTTACAGACAACATGTACATAACCCACAATGTATTGCACTGTGATGTTCCTTTCCTTATTGAAATCACTTGTGCAGGGAATTGTGGGGTTTGGAGTAGGGATGTACCGAATCAAGGATTCAGTTCAAGATTCCGCCAGGATTCGGGCTTTTTCAGCAGGATTCAGATTCGGCCGATTCCTTCTGCCCGGCCGAACCAAATCGGAATTATGGGCGGGGAGGGAAATCACGTGACTTTTTGTCACAAAACAAGGATGAAAAAAAAAAAAAATTCCCCTTCTCATCCTAATTAGCATATGCAAATTAGGATTTGGTTTGGTCTAATCTTTCGCAAAGGATTCGGGGGTTCGGCCAAATCCAAAATAGTGGATTCGGTGAGTCCCTAGTTTGGAGGATGCATGAAGGACAGATATCTGTTGACACAAAGTAACAGTCGTAAGCCAGCTCAGCAAGGTAGTCAGACAGATCAGCAGGAGAGCAAGGGGCTAGGCTTAAAGGACCAGTAACATCAAAAAAATTTTTACAAAAATTTGTTACAATACAACGAAAAAAACCCATCAAGACCAATTAAAATTTAAAGTAGCAAATCCTTTATTAAGATATAACTTACAGAAACTCCACTTCCTGTCTTCTACAGAAACGGCTCTCTCCGCACATCCCCAAGGCCAACTGCTGCCTTTGTGATGGCAATCACCTAGCAGCCTAGTTCCCTGTGCCGAGACTCCGCAGCTCCCGCCTCTCGTTTCCGGAATTCCTCCAGAGCGGTTACATCAGTAACAAAACCGGAGTGATTCCAGCACCAAAAGGAGAGCCTTGCACATAATAAGGAAGCCCGAGCATGGCAAAAGGCTGAGGATTGTAACCTCCGCTCTGGAGGAATCGGGAAACGAGCGGCGGGAGTCTTGGCGCTGCTAGGTGATTGGAGCCATCGTGAAGGCAGCAGTTCGCCTTGGGGATGTTCGGAGAGCTGGACAACATTGGGCAGGGCCCTGCAGTTCGCAAACACGCCGGCCAGTTGGTTCACCTTCCGAAGGCAGGCTCTGCAGAGACGCAACTCCCTTTAATAAACCATAAATTGATTGCGTGTCTCCCCAGCAGCCCACAGCAGCAGGCAGAAGGAATCCTCCGGTGCCAGGAGGGTTGAAATAATGCAGGGGCAGGGGGTTCTGGGTTACCCTTGTATGCTGGCGGTCTGCTATGTTACAGTGGGGACAGGCACAATAACACCGCTGCGGCCTTCTGAAGAGCTGGAGGAGATCGACACTCTGTCAGTGAAGAGCCAGAGAAGAGCAATCAAGCACAGCAGCATGGATGGTCGCCCTTTCGCCGTTTCTGTAGAAGACAGGAAGTGGAGTTTCTGTAAGTTATATCTTAATAAAGGATTTGCTACTTTAAATTTTAATTGGTCTTGATGGTTTTTTTTCGTTGTATTGTAACACATTTTTTTGTAAAACATTTTGATGTTACTGTTCCTTTAAGGAACTGTTCCAAACCATTAAATATCATGACAAGTCTGCATATTTTTTTATTGATGCATATTGCAAGTTTGCTTGAAATTATGTTTACTGTTCAAAAAGCTTAAATTATGTTTTTGTGAAGTTCCCCTTTAAAAAGGATTAAAAAAAACTGTACAAGTTGACTGTACAGGTCTTGATATAGGTCCAAGATGGGGACTGAAATGTCAACCTGTACAGTTTTTTTAGAAAAAAATATTTGTTATAAAATATATCTTATAGATATTCAGTGGCGTAACATGAGGGTGCAGACCTTGCAGTGGCGGGGTGCCTGAACCGGGGGCTCTGCTTCCTCTTAACTGTCTTTTTTTGACAGGGAGAGGCCAAGGAGCACGGCACATTCACTTACTAGTGAGGAAGGGGAAGCGGACAGGGAAGAGGGCAGACTGTGGATAGGGGCTGTGGTGAGTGTCAACCCGCTCCAAATATTTTTGCTGGGGGCTCAGCGCTTACTAGTTACGCTACATTTATATATATATATATATATATATATATATTATATATATATATATATATATATATATATATATATATATCATATAAATTATCCTTGATAATTTGGTCCTAATGTGGACTGAACGTTAAGACACAAGTAGTAAGTGAAATAAAGAGTTTTTTGTTTTAAATTGAATACAAGAGAGTGCTGATCCGTACCGACCATATAATATAAATTATATATAGTCACATATATTCTTGCAATGATCAGTTGCTACACAATATATTTTTGTTATTTCAATATCTTGGTGTTAATAAAAAGGTTTAAAAACATGCAGAGCTTAAACCAGAATTGCAGTTTGCTCCTCCTATTATACACAGTAGTAGTTTTTGTATTATAGTATACACTCACGTGTTGGTAAAATAAATGCAAAAGATGTCTTAGTCATTAAAATCACTTCATATGAAAGTGTAAAACCAATAAAAACCATATATTGCTTCCTAAACACGTATACAGCCGTAATCTATGAGATGTCATATTCAGATTTCTAGATAACAGAACTGTCTCAGTCCTATCTAAATCCATAAAAGAGGTAAGCATTTGTACTTTTAGACCAGGAATGCCCATACTTTGCTAATACGAGGTCTACTTTCAGTGATTTTTTCTCATTATGATCTACATCCATAAAAACATTGTTAGCATTCTGTTCCATGAGAAACATTACATTGATTTATGAGAGAATTTATATTGCTATATTTAACAACTATTTCTTATGTAACCTTAACGTAATATCTATCTGAATGAGAAGCATGAATAGGAGGGTAATTTAGACAAGCTGTTTGTTGAAAGTGTCTTGAGATCAACTGATCACCAGCTAAAGGTCTACTGGTAGATCCCGATCTACCTTTTGGGCACCCCTGTCTTAGACCATGTATATTTACTCACAACAATTTGTCACAGCTGTGAACATCCAAAGGATTGGATGCAGGAAGAGGATCGCTCCGTGGTGCTGGCTGGAAGAACCCCAGGCCAGAGCAGTTTTCTCCTGATAGGAGCACCGGCCTGGGGTGTTAGGTAAGTAAATACAATCACTTGGGGGTGCCTAACACTGCAGGGGTGTATCCCATTATAAGCGCATCGACTTGTACATAACATATTCCATGTCTCTGTGCCCCTTTAAAGGAGAAATTAAGTTAATATCACTGAGGAGGGGGTGCCAAATGTTATGCAACCCCCTCCCCCCAGTGGTTATAATCGCTTACCTGATACCTCCTCTTTGTTGGAAATGAGTACTGCTGTAGGAGCACTACAGAATGATCATATACAGTACTTTTGTTTCGTCATTCTTGTTTTGCCATTTAGTGGCCTCCCCAAACTAGACCTGCTTATGGCTATCTAAACTCTACATTAACACAGTGTAAAAGCATGTGTATGGTGTAATGAGTGTGAAGCGGAAGTAAGCATAAAAAGCTCCAGAAAAACTGGAGTAACGTTACACTACTTTTTTTTTTACAGTTTTTTCTTTTCCGGGACTTGTCCTATTGACATTAAGACACCCATTTATCAAGGGTCCAATTTTAAATTCATGTGAATTTTTTTCTACTCTAATAAATTTATCAATATTGAACCTCATTTTCCAAAGTGGAAAAATGAGTTTCAATGTTGATAAATGCAAGGTTATGCACTTTGGCAAAAATAATTTAAATGCAAGTTATACACTAAATGGCAGTGTGTTAGGAGTTTCCTTAAATGAGAAGGACCTTGGGGTTTTTGTAGATAACAAGTTGTCTAATTATGGGCAGTGTCATTCTGTGGCTACTAAAGCAAATAAAGTTCTTTCTTGCATAAAAAAAGGGCATTAACTCAAGGGATGAAAACATAATTATGCCTCTTTATAGGTCCCTGGTAAGGCCTCACCTGGAGTATGCAGTGTAGTTTTGGACTCCAGTCCTTAAGAGGGATATAAATGAGCTAGGGAGTGTGCAGAGACGTTCAACTAAACTGGTTAGAGGGATGGAAGACTTAAATTATGAGGGTAGACTGTCATGGTTGGGGTTGTTTTCTCTGGAAAAAAGGTGCTTGTGAGGGGACATAATTACACATTATTACACATAGTACATTAGAGGACACTATAGACAAATAACAGGGGACCTTTTTACCCATAAAGTGGATCACCGTACCAGAGGCCACCCCTTCAGACTAGAGGAAAAGAACTTTCATTTGAAGTAACGTAGGTTGTGGAATGCACTGCCGGGTGATGTTGTGACTGATTCTGTTAATGTCTTTAAGAATGGCTTGGATGATTTCTTGGACAGACATAATATCAAAGGCCTTTGTGATTCTAAATTCTATAGTTAGTATAGATATGGGTATGTATAATTTATGTGAATGTAGGGAGGGGTGTGTGTATGGATGCTGGGTTTTCATTTGGAGAGGTTGAACTTAATGGACTTTTTTCAACCTGATTTAACTTTGTAATTATAAATATACTCAAAATTTGAATGGGACGTTAAGGAAAATATTTGAACATCTAAAACTTGAACGAATATTACAGACTTGAAAACTCAAATTGAATTTCACTCAAATTCGACTAAACTCAAATCGAGGTTTTTCTCCTAAAAAAACTTGAATGTCAGGTATTAACATCTTCAACTGGGTCACTGGACCTCTGCCATTTACTTCTACATGAACTTGTCAGGTTTTAGGTGGCGAATAGTTGAATTCGAACTGTTCTCAGGGTCCAGGCTTGATAAATCACAAAATTCTAATTCAGTTTGGATTATTACCAATTCGAATTTGTGAGTACCAAAAATACAATTCGAAAATTGGAATTCAAATTTACTATTTGACCCTTAATAAATCTGCCCCTAAAAGTGGAGTTAAATTACAGTTTAAATTTCCAGACTATATATACACAATATAATAAATGACACCACTTTTAACACATGAAAACTGTTACTTAAAACACAACAGAACAAAAATGGCCCTGGTTTCGTTTACTTGAACCTACTACTACTACTACTTTTTGTGTATTTAACAAAAAAAAAAGTCTGCGTATAAATTTTTACTTTAACAGCATGTCTGTTAAACAACTAGTTACAAAATAATTGTTCTAACTAGTACATAAAATGATCTCAAAATACACTAGTACACGACTATTAAAATTTTATGTACTTAAGTGCTAAAATACAGCTCCATTCATACACTGTTTTTAAAGAAAAGAACCTCTCGTATAACCAAGCAGAGAGAGAGAGAGAGAGAGAGAGAGAGAGGATGTTTAATTCCTGCAAGGGTTTTTTTTAGACATCCTCGGCTATATCTTCTACCCACCCCCTCTTCCTTCCTCCAGCAGCTTTAATACACTGACATTTGCAGTAGTCCCGTTATAATTGATATCGTGTTGGTTTATCAATAGAAAGGTCTTGTAATAAAGAGACTGGGAGAAGTTTGCAGTGTGCAGTACGTATACATTTTTAAAAAACAGTTAAAGGGATGGTTTACCTTTAAGTTAACTTTTAGTATTTTATATGATGGCCAGTTCTAAGCAACTTTTTTATTGGTATTCATTTTTTCTTCGAAAAAACAAAATAAATGCTCTGTAAAGCTACAAATCTATTGTCATTGCTATTTTTTTTATTACTCACCATATCAATGCATGGTTGCTAGGTTAATTTTGACCCTAGCAACCATATTGCTGAAATTGCAAACTGGTGAGCTGCTGAATAAAAATCTGATAACTTAAAAAACACAAATAATAAAAAATGAAAACCAACTGCAAATTGTCTCAGACTATCACTCTCTACGTCATACTAAAAGTTAATTTAAAAGGTGAACAGCCCCTTTAAATCATAATGTATGAAGTGTCTCGCCTATATATAAAGAGTTATTTGTTCTGCTCACTTGTAGCGTGGCTTTCAACTTTGTGTCACTATAAATTAAATAAGCCCGCTCTGGCTACCCCTTCACTATATATTCTGCTTATTCTAAATGTGTTCTGTTATTCTCTGTTTTAGTCATTCTCTAAATCGCAACTTCCCCTTTCAACTCTTGTTTTACATAGTTGCACTTAGTACTTACAGACTGCAACAATCACTGTACATAGGATACTCCTTTAAATGCAACTGTTAGGCCTATTGCACTTTGCACATGTTTATTCAAATCAATGCATGGTTGCTAGGGTAATTTGGACCCTAGCAACCAGATGGCTAAAATTGCAAACTGGAGAGCTGCTGAATACAAAACTAAATAACTCAAAAACCACAATAAAAAAATGAACAATGAATCAAAGGTGAACATCCCTTTTAAGCAGAGGGAAAGACATCTGCATACTTACGAGTACATTTTTATACTTAATTTTGAAAGTGGCAATATATTTAAGTGTATAACAAGGACTAGACATTTTTAACATAATTAATAAGGGGCTGTAGGGGAGTAGAAGTGTATTACATTTTATTAGTTGATAAGTCTTAGCAGCATTAGAGAAATGTCAGCTACTAATGTATTAATCATACCAGTCACTCGGTTACAGACTTCAGTAAAGGGCATTATTCCAAGTGTCTGGAGAATACTAAAAGGCAGGTGGCCATACACTGGCAGATTAAAGCTGCCGACATCAGTCCTTTTTAGACCGATTCGGCAGCTTATCTGCTCTTATGTGGCGCTCTCGACGGGTCCTCTCGATCGATATCAGGCCAAAAATTGGTCAAGTTTGAGTTTTTCTGCGATCCAGGACTGCATCGGCTAGTTGATGTGGTCCTGCAACCCGTCGGCGCGCATTGTAGGGCGCCGAACGTTCAGATTCCTCCAATATCGCCCAGCCATTAGTGGCCATATCGGGTTAAGATGCGCTTGTTTGGTGAGGTCGCTAATAATAGTAATGATCTAATAGTGTATGGTCATATCGCTACTTTTTATTACTCACCTTTCTATTCAGACTGTCTCTTATTCACCTTTCAGTCTCACATGCAAATCAAAGCATGGTTGCTAGGGTATATTGGACCTACCAACCAGATTGGTGAATTTACAAATTGGAGAGCTGCTAAATAACTCAAAAACCAAAAATAATAAACTGCAAATTGTCTCAAAATATCACTGCCTAGATCATATCAAGTTAATGTAATGGTGAACAATCCCTTTACAGTCTATTCAACGTTTTAATAAGGCATTATCCAGCAAATCCTGCTGGGCCCAGGTGCTTACTGCACAAAGCCAACACTAGGGGGCACATTTACTATTGGTCGAATATCGAGGGTTCGATTATCGAAGTTAAATCCTTCGACTTCGAATATCGAAGTCGAAGAATTTACCGCAATTCGTTCGATTGAATGATCGAAGGAAAAATCGAATGAATTTCCTTTGATCCCAAATTGCTATGAAAGCCTATGGGGACCTTCCCCATAGGCTTACATTGGTGCTCGGTAGGTTTTAGGTGGCGAAGTAGGTGGTCGAAGTTTTTTTAAAGAGACAGTACTTTGACTATCGAATGGTTGAACGATTTTTAGTTCGAATCGTTCGATTCAAAGTCGAAGGTCGAAGTAGCCAATTTGATGGTCGAAGTAGCCAAAAAAAAACTTCAAAGTTTTTTTAATTCTAATCCTCCACTCGAGCTTAGTAAATGTGCCCCCAAGTTTCTGCTCACCTCTTAAATGGTTATTGCTGCAGCCATGAGCCATTGGTGTGCCACCATCTGATTTCAGCTTATTCTCTATGGCTAGGCTAAATGGCCCCAATTTAGCTGCTTCTGGTTTGTAGCAAAATATTAACAAAATCGCCCTGTAGGTTAAAAAAGGGAGAAGTACACAGAGCAGCCCTACAGCTCGCTCCAAAAGCACTGCAGCCAGCCTACTCACTTTTGCTTTACCCTCGCATTTATTTAGCTATGCCCTGTGGCAGCAAAAAAAGAAAAGCCGCTTTCTTTCGGAAGTCTCTGCTCAGTTGCTCCTCACACAAAAATGCAGCTCGACAGTGTTTTCCGCCACCATTATTTACTTCTACTAAACGGTCCTGCTGAGACACACCTACACCTCAGAGCAGCGCCCTGTTGCCCATTGCCAATTTGCCCCCCTCCCGTTTCCTACAGTCTCTGTGCCACTCCCGCCCCCCTTGCTGCCGGCGCCTCATATTTCTCTTATTGCAGCATGCCTCTTCACCACGTTGCATTCCTGCATTAATAAGTTCTGCTGTGTGTTTTTCCCGCACAGAAAGCCTCCTATTTCATATCAAACCTGAGCAATTTGCCTGCAGACACACCCACACCCCTTCTACTTTCTCCAATCCGTGCTGTGTGTCTGCCTGTAGTAGTCTGCCTTGTCTCTTCCTGCCAGTGATAGAGAGCCGGCCCTCCTCTAGTCACTTCCCACCCCACCCTCACTCTCTGAAATACTAGTCGCTGAGAAACTGCACACAGTCTCATATCTCTGGATCCCTGGAGTTCTAATTCTTTTACATCTACTGAAGAAATCACTTTTTTTATTATTTAAGAAATGTCAGAACAACCTCAGGTGGAATTATTTGTGAAGGTGAGCTGTGCAAACTTCCCCTTTGTCTCTGCATGTTCAGCTTGTCGTGTGTGTAAGTAAATAAATGTAATATACATACTCCTGTAGTAGCTAGAGTGATATGTTCCACTGACTGGCTGCTAATACTGCCATTCGCTGGAAATACTTTTCTAATGGTTTAGTTAATTCAGATGTGGGAAACGCTGAAAGTTCCAGAATGTAAGATTTGTTGTAATGCCTGCTAATCAGATGGCCAACCTGTTGCTGTGGAACTCATCCCAGGATCCTATTCAGCAGCCATAGGAACTGAGTATATCATGTGCACTGGCTCTTCTGCTTTACATACAAATTGCTCTGAAAACCTGCAACAGGTTTAACCTTTTTTTCTGACTACTGGATAATGATTAGACAGAAAGCAGTAAAGCGTATATTGGTTGATAGGGGAAGGCTGCTGAGTTTGTGCAAAAATCAATGAGGGGCAGGAAAGGTAGGGTTGTCCTTAGTGGTGTTATGATCTGGGGCAGAATACACTGTGTGGTGCCCATCCTGGTGATAGTTTCTCAATAGATGGAGACAACAGGTTGGACAGACTTGAAATGAAGTGTGATTCACACAACATTTGTGCCTTCTTAAGACACTGTTCTACACCTGTAACCAACCAGAAAATATTCATGTCTAGGCCAAAGTTCATGTTATTTATTATAACTCTGCATAAAACTATTATTTTGCTGGGCCCCACTAAGTTTGGAGCCCTTGGCGGATGCCTTCTCTCTGCCCACCCCTCCTCCAAAGAGAGCTCAGCACAAAAGGTAAAGAACTGGAGGTCAGGTTGTTAAAATATAACTTATAATATTATGCAGCATCACTCCCGAGCCTGTTTATTCTTAGTAAACAAAGCCTGACGTTCTTTTACAATTGCACCTTTGCCAACCTCAGGAACCCATAATATCGGGTGGACATTTTTTTTTAAAGTTGTTCTATCATAGAAGCCAGTGTAGCCCAAAAAAACCTAGCCACGTTTACTTAAAAGCCCTGTGCTGAAGGCATGTTTTAAAGTGTTGCCCTGCAGAATGCATTTTGAATGTGTTTCTCTGGTTAAATGTTGGGCAGGTCACCCTATTCCAGAGATGCCAGCCTTAAGCTGTTGCTGAGCTACAAGTTCCAGCATCCTCGAACAGCTTTTGGTGGAACCTGTAGTTCAGCAATAGCTACAGGTTGCCTGTCTCAATCCTGAGCTATGGTGAATGTAATTTACTAATTTTATACACTGCTTTTTAGAAGACAAGAATTAGGAAAAGTGTTTTGACCTCCTAAATAGTGTTGTACCATGCTGATTTAGAACAGGAAGTGAAGAGTTGGCAGAAAATGCATCAATATTGTCTATGTAAAAGCCCTATTCTGAGACGTACATTAGAAATTCATTATTTCATATAACTGACAGCAGCTGCTTACAAATATAAAATTAATTTAATAGCAGCTGGGGCCTGGGGAAAGGTTAACACAATACTGTAAGCGATTAACACTTTGCTGCCCTGTACGTGCCTTAGGCAGACATTATAATCATCTAACCTACTGCATCCTAAGCTCAGAAATGTTTTAACAAACTTTATAATAAATAATGGTAACTAAATATACAGTGATTAAATGCCATGTGGTAAAAGACACATTAGGAAGGAATCCCTGCACTGTACAACTTACAAAATAGTAAAATAGCTTAATGAATGGAGCAATGATAAATAGTGACATAATGGGGTATTTATCAAAGGTCTAATTTTAGAACTTTGTGAGCATTTTTTTTTAGACCTTGAATGAACTCGCAGCTCGATTTCTAGTTTAAGAAAAAACTCGAATCAGTGTAGTCGGGGTGAAAAACTCGAATTGATTGAGTTTTTGAGCAATACCCACCAAAAAACTCGAACATCATGAAGGCTATTAACATCAGAAGGTTCAAAGTACCACTGCCATTTATTTCTACATGACCTCGACATTTATTTCTACATGACCTAGATGGTGTATTTAAGGATTCAAGCTATTTCCAGCTTCAGGGTATAATAAATCTAGAAAAATTAGAGTTTTTAAAAAAAAAAAAAAAACCTGAAAATTTGAGTTTTGATTGAAAAATACCCTTGAAAACTCAAATTTTTTGTGGGAAAAACAACTTGACCATTGATAAATAACCCCCCTAACTATTGCATCTTTTGTATCTGAGGCCTAGTAATGAACCGTATAACCAAATCAAAAGAAATACATTGGTGTTCACTGCATGTCTCCATAGGGATTATGTAGTTTCATTTTATAGATATATGTAATATTACCAATTGTAATTCTTTTTTTTTCTTTTTTTTCTTCATGTAAAATTCCAGGTGTCCTAGCACCCTCAAAATATCCATGTGAGATCAGATATTTTTTGTAACTATGATTTATCCTTTTTTTACACAATCTTGATTATTCATATTCCCATCATTTGCACTTCATGCTGGCCAATAGGGGCAGTGGTTACCAGAGCAGGTGTAAGCCTGTTGCTAGATTTAAAGAAAACATATTGTGTGAAAACAATAAAGTGCCAGTACATTATACTTTTTCCTAATTAGAAGTGCTAAAAAAAAGTAATGTTTCAGGCTTACTTATTGAGGATTTCTGCAAAAATTCTACTAGTACCATTCCCCTTCTTGTTGCCTCCTTTGCCAAGCTGTGTAGGGAAGCCTGCAGCCCTCAGCATACTGTAGGATGGGAACCAATCAGAAGCCAGACTGACCTTATAGGGAACTGAAGCCTGTCTTTTGCCTGTGCGGGGCTGTAATGGGCTGTCCCCCTTCTATTGTGCTTCAGGGACTGTTAGGACACGCCCATCTCTCTTTTGAACTTGAACAGGAACTGTAGCAGATCTATAGGTAGCTTTAATAAAGGGGCTGTTTGTAAATAAAGTATAGATTTTTAGCCCAAAGTAAGACAAGTATCATACAAGATTAGTCTTTTTCCATTTATTTCGTATGTCTCCTTTAATGGAATAAGGCTACACTGCCATACACTTGGGTTAAGGATTAAGGCACTCTTGACATGTGTGCTTAGTGGAACAGGGATAATCTACCCTGCATATGGTTAGTAAAACAATGGTTTTATATTACACATAATACACAAGAATCCTGAATATCCTATAAATTATATCCTTATAAACGGTGCTTAGTGATGTCATTGGTTATGGGAGCTTAGTGATGTCATTTCTGTCACATTACTCACTGAAACTTCAGTATTATAATAAATACAGTAACCCTGTTGCAAAATATGAGGATATTAGACGTCACCTTGAAGTTCCATGACCTGCCTTCAGCCTCGTGTATATATGGTTGTGGAACTTCTCGGTAACTTATAATATCCTTATATTTTACAAGGAGTACTTTATTCACTATGTATTGTTGGGTATAGTGCTTCACATTTGACTAGTTGAGCAGGGGAACTGCTAACCACACACTTAGTTAGGGGAGCAGGAGCATCCAAACACTTGTGTTGAGTAAATTGAGCGTAAATTGCAACTGTATGTACTTGGTTATGGAGCAGCAGTCTGCCTCTACACACTCGATTAATGCACTGGATTTGTGCTGTGTTATGGTGCCACACTGAAAATAGTGTCACAGTAAATCAGCGATGGTAATGGACTGACACATTAATGGGGGAGTTGCCATACTGGTTAGGAGTTTGTGTGGGGGGTACTGTCATTTGCTTTAGGCTGTTAAAGGTCATCTTATGAAAGATGTTGAATTAAGGGGCAAAAACAGGGAAATACTGCCTTGGAATTGCTAAGGAAGCAGGGCCATACTGATTTTTGTGGGTTCAGCTTGCATTGTATTATGGTTGGCAAGGGGACCATCGCCATACTTAGAAAATTAGAGTTTTCTCTGTGTGGTAGCAGATATATCAGAAGAATTATCAGCAGAGGTATCAATTAGCTTGGCTGGTTTTTATTGTCTGTTTGCAATAGCATTCCTCCTTTCTGGCACTTCTAGTAAAAGGTTATCTGATAGGTAGGCCTCCACCCACCTCTCTAGTGTAGAAAATGAAAGTTTATTTCAGTGCGATAGCAGAGATATCAGAATAGGGATCAGCAGAGGTATCCTATAGCGTGGCAGGATTTTATTGTCTGTTTGCAATGGCATTCCTCCTGTCTGACACTTACAGTAAAAGGTTTCCTGATTAATAGGCCTCCGCCCATGTCTAAGCAATCAATGTTTGAAGCTGGATAAAGTTCTAAGACATATATATGGTGTATGTTTTGTAACAGGAGCAACAAGATTAGCAATTGCAGCAGGGTGGGGAGGTGTAGGAGGAAAGGGGATAATAGATGAAGTCAGAGATGTTGTTCTGGCAAGGAAAGAGGAGAGAGATACAAAAAAAGAGAAGAGGTGGAGTAGTATTGTTGGACTGGATATAGGAGGGGAGAGTAGGGTGAGGGGATGAGATCATTTCAGTTTTACTGTATAGGCCGTATGCAGGGATGGAGTTGCTGATATTTCCGTTGCACGCAGCTGCTTCAGTTCTACAGGAAATGGGGTTTATCCTGACAATATAGCAGCCATACCACTCAAGAACCCTCTTTCAGCCATCTGTTTCTCCCAGATTCAACTCTGCTTCTGGGTGTACATGATTCATTTCCACGTGACAGATTTTTTTTTCTTATTTTACATATTGCCAAGATTTTGAGGAAGAATGGATGCCTTCCAAGTTCAGTTGCTTGTCTTGCTATGTAGAGATTGATTAACCCTGTGTGCATACTCAGCAATGTTAGTAACTGTTGATGGTCTTCCTTCTAATTTTACCATTTGTCCATGAAGGGTTTCCCAGGAATATCTCTTGCGTGGTGTTAGTGACTGAAAAACTAGGAAGACCATAAGACATACTATTTTGCAGTAATTTTCAGGATACAATGTTCAGGATGTTTGTGTACGATACATGTTATACACTGACCAACATCATCGCACACTGAGTAGTGACAGGTGGTGAAATGTGTACGTAAACATTTTGGCTCAGAATTCTGCCTGTGCCAAGGCAATTGTCATTGAGCAGTAAACAAACAGCATTTTTCAGATAGAGGCTGGAAAGAGGCGAGATAGGCTGAAAAGTTGAACATAATGGACCCTTCTATAGCTTGCAAAAAGTTAGTATAAACACAAACTACACTTAGTAAATAGCATTGTTACAGGTATATTGTTCATTGTATGTAGTTAACAATTCCATCTTTCCCCCAGCATTAAAGGGGTGGTTCACCTTTAAGTTAACTTTTAGTATGCTGTAGAGAGTGATATTCTGAGACAATTTGCAATTGGGTTTAATTTTTTTATTATTTGTGGTTTTTGAGTTATTTAGCTTTCTATTCAGCAGCTCTCTAGTTTGCAATTTCTGCAATCTGGTTGCTAGGGTCCAAATTACCCTAGCCACCATGCATTGATTTAATTAAGATACTGGAATATGAATAGAACGATGAGTAATAAAAAGTAGCAATAACAATGCACATTTGTAGCCTTACAGAGTATTCTTTTTAGATGGGGGTTGGGGTCAGTGGCCACCATTTGAAAGAGCCAGAAGAAGAAGGCAAATAATTGAAAAACTATACAAAATAAATTAAATAATTAGCCATTCTATAACATACTAAAAGTTAACTCAAGGGTGAACCACCCCTTTAAGAATATAGACATTTTCCTGTGAATATATAACCAAGTTAGAAAATAACTTTTACCAGAACTTCACTGTGTACACGAAATGCCTGTGTTTAACTTTTTACCTGCCAATGACAATATAGCATATTGACAATATATGTCTCCACGCAACATATATATTGTATGTCTCTGGGTTAAATGTTAATCCATGGCAACGCACAATCCCAGAGCAGCAAACTGATGCTAGAGAATGTGAGTGTCTGCCTGACGTGACAGGTGAAAGGTTAAACACAATAAAATAGATATTTTTATGATGCATTCATTCTTTGTAAGTAATATCATATGCAGATAATAGGCACCATGCCTTGTATCTAATCTGTGTGCGGAAGGCTCACATCTCTGGTTGAGCATTTTGCAAATGCTCTCTAACAAGACAGGTATTAGTAATATAAGGGATTATTTTTTTGGTCTAATCAAAGAAAATCTAATTCTAAGCATTTTTACAATATAAAATTATTTACATCATTCAGTGATTTTTTAATGCATTTGTACATGTAATTGGCAGTTAAACAATCTGTACCTTTCTATTTTCACTGCTGACTTCATGTACAATTGAACTATTTTAGCAGTCAGGGGCGTAACTACAGAGAAAGTAGACCCTGCGGCTGCAAGTGGGCCCAGGAGGTAAAGGGGGCCCCACAAGGCCCTATATAATGAGCATTTTCAACATATATTGGTAAAACAGGACAATGGATATGTTGGGGTCCTAAAAGCATACCTCCCAACTGTCCCGTTTTGAGTGGGACAGTCTCGCTTTTGACAGCTCAATTCGCAGTCCCAGATTTGTATTGATATGTAAAGAGTTTCTCTTTCATCTCCTGCACTGAACAGCCAGAAAAAGATTCAAAGTTTCTCACTTAATTGGCTCTTGGCAGAGAGCCCATAATAGATACTTAAGATACTTTTGTAACAGTTTTAGATAAGATAAGAACTATGACTTACAGCTTAAAGGGGTTGTTCACCTTCATACAAATAGTTTCCAACCATATTCTATGTGTCACCGTTTCTCTAATATTGAAGTGTAAAGTGTCATTTTTCACCTTCTAAAGCAGCTCTGGGAGGGGGAGTTGCCGACCCTTTAAACTGTTCTAAATTGATACATTTCTTATCTTTGTCCCTGCTGAGCAGAATCTCTGGGTTTCATTACAGGCAGCTGTTAGAATTGATACGATAGTTACTAATACTCCAGAGGCACTGCTGAGAAATGTATCAACTAAATGTTGCAAAATTGTAACAGTTCAGAATCTGCTCCTGAATTACTGAGCTGCCAGACTAAAACACCAGAGACAGGAACATTCAACTTTAAACTTAGATTTTGGAAAAACAGTAAAAAATAAACAGTGGAAAGTAATTGAAAAAAGTCTTTATTTCTGGGGAACAATTTGAAAACAACTGAACTGAAAGTGTTCCAAGTGTTTGGAAGGTGAACAACCCATTTAAAGGAGAACTAAACCTTAAAAATTAAAATGTCTAAAAATGCCATATTTGAAGTACTAAACTTATTGCACCGGCCTAAAGTTTCAGCTTCTCAATATCAGCAATGATCCAGGACTTCAAACTTGTCACAGGGGGTCACCATCAAGGAAAGTGTCTGTGGCTCTCACATGCTCAGTGGGCTCTGAACAGCTGTTGAGAAACTAAGCTTAGAGGTTGTCATAAATTATCATGCAGGAAATGAGGCTGTAATATAAGCTAATGCTACAGGGCTGATTATTAAGTCCTGATGCTAATTGCACTGGTTTCTGTGCTGCCATGTAGTAATTATCTGTATTAGGTACTAATCAGCCTTATATTGTGACATTTCTATTCTATGTGTACTGTATAATGTGAGTGGGTCCCTAAACTCAGTAAGTGACAGCAACACAGAGCATGTGCAGTGAATCAGCAGAAAATGGATGGGGAGCTACTGGTGAATCTTTGGAGACGCAGATCTTTGCTGCTAAAGGGCTGTGGTTGCCTTTGTACAGAAGCACAAAACATAATGTACAACATTTCGATCTACTTCTTTAGTTAGGCTTTAGTTCTCCTTTAAGGGCAGAGACATGCTCAAATTCGGGGAGATTAGTCTCCCAGCAACAAATCTCCTTCTTCGCATCGACTAATTCCCAGAGCTGCCTCCCGCTGGTTAGAAAATGTAAATCGCCGGCGGGATGGCAATCGGAGCGCTTCATTTTCTGAAGTTGCCTCACGAGGAAACTTTGGGCGACTTCGGAAAACGTAGTACTCCGAGTGCCATCCTGCTGGCGATTTCGATTCTAGCCGACGAGAGGCAGTTTGGGGAGTTTAGTCACCCCGAAGAAGAGGCAATTTATCGCTGGGCGACTAAATCTCCCTGAATTTGAGCGCGTCTCTGAGCTAAATGGCAATTCACCTTCATTAGCAAAACTGTAATAACACATAAAAACCAAAGAAATGTGTTCAAACTGTCATAACTTGCCAAATTTTGTAAAATGGACATGGTAATTATATGAGTATGTGAAGCATACAGGGCATGGTGGGAAATGGGGTCTTGGCTGGAGGAGAGTTGATTATTGCAACATTGTTTCAACCATGTAGTTAGGAGGCCCAACATATTCTGCTTTACTAATAACTTCATAATCTTATAAAATATTATCAATGTATATTGGGAGTTTGTTTAGAATTACAAGTTCTTCCATTACATAAAATGTTTTCATTATTTGCGTGGCGGTCCCTTTAACCATTAATGTCCCACAAAGCTGTTAGGCAGGGCAAGCCAGCTTCCACAGCTGGGAGCGGTGTAGATTTGAAAATAGCCTGGGGCATTACCACGTGTACCCAACTGTTAGAAGAGCTTGCGGCATAACATTTGGATTGTTAGGTTGTGACCGAGAGCGGCAATATGTTTATTCTATTGATCTAGTCGGTACATTTGTTTATTTTATATTGGAAAGTTCTCGTTTATTGCCTGATATTCTGAGACACCCCGGTTGAACAAATTAATTTTCCTACCCAGTAAGGTGTGAGATGTTGGTGGCCACCAGGTTGACAATAGCTGGCTATACATGGGCAGAATTAGTCGGCACTCTGCGTACAATGGATCCTCTGCCTTGGATGTATTTGTCGCCGGAACTACAACTTATAAACCAGTTTTTGCTATATCTGTAAGATTATGAGTTAAGGGATGGCCTGACAAGGTCAGACACACTTTGTTATAGTGTGAACAATTTTTTACACAGTTTTACAGTTTTTTTAATACAAAACTGTGTACAATTTTATAAATCAGGTAAAAATAAACAGTTTATATATACAAGCTGCTGTGTAGCAATGGAGGAAATTGAAAAAAAGGCTATATGGCACAGGTTAAATAATGGATAACAGATATCATTTGAATCTGATCATTTAATGTTTTACAATGGTAAGTGAAAGGCATGCAAGTTGCACAATGACAAAATGGCAATGTATGTGTGGGGTTCATATATGTGTGTATACCTTGTTAGGCACAGCTATTGAAACTTTTACTGTGAAGAATGAAGGAGTTGAATCAATGTTGCACAGGTGGAATGTGGACATTTTATGACAGACCATATGGGGTAAATTTTATATCAGGAAAAAGAAATGAAAGTGCCATAAATGTGGGCATATTACGTGGTTATGAATTGTATTGTTGGCACTGAAAAAGTTGTTTTGCAGAATGTCTTACTTTCAGGAATTATTTTGTCATACAATGTAAAACTTCCATGAGAAAATCTGAAAACCAGCACTGAATTGTGAAAGGTGAGGTGGTAACGGTGAGGGTTTCTCAAGAAGCCCAAAGTTTTCTTGCAAGGCAACTTCTGACTAACTTCAGAAAGCCGAAGCAACTCATATGTTACCCCACTGGCAGCATTATTGCTGGTGGAAAAAGGGAAAAAAAGCACACGATAGAGCCGATTTATGTGTGTTTAAAGTAAAAACAAGAAGTTCCAGAACATAGGCTTGAGGCAGAGTCCTACAACGGGTTGGGTACCCACAGAGTGATTCCCTGGCTGTGCATGTGGCAACGTTTCGGGCTTTATCCCTCTCGCCCTCCCATGTGGTTCCAGCAGCTTTCCTGCCTTTTCATGCAGTTTCAGTTCAGGGTGATGTCAATTACAGTCAAAAGTGATGCCGTGCAGCCCGGTCAGAGTAAGTTGGGCTGTTGGGGGTCGGGTAGCAGATTAATGGGGAAATTTGCAGGTATGGATCGGCTACGGGTCTAACAAAAAGGACCCACACAGGTTTCTAGCTTGAGGCTCACCAACAGAAAAGTGAGCACTGTTGACTATCAACAGTAATGGTAAAGGAATGCTCAGAGAAGGGGCACACCAGGTAAATAATGTCATTTTAATTTAAATCTAGGCTGTTAGTTTGTGTGATTTGGGCACATTATGGCATTGCAGACTATTATTGGTCTGTGGGTTACGTTCCACTGTAGATGAGGTTACCTTGTCAGAGCCCCATGGCTTCACCCATAATTATGATTGAACACACGTTTTCTTTAGCAAGGTGTTAACGTCATTACACTTAAGGTAGTAAATCATGATGGATTTTATGACATGAAAGCACCACTACATATATCACTGGCAAACACTTGGAGAGACAGTTTTGTGTTTTAATTTGTAATTTTAGTGAGGCAAATGCCCAGTATAACTCTGTGTGCTGTTGTCATCGGTTAAATGATGTAGGCTGTTTAAGCACTGAGGAAAAATGCCAAAGTCCTATTTATGATACTCTGTAACTAAAGCAAAACCTTGACAACACAGATTGCCAGTTGTTACTCATCAGCCTTTCCCAGTAATTGTCATGCAGCTACCTCTACAGGTCTTCACTGGGTCAGTGACTAACCCAGACCAGTCTAATCATTAGCTTGTCTGTAGTCAACCTATTAACTTCTATTGCATTAATGGAGAACCCTTATAACTGTATTTCCTCAGCACAGTAAATGGGATGTTATGCCAATGAATTATGGCTTATGAACACAATAAATGTTACATATGTTTACATACATTTCATACATTACATATTTCTTTATAAGTAAATATAGGTACAGGCACTACTGCCATCTCTGAGAATTTTTTCAGTTGAAAGTCAATGCATGGTAAATTCTAGTCCTGGTTTATTCCCTTTTTAAAAGAATTTTACTAATTAGGGGCAGAGTTTCGTTATGGATGATGGGAGCTCAACTTTCGTTTTTCCAGATTAATATACTCACAGGTAACATGCCTTACATGTGCAGAAGCGTGAGACTCTTAAAGAGATGGTTCACCATGTAGTAGGTTATTGAATGGCAAATTCTAAGCACCTTTTCAATTTGCTGTCATTTTTTCTTTTTTATAGTTTTTTAAATTATCTTTTTAAATACGGGTCACTGACCCCATCCAAAGGACAACTGCTCTGTAAGGCTGCAAATGTATTATTGCTACTTTTCATTATTCATCTTTCTATTCAGGCCCTCTCCTATTCATATTCAAGTCTCCTTGTGGAACCATTGCATGGTTGCTAGGGTAATTTGGACCCTAGCAACCAAATCACTGAAGCTGCAAACTGGAGAGCTGCCGAATAAAAAGCTAAATAACTCAAAACCTGTAAATAATAAAACATGAAAACCAATTGCAGATTGTTTCGGAATATCACTCTACACCATACTAAAATTTAGTGGACAACCCCTATAAAGTGAATATATCCATTATTGATGACAAGGTTCTGGCTTGGTTCTAGGTGACATAGTTCAGAGTTACTGGATTGTTGGTCTGAAGTGTCACAGTTTATTTGAGTGAGCACTACTTCTGGCATGACTATGCTAATTCTTAAAACAAGAAAGTTTTCTAGAAAATAGGACATATTGCATTCAGTAATTGCTCACATCCAATGACAAAGGTCTATGTTATATTTATGTGGATTGCAAGGTCAATGATTCCTGGTATATATTCTTCTGCATCGTTCGGCCTTGCTCAAAGGGAGAAATTAGCAAACACTTTACTGTGACTTCCCCCCCCCCCAAGCAGTCACCAGTTCAGACACCCCAAAGGATGATGATTTTGATAAGAACAACCTTTCATGTACCCTTTTTCAGTACACTACTTTACTAAGGTGAACCCCTGCATACCTTTAAATAACTTCCTACATGTACTTTTCTTTGCAGTTATAATAGGGAAAGTAATTTTAGTGAAATCCCAAATCTGTGGATCGTTGACTGCTTTGGTTACCCAAATGGTTGGCTGCATAGGGCTGAGCATGTCATTTATAGCTCAGACCAGTGATCAGATCACCTGGAACCTGTCTAGGCTGTCCTGTCCTGATGCGTGAGGGAAACAATCATTTTGAATCTAAACATGGTCCAATAAGATAGCTACGTGCAGAGTGACCAAGTAGTCGGTCAATATTAGTTCATGTAAGGACAGAATAAATGTTGCTAGTTTACCCTATTCTCTACAGATTGTAGTCTTGTTTCAGTGGGACCCTTATTACCTTGAGGTTTCAGTAGAGGGCATACTGTATTGATACATAAGAAAGGATCATTTGAGCATTTCAACCAGCCAAGACACCAGACTATGCAGAAAGAATTGTATCTGTATGTTGATCACTCATAGACAGTTTAGATAATTTTACTCCCACAACTGTTATCAGCACATAACCTTTATAATTGAACAATAAGCCTCTACACTTTACCTGTCCTCAAGCCCACTGTTTTCCAGTCACTCCATCTCCATTAGCAGAACATTTTTCAAAAGTGATATGTTTTTTCCTGTTGGGAGGAACCCTTTTACCCATTTACGGATTTACCTAATGATCTCATCTCTGTGTAGTGTTTGGGTGCGGTGCTGTATACTTTCTTGCTCTGCCCATAGATTATTCTCATTAAAAACTCAATGAGACGTATCATATTTTTTTTTATCCTTTAGTCATAACATACAAGTGTCTTTCCACCCAGACTCCTAACCTGGTAGAAGCGCAGGCAGGTTCAGTTGCTGTGGCCAGTATTTATTTTCTGTGTGCTAGCTGACTCTTCTGTATTCTGCTGGAGCAGCAGCCTCTTGCACTGTTGTGTGCTGAATGGTTGTGATTTGTATGCTTCATTCTTTCACTTTGCCTCAATTCTTACCGGCTTTCTATCATCACTGCACATAGTTCCCATGTCGTTTGCTAATGGTCACATGCTCCTATTTCAAAAATGCCTTACCTTTCACTTTTCTCTTCATACATGCTGCGTTCTGACCATTCCAGAAGTCAGTATACAGAGTGTATTACATTTTATCTTTTAGAAGGGTTTTGCAGGAGCGGCCACATGAAATTGAATTTCTAGGCCTCGTCTGTTCTAATTCTAGGGTGCCTGTATAAGGGGACTGCTTGGAAAGAGACTGTGTATTGGCAGTTAAAGGATTCCCTATTTGTCACTTTCACATCAAAGAATAACAAGGCTATATTTCAGTGTATGTTTAACTCATTGGGTGCTGACAACGGTGGCCACAGTAAGCACTATGCATTGCTTGGCAATTCAGTTTACTCTTTGGGGCTAAATGTGAACCAGAAAGAGAATGTTAAGTGCTATCTCACGGATTCAACTTTGCAAGTTTACAGCTCATATATATTTGAACATATACCACAAATAGTATGTGAATAGACATTTTTTTACATATCTAGAATGTGCTGGTCCTACCTGAATAACGTTTTAATTTGTAATATCCCACTAATCACATTCCTCCTTTTCTTCCAACCAGGCTGCAAATGATGGACAGAGCATCGGAAACTGCCCCTTTTCTCAGCGCCTCTTCATGGTCCTCTGGCTGAAAGGAGTCACATTTAATGTCACCACAGTTGATATGAAAAAGTGAGGAGATAGTTCTAGTACAACACTGTCATTATTTGCATTTAAATTTGTGCTGTGAATATTTTGTCTCCAAGTCTTTCACTGAATGTATTCTAAACTTAAAAAAAAAATACCCATTACAGTGAATTAATCATTATTCTTGTAAGGCCAATAATTGGGAGAAGCGACCTGTGCACAACATTATTGTTGTTGTTGTTGTTGTTGTAACGGATATGGCAAACGGGTGTTTTTATATTCTCAGAGACAACCATAGTGATGAAAGCACGCTGGAAGTACCAGTATTTGTATACTCTTAATACCAAGTTTCTGAACTTCACATGATACATTGGTATAATGCCATTAAAGGTATTTATTATTTGGGAACAAATACAAAGGGCAGTTGCCCATATTAACCATCAACTCTTTACATTATTTTTCAAAAATTGGCCAAAAGAAGATGCTGGTTGGTTGCCACGTCTAACTAGCACCGATAGTATGTAGTGTATGTGTTAGGATTAGGAATGTAAATCAGCAGGGCAGGTGCATACAGCTGTTAGATCTATGAATCCAAGTGCTGAAAATAAAAATGTGGCATCATTTTAATACTTTATAAAATCTGCTTACTACATTACACGAGACAGGTTCAAAGTATATCCCCTGCTGCCTCCATATAGAGGAACTTGAGAATCTAACTGAAAGTGAGTAGGGAATTAGCTCTTTCTTAATACTGAAGAAAGAATATTTCCCTGTTCTGCCCTAAACATACCACACCCTCCTTTCCCTCCATATCCTGCACACACACACCTATCCTGTCTGTTCATTGCACAACTCTAATCTTCATGGCAACTGATAGCAGCATAACCAAAATGACAGGCCGCTGTGTGAACTTTAGTCTGCACAAATGCTCTGATTCATTGCCAGTGCAACAATCTGTACAGATCACCCCAAATTTTGCAGTTGTTATGGTAACAGCCTTCATAAAAGTCAGCAATATCCAGATAATCAAATATGCATATAAAAATAAAGCAGTGCAGTTTAACTGACCATACACAATGAACTTTCTGCGTAGCCTGATTATATTGGCCATGGGGGCAACACATGGCGAATGGCCAAATAGATAATACAGATATGTCAACTCACCCTTATTTTTATAGTCACTTTGATTTATCCCTCCTCAGACCAGTCACACGCTGTCAGTAGTTTGCACCTGATAATAGAACAAAAAGGGTATGCAAAGCATTAGCAAGCTCTATTGACACAGGTGCAACTGTGGAGCTGCCACCATCTTCAAGCTGCCAGGAATTCCAGGGTTCCCACTGCAGGTAGTTTCACTACTAGGGATGCACCAAAGCCACAATTCAGCTTTCAGGAGGATTTGGGCAAATCCAAGTGATTTGCCAAACTGAATCTCAGATCAAAAAACTAAAAATATCCCATAGCTCATTAACACCGTAAAATGCTTGTATTTAATAAAAAAGTCATGTTCAAAGAATAAACATACAGACCCCATGGTATTCCGCCTTACGCATTTCATACCCTCTGGTACTTATGGGGGCTGTATCCCAGCAATCATGGCCCTTTTTATGACTGGCCACTTACATCCTAGTATATAAATGTAACTTTTAACTATACTTTAAACAATAATTTGTGTATGCAAATGTATACAGCCAAAACTGCCATGATTCAAGATTTGGCCAAATCTCCAAAAGGAGCATTTGGTGCATCCCAAGTCAATATGTTGGAAAAGACAGCATGCCGTTTATTTTGTTTTTAGAGCAAACTGCATCTGCATCAAAATGCAAGAACATTGGTTTATGCTTTGATGTAGTGGCTCCAGTATAACTATATTGATCTACAGTAAATTGCTGCGGCTGACTTCTATAAATCTGTTTCTCTTTAGGCTTTGCTCAGATTTGTACTAATTGCATTATATATGTTCCATTTCCTTCCATTCTCCACTTTTAGAAAACCAGATATATTGAAGGATTTGGCACCTGGGGCACAGCCCCCATTCTTGCTGTTTGCTGGTGAAGTCAGAACAGATACCAATAAGATAGAAGAATTTCTTGAGGAGACTTTGTGCCCACCCAAGTATGTATAGGAATAAACTACTGAGATAATTATGCCTTGTGAAGTATACATATGTGTGGGTTCTTTTACTATTTATGTATGTGTTTATTCATTGTTAATGTATATAATCTCACCAGATACCCAAAACTGGCATGTCGAAACCCAGAATCAAACAACGCTGGAGTCAACGTTTTTGCTAAATTTTCTGCCTACATCAAGAATCCCAATCCAGCACTTAACCAAAGTGAGTAGTAGAAATGTTTGCATTCACTCATAGATTCCCTCATTTCTTTTCCTCTTTTTGGTCTTTTTCAACTCTGTAAAAGTCTGGAAAGGACTAGGCTAAAGGTGGTTTATCTACCATACAAGCCCAGAAGTAGACTGATCCTATGATAGGTTTTAATTGTCCCTGTAGGTGGATATTTTTCAAAACTTGATTACCCTACTCTGGTGTCAGTGACACTGCATCTTGTAAGAGCAATCGGCATGATCATTCCTCATTTACCACAACCCATCAGAGGGATTACAAATAATTAAGGAATTATTACAACCAATGAAGTGTCGTAAACCTTATCCTGCATTCACAGTTTTTTGTTCTCATAACTGTAGTCAGTGTCGGACTGGGATGCCAGAGGCCCACCAGAAAACCTTAGGCTGAGGGCCCAGTTTCCAAACTATTATACCTCCTCTTCTCAATAAACCTCTTTATTCTCCTAGTCTCTTTTCTCTACATACTATAGTCTATTCTTCCATTATTAAGACTCTTTGTTCTCATAAAGAAATAAGCAATGACCATAAAATAGGCCAAATGGTCAGAAGCAAAAGGCCCACTGACACCTGGGCCCACCGGGAGTTTTCCTGGTATCCCGGTGGACCAGTCCGATACTTGACTGTAGTGGTTCTTTGTGGAGTGGGTTGAAGACACCTTAAGCATATGGAGAGTCTATTTCAGTGCTGAGAATCTTTGCTGTTTTGGTGCAATAGTGATACTGTGATTGTTTTTCTTTCAGTCTTCTCTTTTTCTTTTTTTTGTCTTGACATTCTACTTTGTTTTATTCCAGTCCTATTTTGTCTATTTAGCTCCTCCCTAATTTCCTACCCTGTTATTTCCTTCTCACCAGTGTTTTCTCTTGCCTTAATTGTAATTCTGAAGCTTCACCTAATATTTAACATTCATTTAAAAACCAGCAAATGGTGGAAACGGTGGTTTCTTAATCAGCCAACAAAAATACTTCGCTGGTAGTAGTATAAACCATGGTTTATGGTTTATACTACTACCGGCGAAGTATTTTTGTTGGCTGATTAAGACACCACCATTTCCACCATTTGCTGGTTTTTACATGAATGTTTTTTAAGGACATTGTTCCTGCACTGCGGCCTTATGGGCTACTAGCAGTGGGTTTGTCTTTTGTGGGCGCTCCTCTTTTTAGCCTAATTTTATTAAAAGTTACATTTTATATAAGGCATTTTTGCCAATTATACTATATAGGCTCCACACTGAACTAGTTTGATTTGAAGTGAGTGTTTATGGACTAACAGTGTTTTGATTTCACTTCTTCTTTTTCTTCTCTTGTGATTAGTAGTTTAATCTACACAAACTTGCAGTGTGATTGCCTTAGTAACACTGTGTTCACAGATCCTCATTTCATTTCCTGTGATTTCACCTAATATTTGGCATTTGCTGCACAAAGTACACAGTGTCATACCCGATATGCATATTTACTTTACAAGTATAATTTTTAATCTTGGAGCATCTTTTTTTGGTTTGGCTAAAGGGTAAGTCAATTTACCTAACCATCCGTCACATAAAGTCCCTGGAGCCAGCATTTTAAGGCTCCAGATTAGAGGGTTTGCTGGTGAAATGTGGTCCCTGTCATCCTGTAGTAGTAATCTACTGTTTGTGTTCTTACTGTCTTCCTTCCTACACTGTGTTCCCTGAAAAACTCTTATTGTATTGACTGTTCTGATTTTACGATTTATCACCATCATTTTGTCTGATGTAATACCCAACCTTGTTTTTTTTTTGTCTTCCTTATCCTTATATTCTCACATTGTTTTCCACCTTTATCCTAGATCTGGTAAATGGACTTTTGAAAGCATTGAATGTACTTGATAGATACCTAAATACTCCCCTACCAGATGAAATTGATGAGAACTGTGCAGAAGATGAGACTGTCTCTAACCGCAAGTTCCTAGATGGTAATGAGCTGACACTGGCTGACTGCAACCTTCTCCCTAAGCTCAACATAGTGCAGGTAAGGAATGGAAATGAACACTCAAAAGGCAGAAAGAAGGCCAAAAGGCAGCGTCACGGGGAAATAATAAACATTAATCGCCCTTGCTTTACTGCAGAAAAGAGGGATGCAGTCAATACAGGTTGAATGACAAGCAGGACCATGAAGGCAGGAGAATGAAAAGCGGGAATTTGAGTGATAGCAGAGTTAGAACTAGAATGCTTTCTTGGGGATTGCAAGGGGGCGGCATTGTGGGAGAGGTAGTTCAGGAATTACAAAAAGCATAAGTGTCAGGTGATTGGAAAGCAAGAGGGGGCAGGTAAGTTGGGGAGCAAGATATTTGGACATGGTATTTGGGTGAACATAAAGCAGGATGAATGAGAAATAAAAGAGAAGAGTGAGTCCAGAAAAGTTGCATACTTTAGTAAGCAGTAGAAATACTTGGAGGAAAGAGTAGTGTGAGTAGAAGAGACAGGTAAAGAGAAATGTGAAGGCTTTTGAAAAATATTTCTGAAAGATGTACAAGGAATAGACTGTGCTGGAGTGTAAATTGAATAGCATCTGAAAGGAGGTTAGAGCAGGTGAGTGCTGTTCCTAAGTTCAAGTGATAGTGCACGATTGTGGAAGAAGGGGGGCTAAAAGACTGTACTGCACTGGGGAAATTCACTTTTACTGAAGGCTTTATGTAAAGATTGATGTGTATGGAAGTAATTGCTACTTTACATGTGCCAGTTGAGGAAAGGGGAAAAAATCTTTGGTGCAGCAGTTCTAGATGAAAAGGGCAAAACAAGTTACACAGCAGATTGGTTTGGTACTTACACAGGAAGATAACTAGGAGTCAATTGCCCTTCATTGCTCACCACAAGACTATAGATTGAAAACCCAGTCTCATATAAAACAGCACATAGAAATAATTTATTTGTAGGCTCTGGATGAACAAATACAAACTTTAAATGTCAATAAAATATTTTCACTTTTTTAATGTTACTGGTCTTTTCCTGGAATAGACATACAGTTTGGGCAGAAAACATTGTAACATCCTGGCACAAAATTATACAATATGTCACTTTTTCTTTCTGAGCCAGTATTTTCCAAAAAAAAGGATGTAGGATGGATTTCATCTAAACGTATAAATACATTGTTGCTCTTTTGTTTCACTCTTTTCTCAGGTGGTATGTGAACATTTTCGGGGTTTCAAGATTCCAGCAGAATTTACTGGAATCCATCGCTATCTCCAGAATGCTTATAAACGAGAAGAATTTGCCAGCACTTGCCCCGATGCTGCTGAAATTTCACGTGCATATGCTGAGGTGGCTAAACCACTAAAATAACTTGCACGACAGAGATAATAGAGATCTTGTATTTAATACTATTGTAAAAAAAACCTTGCTTCAGGCAGACCACCATACTAGGACAACTTGCTGCCAGCCCTCTTACTTTCTACTCTATGTGGGGCATGCTATTAAATTGCCAAGGGTCTGTGACAGACAGCAGTCATTTTGATGGCAACATCTAACTCAGAGTTTTTGTTTTTTTTACTTGCTGAGGTTGTTGTCATTTAATCTACTGACACATCATTCACCTGCAATTAGAAAATCAATGCTAACTATATTTAAATTATAGATCACATTTGTATTCCCCTGAATTGATTAGCAGAATATCACCTACACACATTTCTCTTGCTTAACTTAGACTGCAGATTTTTTTTTGCATTCAGTAGTGTGGGGCAAGGATTAAAATACCACATTTTTTTTTCACTGTGTACTCAGAATAAATTCTATATATTTAATATGCTGAGTATTACATGCTAAATATTCATGTTTATATTAAAAGGAAATTTTCTCCAAAATATGTGTCCTGTTCACAATTACTTCATGTAGGCTGCCTAACAAAGTCAATGCTGGTTTGTATGATAAGCCTGAGGATTAACTATACTACATACGGTAGATAGACACATTCACAATCCATAGGGACTGGAAAGAGCATGAAGCTATGATACATGTTCTTCACAAAACTTAAAATAATGAAGCAGTTAAAATCCTTAGTTTATGTTTTAGTGCAAAGCTGCCCATAGACGTGCAGATTATTAGCCTATGTTAGACGAACGATCATCTGTTCCAATCTTCCAACCTGCAACTAACCATTCAGATTAATATAAAGTAGTAAAGAGAACAAATCACACTATGCCCGGGCCATTAATTGAGGCAGCAAACGTAGGAAATTTATGTCAAATAGTAGAGACAGTCACCCATTGATATCGTCACATAGGCAATACATTCAGAGATCTTATCGTTTGCCAATATAAATCTTTTAACCTGTCTCATCAACTGAACGACCGATCTCCATGGTATGAAAAATGTCGGGATAATCCACACATGGTCCGAAAATCGTACGAACCTTTGTTTCGTATCATGGAATCTTTGTGTCTATGGCCAGTTTAAGAGATACAGGGGGTCGTTTATAAAGTTTGCGCAGCGCATATTTATTTGCAAATGGTTGTATTGCCTGTTTATTCCTGAACACTGAAATATTGCACTGCTGTGCCAGTCTTTCCATTTTTTTTTTTTTTGCGAATTTTGCACAAAAATATTCACAAATGGCTTGCAAGTAAGATAGGTATTTGCATCTGCACAAGGTCATTGTGCACAAAAATAGCGTTGACAGTCTTTTAAATATGCAATTTGCAAAAACCAAAAAAAAAAATATTTTCTTCTCCGCCATAACTGAAACACAGAGTGTGTACATAAATATTCCCAATTTACGATTATGCTATATGTAAAAAGCCCTTATGGACATTTGAAAGTGCGATTAAAAATTTCGAAATTCTGTTTGTGCATTAAATATAATCATGTGCAAGGCAAATATTCTGCACTGCGCAAAGTTTATAAATGAATCCAACAGTGTTTGGCACTTTCAGACCAGACAAAATACACAGACTGAGCTTTGCCCTGCCTGGGCTCAGGCCTGTACTTTTAAGTTTTCAATAAGAACTTGGCAGGAAGAATATTTTTAGAACGAAGCAATTCATTTGTTTACAAAGAACAAAGGGATGTAGTAACTTTAGTTTGAATATGGTTGTATTGTAATTCATCCATTTTTTTAATTTCTAGGGATGAAATAGAATAAACAAGAGTAGGGATGACAGCAGCACACTTCCCAGAGTTAATTTTCCTGCTGTGGCAGCATTGCAGAGATCTGTGTCGCAGCAAGTGTTATGAAAGGTCACATTTATGCCCAGTGTACTTCTCTGGCCACTTGTGTCACAAAGGCTGTTTATGGCACAGCCTCTCTCACGCAGAACAAACTGGAAGTCACCTGTGGAAGACATTCACATCAATGAAGGCCAATAAAGACAGGATATGTTCTTTTTGTAAGAAAATATGCATCTGTAATTCCTTAGTCAGCCCTGAAACCTGCACATAGCAACAGCAGACATAAGTAGCAAAGTATTACCTGCTTTGAAATAGCCTGTAGGCACATATTCCATGCAGTAAGGACAATAACAACAGCCTGGTGGCTTCTGTTCAAGGCAGTTAAACAACTTGGCAGGGAATGTACAATCTGGCATGGCCAGTTTATCTCCATTATTGCCAATCCCTTATCAATGTCACACCCTTTAATACATTTAGTGCAAAATAGGATGTTGTAAACTCGAGTATCGCTTGGAACTTCTCACCTGTACAAAGGGTTGCCTTTGATGTACAATTTTAACACTGTAGTGAGAATGATATTATACTGACATCAGCAACTCAGTGATGTGTATTTGAATTCTAATGTGTCTTAGTACAGCGCCAAGCTAAGAAGTAATACATTTACATGATACAATACAAATTGATAATTAGGCAGTACAGGTCAGAATCACTAGGGTTCTGGTATGCAACAACAAGGTTATATAACCTGGACCAGATATCAAAATGATCTATGCTCTTCTCTTCACCCATTCCCGTTCCTTTCTCCAGTTATCTGTTGCACAGCCCTGGCAATGAAATTGGTTGCTCTGTGGTGGGGCAGAGCTACCTATACAGTTATAGAAATATAAAATGAATATGTTTTTTGTTAAAGTGATTGTGTTCTAAGCAGTTAAGATTCCATCAAATGAGAATTCTGCCAATAGTGCTGAGATGCAGTTGCATCCGTAAAATGTATCCTTGTAAATGGTCCTTTGTGATGCTAATCGTATCGCACAACTCACGAAAATGCTGGCGTTCTGTCACTTGGCCTTCAGCCTCGTGTCTTTATATGGTCATGAAAAGAGCTGATTTGTAATTCCCTTATTTACAATAGAGAGTCTATTTTTCCTTGTATTTATAATACATCATGGACAAGATCCATGCAGCACATGATCGATATAGTGAACTCAAGTGTTGGTGCAGTAATATACTTAGCAATGTAAAATATATTTCTAGCTATTGAACATACCTTTTCTCCCAGAGGCTGTAGAAGTCAGGCACCTTTCAGAGGGAGGGCAGGAAACTGGGAATTTTAAACATTCCAGGGGTGAAATTGTTGGGAAAAGACAAGTGTAACATTTCAAAGAGTCTCCTGCAAAATAAAATACCAGTTTCTCAGAGAACACAATTTATTTAACAAATTTCATCTTTATTTTCCATTAGAAAGCTGTGTTTTAGCACTCGCTGCACTGAATGTTGTAGACAAAGAATCACAAGTTTATCTACAATAAGTGAATCATGAGAGATTAACCTGTTTTGCTGAATGGATTCAAAAACCATTCAATGCCTGTTCTGTTCCTAAATTTTGATAGTCCACTCAGATTATTTATAATCCCCAAGAGGAACCCTAAAACAGTGATTAAAATGTATCACATATCAGCCATTTTACAGATACTCCTAAACCTTTACAATGTTCCCACACATTTCTGCTGCTCCCATACATAATACCCAGCTGACTTATTGCTGTAACCTAACAAAATCCCTGCTCTCTTCCTTCTATTCTACCTTATGATACCCAGTGTTTCTTATTCCTGTTACATTCCAGAAGGGCTTTTCATTCCTACATATATCAACAGTGTCAATAAAAGCACCCTAATTTGCAGCATTTACCTGTGTTTGACCAATCCTTACTACTACTTTGGCTAAATTTATAGCTTCATTGCACAAATACTGAATACTGAGTTACCTCTTGTTTTTGAACCCTACTAATAGTAATGCACTACAACTACTTTCCTGGTCAAAGTACTCTAGTCTCCATGAGAAATCATTTGTTCTGCTTCATTCCAAAATAGTTCATACCCCTCTACTTACCACTCTGCAATAGTAGCATCAATGATAAAAAGATGGTTGAGGTGGTCATCTCTGGTCCTACAATCCCAAGCTATTTCTGTGTTTGCGTGTGATTCCTCCTTCTTATATGACTTCCTCTCTCACTGTAATTATTAGCCTTCTTCTGCCAATTAACAGTAATCCAATTTGATTATGCCTCCAAAATCAGGAAATTGTATTAAGGCGGCAACCAAATATTATGGCAGGGGAAATACCAGTAAAGATCAGAATTTAGCTCAGTTCAGGAAAGACCAAGGGGCAGATTCACTAAAGGGCGAATTGTCACCAGCGACCGATTCGCACACATCGCACCAATTCACCAGGTGCAAATTCGCTATTACTACACTAATTCACTAATACGCCCTGGGCGGCGAATGCTGGCGACTTTTCCCTAGCGTTAGTTCGGCAGTGAGAACATTTCATAGCGAAGTTGTGCTAGCATTCGTTTGTGCCTTGTGAAAATTCGCTAATGATCTTGCTCTTAGGTCAGTTTGCATATCGCGGGTAATTTAAAGTTGTATGGAGGTCTTTATTATAAATTTTGGTGAAAATGCTTGAAGTTTCCACTTTTTCTTACAAATGTCCAGGGAACCTTAATAAAAACAAGAGAGTTTATACAGTATAATGCCCTACACATGAGCCCACTGTAAAATTAATGTTCCATGTGTTATGAAATGTCTGGAGAAAACCAGTTACCCAAAAAAAGTTTAAGTCCAGACTTTTGCTGGCAATTCCACTTCAAACAGGGAAAAGTTGCCAACGTTTTTGGAACATTAATGCATTTTCGGCACACAGGATATGATGTAAGTGACAGAAGATTTAACTTCTTTTTAGCACTTCGTCTGGTCTGAGGTGTGAAGTCAATTCTGGCGAAAGAGGTAACATTCAGTAAAATTCCCATTTTACTGAATTCGCAGCGTAACAACCTTTCGCCACAGGGAAAAGTCGCCTGGTGGCAGAGTGAAAACAAACGGTAGTAACTGTCTCGCTAGCAAATTGATGCCTGCACCTGTTAGTGAATTGGCGTTGTCCCTGCGGATGTGATTTCTGATGAAAAGTCACTAGCGTTAGCCACTGTGCCCTTTAGTAAATCTGCCCCCAAGTGTAATAAAGGGTAGGTTGTTGAGACTGCACTGAGCCCATTAATAACTGCAAGGCAGAGCATAGGAGGTCAGCTGAACAACTAACAGCTCTGAAGATCAACAGGGAGAGATGTAGGGCAGGTAACAAGCTACTGTATGTGTGTTTGTATTTACCATAGGAATGGCAGAAAGTGCAAAAGCTCACGATACAGTGAAATCCCTACATCAGTGTTTACTAAAGAAACCACAAATGAGACTACGTGGATAGATTTTTTGGTCTGAGCCATGTGTATTTAATACAGGTAGTCAACAGAGGAGTAACTATTGAGTTGGAGCCATGTAATGGCAGCTAAGGGGGCAGGTGGTCAGAGCTCTTAGCTAGAATGACACATAATAGTTGACACCAGGTGACCCCTGAGGAGGAAAAAACTTTTTTATGAATTACAGACAGCAATAGAGAGAAATGCATATCAGTGAAGGTGCTGTCCATACTACAAATAGAAAAAGGACTTTTCAAAAGCTGATGAGTCTACTTAAAATATCAAGAAAATGTTATTGTCAATACAACTATACACTTGTTATAGTGTGTATATAACCATATCTAGAGATGTTCTGACATCGAAGGAACAGTTTGCATAAAAATGTTTTCTTGCCATGGTCAGGCTGGCACATTAAAAAGCATTAATTAAAACCTGCAGACTTGATCACAAACTCAAGAGGGTAGCAACAGACTGTTTTGTTGGCTGTGTGTAACATTGTCATTATTAGTGGTAATGCCTACAGTGCCCAGTGAGGTTCAGTGTTATCCCTCATTACAATTTGTAAAATGATTTGCTGGTGGAATAGATGTGCAGTTCTAAAGAATACATTTAACCCTATGCAAAGAGCACCAAAGCACAATAATTGCAGCTAGTACTGCATATTACTTGTTTATTTTGCTCTCCCACGACAATTGGAATGTTCAACTAATACTACAGTTTTCATCTTTTTCCAGTGGAACACATTGTGCAACTTTATTTTAGTGCCACAATAGTGTGTCTTGGAAAAACTATTCATTAGTGATAAATACAAAGTTAGTTCGGTTATCCGGAAACCCATTATACAGAAAGCTCAGAATTACAAAAAGGCCTCCCATAGAATCCATTTTATCCAAATAAATCAAAATTTTAAAAATGATTTCCTTTTTTTCTGTAATAATAGAACAGTACCTTGTACTTGATCCAAAATAAGAAATGATTCATCCTTATTGTAAGCAAAACCAGCCTATTGGGTTTATTTATTGCTTACAAATGATTTTGTAGTAAATTTAAGCTATGAAGATCCAAATTATGGAAAGATCCATTATCCAGAAAGCCTTGGGTCCCAAGCATTCTGGATAACAGGTCCCATACATGTATTATACCTCTTTCCTTACCTATTACAATCTATGACATGGGACAGATTTTCATCCACAGTTGCTAAGAGTACAATACTAATAGATGTCTCTTAACTTTATTATATATTTATATGCCAGTCTATAATACTTTCACCTCTGCCCATTTGCCTTTTGCCACCTGTGTCATCTCTCCCTCATTTCTGCTTTCTCTGATTAAAGGAGTTGTTTAAATTAACTTTTAGGATGATGTAGAGAATGATATTCTGAGACAATTTGCAGTCAGTTTTTATTATTTGTGGGTTTTTAGTAGGGATGCACCAAATCCAGGATACATTTTGGGATTCGGCCAGGATTCAGCCTTTTTCAGCAGGATTCAGATTCGCCCGAATCCTTCTGCCCGGCCAAACCAAATCCGAATCCTAATTTGCATATGCAAATTAGGGATGGGGAGGGAAATTGCATGACTATTAGTCACAAAACAAGGAAGTAAAAAATGTTTTCCCCTTCCCACCCCTAATTTGCATATGCAAATTAGGATTTGGTTCGGTATTCAGCCAAATCCAAAATAGTGGATTCGTTGCATCCCTAGTTTATAGTTATTTAGCTTTGTATTCAACAGCTTGCCACACCAGTGAACAACTTCATGCAGTTGGATGCAGTTTCTTATTTTTTATTGTAGTATGGGTTTATTTCCTGCTCACAACATTAATAACATTTAATAACATCATTAGAATGCAATTCATCTGGCACAAGTCAGTTGTGACTACTGATACAGGTTACTAAGAGAACTCCAGACAGGGGCGTTGCACCAGGCAGCAGTACCAACCACAGATCGGAAAAAAAGTCGCTCCTGGTTCCTTTAAGAGCTGGATTTTCAGTTTTTAAATAAGAAATTGATGCCCTTTCCTAGGGAGGCTGCTGCTTCATTTCACTTCATGCCACATAAAATCAGGGCAGTGGATTTGCAGTCCCAATCTCTGGATATAAATGTCAGACAGTTACTCTTCACTCTCCCCCTCTCATTAACCTGTCCCTTTTCATTTTCTTTTCATGCATGCCTGGGTCAGATTTTGATTGACAGGTAGGTCTAATATGTCTTTTGAGGGGGGGGGCTCACTTCTGGATCTAAGGTCTGTATAACATTACCAGGTTATTCACTAGGAGGCATATTTATTATGCTGTGTAAAACAAAATTTGCGTAAAAAAATGTGTAAAATGTGTGTGTGTGTAATTTTATGCTATGGGAACACCATAGCCATTATTTTACATTACATTTAAAATTTTACACCATTTTCATGCTGTTATTTACATGCCGAAGCTTGGAGATGTATGGTGTATTATCCAGCTGTTTTTTACACAGCATAATAAATATGCCCCTAGGTCTGTTTCTGTTTAAAACAGTTTTAAATTAAGTATGACCGGATCTCTTTAGATAATACCAGGAGTTGGAAAACACCATTAAAGGCTTTCAAAGCAATTACCTCCGATTCTCAATAAAGCACAAGGGCAATTGCATGCATTTTAATGTTTTAGATACAGCTGTGCCAAACACAACCCCCCCCCCCTCTTGGATGCAATTAGAATTATGGATTGCTGATAAAAACACAGTAATTAGCAGACTTCTCTCACTGCACTCGTAAATTAGTCATGTAAGGTTTTAAGCAAATTGTAATATGCTTGAATACACCTAATTAATTTTTAAAACCTAAATTGTAGACATTTAGGAAGCAACTGAAAAAAGTCAATATTTAAAGCCTTTTGTTATGGTGAGCTGCACTTTTATAAAGATAAGGGGGCAAATTTACTAAAGGGGCGAAGTGACTGTCTTGCTACAAGTTCCCTTGGCAGACTTATCACAAACTAAATGTCTAACTGAGCACTTCCCCCAGCAGACTTATCAAATATAGGGGTGGAAATAAAACACACACACATTGATCATCATTAGAGAAGAATAATATATTGTAAGAAAAGTAATACAATACCGATTGAAGACAACGCAACGTCTAGCCGAGCTTCCCTTGGCAGACTTCTGAGAGGAACATCAGCTGGGGGACCCCGGGCCCAAATCAAATACAGCGACTCCCAGAGCACATCAATCGGCCAATGGTCCTTACAAGACCAATTATTCTACACAACACGTCTGCTTGTACAGGTAGATGAAGTCCCGAAGCCCCCCCCAGCTGAGCTCCTTTTTATATTGGTACAATAACAAAGTAATAAATCATTACACATAGACATATAAAATAATAATAATGGCTACATGCCCAGGACATGGCCATGAGAATGACCATGAAAATGGAAATAACCATGTGAATGAAAATAATTGCTGTGTATAATTGCTGTGTATTTTGATTATAACTATGTGAATAAGATATGAGCTTCCTCCTTAATAAACATACCTATATGTTTATGAGTCTATTACCTTAACTCCTACTATTCCTTGTTCTCCTGCTAATGTCAGTACATCCATTTTACAACTAAGGAGCCATATTGAATGCACTTGATCACACTCACATTCATACATGGCCTGCCATGTCACATTTGTATCACAGTGACTAACGCTGGCGAAAATTCGCCAGCATGACGTCATTTCGGAACTCCGACGATTTACTAACGGTCGCTAGCTAAGGAGATAGACTCTAGCGGTACTTCGCTCCCTAACGCCAGTCGAATTTGCGCTCTGGCGAAGGGACGTAACTGCGCAAATTCACTATGATGCAGATTTTACTGAACGTTACCTCTTGCGCCAGACTTGCCTTCACCACCTCAGACCAGTTGAAGTGCAATAGAGTAGACAGGAGTTCTTCAAAAAATTTAATAGTTGCAACTTCGCAAGTGTTCGGCACCCTGGACGCAACTTCGGATTTTGGTGAATTAGCGTTGTTAGCGTTGTCGTGGTGAATCTGCTCCTGTCGAAGTGTTGTGATGTGAGCAAAGCCGTTACTGCGGCATTTCGGAGATTAGTAAATTTGCCCCAAGGAGAGGTGAGATGTGAGACATGGCACCTTCACTGGTTAAAGATTTCATATAAGAGAAGACAGATATGAGAGAGGAACATCAACAGGAATGAGGGTAAATTAAATCACCAGGTCTTTGTAAGATAGCCAGGTCTTATTATTAAAACTGTATGATTATAATACTGCAAGTGTATTCTGACGGAATATTTATAAAAGGAACAGGAATCTATGCTGCAGGTCTAAAAGAGACATATACATATAGTCCAAAGGCCCCCTGGCACAAGTTCTACATCTCCCAGAACAGCAATGATATCTAGGGCTTAAATACAAAATGGAAGCTGCTACTATGTATATTGTGACATAGACAGCACACTGGACACTGTATTTAGTTCAGCATTATGAAGATATTTGGGGCAGCACTCAGTGACATCGCTTTTATATCTTCTGTACATGCATGCAGTGTGGGGCGGAATATTAAAACAAAAGTGTCTTTGTGTAGGCATAGCATTGAGTACTATGAGACATTAAGCAAAGACAATGCAATGTTTCAGTTATGCAGGAAACATAGTTAATAGTGGTGAAAGCCAGAGGGCAACAAGCTGTCAGGAACATTTAGCACAGAAGCGGCTACAAAGTGAAAAGCAGGAGCTAGTATGGGAACTATGGAGAAGCAAGGGGCACAATTGGGTGTATTTACCATGGGAATATATTTTATTCAGACCCAGTACATGAACAACAGTGCCCTTTATTCTTTTTTTTTAAAGAAATCTATGATTAGTAAAAGGATGCAGTTCATGATGGAATTTAGAATCATGTGCACAGAGATAACAGAGCAAAGGTATGACATATTTGCATATTTTGCAGGGCAAATTTACTAACACGGGTTCATCATGCATTAGTGAGTTAACCTATCGGAACCATATACAGAATAAGGAGAGAAGGCCCACACCCTTAAATTAAACTACGGGGTGCTAATCCATAGGTGACTCCCCTTAAGGGTCTCCATAGAGAATTGCAAATATTCAGAACAATGGATAGCACACCCGATAGAAACTGTATACAAGTAAAAAATAAAATAGATTTTTTGTTTATTTTGTGCCCCTGAGGAAGACCCTTAAGGTCGAAACACGTTGGGCTCACCTTATTACATTCATTTATTTTTTGTATATTATTTTTGCTTATTTTTTTCTTCTTTTTGTAATAAATATATTTGTTTTTTCAAATCGGTTGTGCTACCCATTATTGTTAATATAACCTATAGGAACCATTCAGAGATTTTGCATGATTATTCTGTTTGCACTAGATTAAGGCTGATGGCAAACTGGTTGCTATGGATTACTACACTTTTTTGTGGGTCTTTTACTTGTATACAGTTTTATTCATGAGTAAAGGGATAAGAAAGAATAAACATGATAATTCGCAAATTCACAGCATTCTGCACCAGTACAGGGATAGCTGAATGGGTTGCTGATTAGCACTGAGAGCTATACTGGTAGAGCTGTGTGGGAGGACAGCAGAGGCAGAGCAGACAGTGTATTTATTCTTTCAGCTGTTTATGAAGTTCTCCTCGTGCTTATCATATGACATGTGAGTTTCATTTAGTATTTTTTATTGAATACAAAAAGCTCCCATTCTTTAATGCTTTCTTATTTTTTTTCAGGCAATTATTTATAACTGCTCCCCTGTTTCATTTCCCCTATTTCCACTACCACTCTGAACCTTATCTTACCCTTTTGTCTATATTATTACCATCTCACTATATTTCCCCTTGATCATGGTTTCACCATCTCCCCAAATTGCTTATCTACCATTTCCAGCCTCTTAAGTAATGATGGGAAAAATTAGAGAAATTTGTGAAACCTGCAAAAAATTAGCGAAATGCATTGAAGTGAATGGGGGTCAAAATAATTTGGACGCGTGTCAATTTTGATGCGAGTGACAATTTTTATATGTGAGACTGTTTGGTCCAAATGCATTAAAGTCAATGGGCATCTGAATAATTTTGGCGCACCAATTTTGACGTGCGTCAATGAGCCGGATTTTTCGCCAGCGTATTGTCGCTGCAGTTTCGCAAATTAATTCACTTGTGACAAAACGCGTAAATCCATCACTACTGTTATGTAGTAATATAATTGAATTAAAAACTCAAATCATATGATGGCACTTTATTGCATTTATACTGACACAGCCAAGAAGTGCACAATATCTCTTTATGTGTAAAGATCAATGAGCACTGAAACACGTAAAAAACATGAGTACATAAATAAACCATGCATGTATAAGCTAAAGATAACCCATAGGACAGCTGGTGGGTCATAGTTTAATTCCTATCTATGAAAAAAATAATTTCCTCCTCGCGCTTGTCATATGACATGTGGGTTTCATCTAGTATTTTTTTTATATTTTTATTGAATACAAAAAGCTCTCATTCTTTAATGCTTTCTTATTTTTTTCAGGCAATTATTTATTACTGCTCCCCTGTTTAATGTCCTATTCCCCCTACCACTCTGAACCCTATCTTACCCTTTTGTCTATATAATTACCATCTCACTATATTTACCCTTGATCATGGTTTGACCATCTCCCCAAATAGCTTTTTCACCATTTCCAGCCTGTTATGTAGTAATGTAATTGAATCCAACACTCAAATCATATGATGGCACTTTATTGCATTTATATTGACACAGGAAGGTTTGTCATCAGTGATAGCAAAAGTAAAAAGACTGTAACTGAGCCAAGAAGTGCACAATATCTCTTTATGTGTAAAGATCAATGAGCACTGAAACACTTAAAAAACATGAGTACATAAATAAACCATGCATGTATAAGCTAAAGATAACCCATAGGACAGCTGGTGGATCACAGTTTGATTCCTATCATATTTTACTGTGATCTCTACTTAGGACAGTGACCGACAGGTAGATTTGTCGCCCGCGATTATTTATGAACAACTGTGGACGACAAATCTTCCGAAAATGCCTCTCCATTGGAAATAAGTGGAGTTGGTGGCAGTAAAACCAGCATATCACTAAGTTTCCCAAAGTTTCCTCCAGAGACAATTTTGGGCAACTTAGCTGTGATATGTTGGTTTTCAACAACACATTTTCCCATTGGCTACTGCTCTTAATGTAATCAAACCTACAGTCTGTGCCCCTTTATTAAACGTTATTAATCTTTATTAGCATTTTCTTCCAGTCTTTGTCCTTGCCTCAGTACTAGTTACATTTCTTCCTCTATAGTGTTAAACTTTTCTTCTTTCCTTTCTCTCTCCTTTTTCTTTTTATGTCCCTTTTCTGCTTTGCCGTTTTTAGCACTTAACAAATTCTTGCACTGGCATTTCACCACCCACATAAACTGGCGTTTAACTATTTTGGAAGACAGGGGACACTTGAAGGGCACAGAGCGTGTCTCTGTATCTGAGGGGAAACATTTCCGCCCATCAGAGCACAGCCCACAGAATTTGGGGCGCAGAGGATGCTTTGTGTGACATCCACGGTGATTCAGCCTGAGAGGTTCTGACCAGCGTAAGACACGATTGCAATTTTTTGTAATCTTCATAAGCTAAGAGAAGGAAAAGAAAGAGACATTAGAAAACAAAAAACAACCCCACCTGCTTCAGTCCCAGCTGATATTTTTTATTTGCTGAGATCAAATAGAACAATGATATCATGCAACTAGTGTTTCCCAAAGCTTGACCCAATGGAATAAAATATCTGTTTAAAGAAAGTTGTCTCTGCCAACTCAGCAAGGCCATTTAATAATAATAACACCATAGATAACTACATTCTGATCTTAAAGGAAAACTATACCCCTCAAACAATGTAGGTCTCTATAAAAATATATTGCATAAAACAGCTCATATGTAAAACCCTGGTTCATGTAAATAAACCACTTTCATAATAATATACTTTTTTAGTAGTATGTGCCATTGGGTAATCATAAATAGAAATTGTCCATGTTAAAAAATTAGGGCCGCCCCCTGGGATCATATGATTCACAGTGCACACAAACATACCAAACAAACCATACATGTTAGGTCACATGAGCCAAGTTAAAGTTAGAGTTGTAGTATTTCTGGTCAGGTGATCTCTGAGGCAGCTGACAGACCATCATGAAATTGTGGTTCAAGGTAAGAGATGTAAAAGGGCAATATTTACTTATGGGTTTACTTATTTGGGTTTGATAAGATTCTTTAATATGCCACTTAATTTGATGTAAACTATCTGTTGCTCAAGTATTCATTTGAGGGTTTAGTTTTCCTTTAAGCAGAACTCATAAGTGAGGCTTCCGGCCAATAACTTTGCCTAGGGAATACTACTAAACTAAGAACCATCCTACAATATCTCTGCTTTTACTTTGTCTCTCCCACTGTTTTCCCTCCCCATGCCAAGTTTTTCTCCATCTTTTTCCTTATATTTCCCGTTTCCCTCTTTCTTACTGTGTAGTTTGCTGTGGAGTAGTCCCCTTTGCAGGGTCTAATCATGCACAATCTCTTCTCTGCTCTGGAAGTGCAAGTTTCCTTGTCATACTTTATTCTCAATGACTGGCCAAATCCACAAGAACGGGAGCATGGTGTCCACTCTGTTGGATCCTTATTGCAAATTACTGGTTTGGTAATTGTCTCTCTATCCTTGCTTATATCTGTAAATAAATCAAAAAAGAGAAAAATATACCATTTAACATGCTCTTCAACTGGACCATAGTATATTTGTCTAGCACTGTAGACTATAGCACAATAGCTTTACTATTTAAAACAGTCATATTGATTGACTTTCCAAGTGATATAGTGCTACTCTAAAAGCAGCTCACTCCATTCATAGACATTGTCTACATGTACCAAGAATCTACCATACTAATAAAAGAATATCCAAGGCCACAGAAACAGAGTAACAAGACTAACAGAAAGCGGACATGGTCCTAGTTTAAAAAAAGGAAGTGAAATTTAAAGTTTAACTTCCCTAACATATACTGTATATGGATTTGGGGTAGAGTAGAAACTTAACTGCAAATACTGCAAGAAAAACACTACCAAATTCAGCTGTTTAAGTGCACCATTTGTTTTTGGAGAGGCATCAAGTCCTCCCGGTAACTTCCACCATGTTTCTCAAAAAGTGGACAGCAGCGCATACTCCATAAAAGTTTAAAATAATAGTCTTTATTGGCCTCTGGGCAAGAATGCATACACAATGCAAAATAATGCAGAAATGATGCAGAAAAAATTCTGGTCATTATGCAATTATACTGTGCAGAAACAACATGTAAACTGATAGAGAACATTACTGAAATGTACAAATGACTGAATCTTCTTTCATGAAGAGCACATGACATTTGCACATGAGATTTCTAAGCAATACTTCAGGGACCTAGTAGTTACTATAACGGTCAGTTCAGGGATTGTTTACTAGGTTTTTTTTTTCACTTTTCTCGTGCTATATAGAGATACAGGTATGGGACCGGTTATCCAGAATGCTTGGGACCTGGGGTTTTCCGTATAAAGGATCTTTCCATAATTTGGATCTTCATGCCTTAAGTCTACTAGAAAATCATGTAAACATTAAGTAAACCCAACAGGCCAATTTTGCTTCCAATATGGATTAATTATATCTTAGTACAAATTATTGTTTTATTATTACAGAGAAAAGGGAAATCACTTTGAAAAATGTGGATTATTTGGATAAAATGGAGTCTATGGGATACTGCCTTTCCATAATTCAGAGCTTTCTGGATAACTGGTTTCCGGATAACGGATTCCATACCTATAATTTATTTACTTAAAATGTTTTAACTCATCCCATAGCATATTACTGTTTGTTAAAAGATTCTGTATTCTGCAGTTAAAACTCACTGATAAAATCCATGTGAAATGCCATTGCTATAATGGCTCCAGACAACAATGAAATCAGAGCAGCATTCTTCACTCTGCTATATAAGCATTTTGGAACAAATTGCCATCATAGACTTTAAGATATGGCCATGGCACAAGTGATGTTTTTATTGCTACTATTTGTGGAAGCAATTAAAATTCTGCTGCTCAGCCTAGGTGATGTGTAACAGCTTTCCTTTCAAATGAACAAGTAGAGGTATCCAAAATGTATTTTATTCCACAACCCTTGAGGTTGCAGCATTACTTGAAGGAGTCTATGACAGATAAGTAAACCCTATAATCTATATCTACAGACAACTAGGCTGATGTTTAGGCTCACTCAACGCCTTCCAAGCTAGGTTTTTAAGCAAAATTACAAGCTGTTATATTTTATTTAACATATATTATGTATATATGAATGTATATTTTGTCATGTTGTTGATAATACCCTGTGGCACAAGACTGCTATTATCAACATGAGAGTATGAGCGGCAGATTAACTCTCTGTTAAAACTCTGTTATTATGCTGTAAGTAAAATGCACCCTGAAGAATAATTAGCAATCAGTAAAGCACTGGGAGCAGCAAATGAAATACTGATTTGTATAGGGGGAGCTTTTAGCAGAACACAAAGGGGGTTATGTTACCCCTTGTAGAATGTGCATGCACCTAAATTAGAAACTATTCAGAGATGTGGAAATCTAGAAGTGGTTCAAGATTTTACTGAATTCTAGTTTTTTATTTTCATGCTGTATTAACAAACACAAGGTTAACCGGATCAATAGACTATTTTCTTTCATAATCTTCTATGTCTTTATACAATATGAAGTCCCATACCTCTGCATACTCCTGGCTTGCCCTGCAAGTCTGGATATTCACAGCTGAGGTTCTGATTTGGATTGCATGGTCTTAGTCCATCACATATGTCACCATCTTCCTGGGCACACACCTCACATCCACAACCACAGGTATCTGAGATTTTTTCTACTTCTGCTGTGCATGTGTCACTCATTGGGCATTCACAATTATGGGGACATCCCTAGAGCAAAAAGGGAAAAAGTAGATCCTTGTTTAGCAGTTTAACATCAGTCATATAATGATAATGCTAGTGACAGTGAAATATATATTTATGTCTGAATTAAATACGTTTAGAAAAATAATGCAAAGGTTGTGTGGTTAACATTAATGAGAAGAGAGTACTGCTATCATACAAACACATCTGCAATACCATCCTGCATTACAAAGTCAAACAAAAATCTCATGGGAAAATATCCACCTCCATTTTCTACTGAAATATTACCTGCAACCTTATATAAATCCCACTATTTGAATCCTTATTCATTATTAATCTTAATGTCTTTCAATGTAAAAAAGTGGCAAGCTTTATATTTTCTAAAAAAATAAATAAACCACAATGTTCAGAATAAAATGACCATGGGAAAAAAGCAATGGATGTAAAAAAAACTAGCAAGCTAAATAACTCATATGTGCCTTTTACATGAAAGAACCAATCTCACCACTCAATTAATAATAAATTAGCCCTTGCATATTTGCAAATATTAACCATATTGTTAACAAAAATAAATTCTAAAAATGTACCTGTTTATCTCCGAAGACAAAAGCCACATTTAACAATACCAAACCTACAATAAAGTTAAACAGTGCCATATTCGCCTGAAAATGATCCGAGTGTTCTGCAGTATTGACATAAAGCTGCAAGGGAAGCTTGGGTCAGGGTTAATATGGGGGCATGGCATTTTAATATGGTGATTTAAAAATAAAGCATGTCTGGAGGTTGAGATAAAGTTCTAAGACAGAGGAAACGGATATTTGCAATGTGGATATAGGGGTTTTCCTGGAGGTAATGTATTCTGGTACATGGTTGCTCATATAGTTCTGAAAGAAAGTGTAATGCCAAACAATTTCAGAAAATATATTACACATTTTCAATGGGTTTTAAACTGAAAGCAATATTTGTCTATTCCTTTCTTTTCTCTGATTCTGACTCTTGAAACAATGTAACAGGTCGGCTCTCCTCTATCATTGAGCTAGCTTCTGCTTTATCCTTTAAAATCACCATTTTTAAGTAATGTACATTGGTGATTTGTTTAAAATATTTAACTCCCTTGTTACAATAAAACTAGAACAAAAGATAGTTTCATAAAATACATTGTTCATTTAGTAGGAGCTATTCATAGTTTTTGGATTTATCAGAAAACATTTCCTTTGGGTTTATTTATCTAAACCACCAGAAGATGCAAAATAAAAAAAGTGTTTTTTTCAATAGTATATAGGAAGTGTTTTCCACTGAGATAAAGACTTCTTTCTGCGTCACATATTGAAAGAAAGTGGATCATGAAAACTGACAAAACAGCCTCCTGAGAATATGACCCCTTCTTTGAAATTTCACTAGGAACCAGGAAAAACAGGACACCTGGCAAACCAGGTCAATGGCAGAACAGGTCAAAATCACTGACTGTTAAAGGCTGCTCATGCCAAATGCCAGGTGAAATGCCCAATATTATCAGTAAAAAGAACCCAACAAAGAAGTAGGAATTACTGGACTGTCACAGCTTCTACAGAAATTATCACAGAATAAACATGGACATGAGCAGGGCTTACAAAATAATAGAATATAGAGGGCCTTACAGCAGAAGTTCAGGGGCCTAGGATCTGCTGCTTTCCAGCACTGGGTCCTGAGTTTGATTATAGCATTATCTGCAAGGAGTTTGTATGTCTTCCTGTGGCTGTGTGGGTTTCCTCCAGGTACTCTGGTTTCCTCCCACGCTTCAAAAACATACAGGCAGGTTGATTGTCTCCTGATTAAATTGACCCAAATGTGTATGAATGTTACAGGAACCTTAGATTGTAAGCTGCTCTGGGGCAGGTATTGAGGTGAATGATGTATAATCTCTGTAAAGTGCTAAAGAATGATCTTCCAGTGTCCTTTTTTCAGAAATGTTACCAGTGTCCCATGCAAGGTCTTCCAGTGACCATTTTCCAGAAAATGTTCCTGTGCCCCATGCAACTTTATGAAGCTAGTAGGAGCTTATGGAGTTAAATGCGCCTTGGTATAGGAAAGAAGGATTTGGGTTCCTAAAACACTGGCCTGATTTTTCCTTGGGATACAACCAATATTACTGTGACTTATTGCACCAAAATGGAGGGGAGTTTACTAGTGATGCACTGGTCAGGAATAATGCAACCCGCACCCAACCCTAACCTGCAAAACCTAAACCCGCACCCAACCCTAACCCTAAAATGTTGCCAGTGTAGGACCAGTGCCAAAACTGTACCTGTTTTTTCTCACTCTGTACACTAGTTGTATGTGCACCTCTGGTTCCAAGACAGGAAATCTTTGGAGCAGTGGAGGAGTGTACTTACCCAATCTGACCCACACCCAAGCCTAATCCACAATGGTTGGCCAAAGTTGAACCCAAACCTACTCAACCGAGGGTTTCTGGTCAACCCGCACATCACTAGAGTTCACTGTGCCGGGAGAAAGAAGGCTAAGAAGCCATAGGAGTGTCTAAACTGTTAAGGATGTGTTACAAAAAAACTCTAACAGTAACTGCTCCCCTCTGTTTGAAGAGGTCCCCAGAAGGGGACAGGAGTCCAATTTGGCCACCCACATACTGGGCAAAATAGGCTGATCCAATTGTTGGCTTACTTGGCCCTATGGCTAATGATCTAATCATTCACTGGTGCCTACTGAGACCCACCAGTTGAGGACTGCATCAATGTGCCGATGAGCCCCCTATCCAATGGGATTTTCAAACCTGCCTGATTGATATAAGACTAATTTTCAGCCAGACCTGTCTGGGGGCCCATACACTGACATATAAGATTCCAACTCACTGATTTCAAGTAGTTCAGGAACCAACTAGGCTATATGCTCTATTGGATCTGATAATAACTAATAATAATGAATTTATCCCCAGAACTAGTGTGAAAGTAATTATGACATGGTCTTCTTGAGCAGATGCATCAGCTCATCAGAACATAGCCCCGCCTCTGCTCCAAGTAAGCTGGGATGCTGGGGGAAGCAAATGTACACAAGTACAGGCCCGGACTGAGAATTAAAATAGGCCCTGTCATTTCAGGTACACAGAGGCCCAATCAGCCCACACAGAGGCCCAAACAGACCCCACCAGCCCACTAAATACTGACTTTCTATGGCACCTTATAGCAGCCCCTCTGGCATTTGCCAGAACCCACAGATTGCCAGTCCGGGCCTGCACAAGTACTAGGAGGAGTTAGTGAAATCTTGGTTTATAGGAGAATAGTGACGTGTTACCTATCTTATTCCACGTGTTCTTATATGAGGGGCTGCCATATTTGTGCTGCAGTCCTTTGTTAAAAATTCTAAGGGACAGGTTGAGAAGGGACAGTCAGGTTGGACAAAACAGTCAGGTTTAGAAGCTTCAAGTAACAATTACTTACAAAAGCAGAACTATCACAAAAAATGATCAACATGATCTATAGGTAACTTTGAATGTACTTTAATATTTTAGTTTTTTTAGTCCCAGGATCACTTTAAGGGAGTAACTAAGACATTATATTTTAGACATTCTAACTAGGAAAGACTTTTTACAGGATTTAACCTAGAAGAAAAATGGAAAGTCTTTAAAATGCTGCTTCGCAAATACACATCAGTATATTCCCCTTGTAAGCAAGAAAGAAAACATCACAAAGCAAAACGTCAAGGATTGATAGAAGTGTTAGTGTTGAGGTTGGTAAGGTATTTAAGTTAGCTGGGTCAGCTGAAAATTTTATTAGGTACAAAGAAGCCAATAAAGCATGCAAAAAAAGCTATTAGGCTAAAGTAGAGTATGAAATGGCATTGGGAGTAAACTAAAATAGTTTTAAATTGTTTAAAAATAAAAAGGTTTGGGTCCCATTCTTAAGAAGAATATTACTGCTAGAAAAAGTAGTGAGACATGCAACTAATTACAGTGAAACTTCAATTTTATATCCCCTGATTTCAAGTGTCACTCATTTTACATGTTTTTTGTGGCCCACCATATATTATGCATAATACATTTCCCTGATTTTACATTTTCCCGGATTTTACACAATTTTTTTCTGGTCCCCAGAAAAACATAAAATGGGGGTTCTGCTGTAAATCATGACAGTCAGAGTTGTTTCCTCTGGAGTAAAGGCACTTGTGAGACAACATGATAACATGATTACTCTTTACAAATACATCAGAGGAGGGCATCTTTTATACAATAGGTCATGCCTATTAGAAAATATTATGATCAGTGTTGGACTGGCCCACCGGGATACCAGGAAAACTCCCGGTGGGCCCGTGTGTCAGTGGGCCCTCCTGCTTCTAAAAATTTGGCCTATTTCATGGTCATTGCCTATTTCTATGAGAATAAAGAGGCTAAATAGATGGAATAATAGGTTATAGTATGTAAAGAAAAGAGAATAGGAGAATAAAGGTTGAGTGAGTAGTGGAAGAAAATAATAATTAGAGTGGGCTCCTGGTCTAAAGGTTTTTGGGTGGGCCCCTGGTCTAAGGGTTTTTGGTGGGCCCCTGGTGTCCCAGTCCAACACTGATTGTGATGACAGATTCAATTAAAGGGGTTGTTCACCTTCAAAACACTTTTTTCAGTTCAGTTGTTTTCAAATTGTTCTCCATAAACAAAGACTTTTTTCAATTGTTTTTCATCTTTTATTGTATACTGCTTTACCTTAATGTTCCTGTCTCTGGGGTTTCAGTCTGGCAGCTCAGTGCTGGTCTCTGAATAATTGGTATATATATATATATATATATATATATATATATATATATATATATATATATATAAATAATAGACAAGAACCAGAGCCGGGCCAACCCGACCTGGTGCCCTAGGCAACCGGGTTGGCCATGGCGCCGGCTGAGTGCACGCTCGATAGAGCAAAAACACATTTACACAATGAATAGAAGCGGCAGTCGGTTAGAGACGGGACTGGACATGGGGTAGGCGACTGAGCAGATACCTGCCTGGTGTCCCCCCCCCCCAGCTTTGCGCCCTAGGCACGTGCCTATTCTGCCTGCCCCTGACAAGAACCATTAATATCCTGTAAATTATATCCTTATAAATAGTGCTTAGTGATGTCATTGGTAATAATGCTTAGTGATATCATTTCTGTCACATGGCTCACTTGACTAATGTATTTTAATAAGTAATGTATCCCCTGTTGTTAAAGAGATTTTGTCATGATTTTTATGGTATCGTTTTTATTACTAAATTATACTGTGGGGGTCGTTTAAAAAGTTTGTGCAGCACATATTTATTCGCAAATGGTTGTATTGCCCATGTTTTTACCTGAATGCTAAAATATTGCACTGCTGTGCCCGTCTTTCCATTTTTTGCAAATTCACATTGAGAATACATTTTCGCAAATGGCTCGCAAATGAGATGGGTGTTTGCGTGAGTGCACCCACTGTGCAAGGTTGTTGTGTGCGAAAATAGTGTTGACAGTAACATAAATTCGCAATTTGCGAAACTGTTTTGCAAATATTTTCTCTGCCACCAAAGTTGTGGCATAATTCAAATGCAGAGTGTCCACATAATATTCACAATTTGGGTTTTTTGCCATATTTAAAAAGCTCTTATAGACATTTGCAATGTGAAAAATAATTCACAATTCTGTTTGAGCACTCTTATTCATCTTTATAAATGTAATCATGTGCAGGGCAAATATGTTCGCTGTGCAAACCAATCTGCCCTGCGCAAAGTTTATAAATGAGCCCCTGTGTATGTTGCAAATAATTCATTCTACCTTTTTTTTTTCTTGAACCACATTTATGTTTTTTGTTGTAATATTGGTGTGTAGGCAGCCATCACAGGTCATTTTGCATGGCCATATGCTTTAAGAAAGAGCCAACACTTAACATTAAAACTGCTTTCAGATAAGCTGTTGTTTCTCCTACTCAATGTAACTGAAGTTGTTGTGACTTGGGTTAGCCAGATTTGGATTTTTACTATTGAGTGCTGTTCTTATATTTACCTCTAGGTGGGGCTTGGGAGCATTTTTAGCAATGCAGGTGTTAGTGCACAGGTATCTGTTTGCCTTCCCATTGTTCTGTTGATAGGCTGCTGGGGGGGGGGGAGAAAGTGAGAGGATGATATCATTCCATTTTGAAGTGCAGCAGTAAACAGTGACTGTAGTTTATCAGAGTACTAGTTACATAGCTGAGGGCACCCGGTAAACTGGCAGCATGTCTAGCCCCATGTCAGATTTCAATATTAAATATTAAAAAATCTGTTTGCTCTTTTGAAAAATGGATTTCAACGCAGGATTCTGCTGGAGGAAATATATTAACGGATGCCCGTAATTTGTCATACTGTCATTTGTAAAAAAAAAAATCCCTATAAATATGAGGATATTAAAAGTCCCCTCAGAGTTCCATGACCGTTATTAAGGCATTCGATAAATAAATGAACACAAGGTGGAAACTAGGGGTAAAAGAGGGGGGGCGCTGGCCAGCTACCTCGTCTGCCTACCCCTAGACCTGCCACTCAACTTGCATGCTCCTCTACCAGCACGTATGTGCAAAGAACGTCACTGTGCATGTGTGCTCGAGCTGGGTTGCCTAGGGCGCCTGGCCCGCCTCTGAATGAACGTGTATAATGTTTTGACTCGTTTATTAAACTGGGTTAGTTTCTTGCATGAAAAACAGATCATGTTTTCAGGTCATTTTTATACAGAAATATTGTAACTTCAAAAGGGCTTTCAGGCACCACTGTGTTTATGTTTTTCAGAAGTGCAGGTCTTTGCTGAAATCTTCCCAGCCCAACATGTCAACTGATGTCAGCATTTTACTTCACTCAATTCACTCAATGTATAAATCAATGAATGCAGTACCCCCTGCACAACACATTCTGTGCAGTAATGACAATGCAAAGTATAGTACTGGATGGTATGAATGAATGGTGCATGGTTAAAAAAATGAAATAAAATGAACTCCAGTTTTGTGAAGCTGAAATCCCTGGGCAGACAGAAATGGTCAGAGAGCCCTGGCCAATGTGAACACATAAGAAGAGGAGACAGGGGCTAATTTATACACTCTAACATAAAGGGAAATAGTAAAAACGTTAAAAATAAATGCAACGCAACTCCTATTGTCACCAATACACTGAACCAAATGTATACAAGGAACTGGTAGACCGCTACATATGAGACACAAAAAGTGTATGTATGTGACTTCCCAGATAGCCATGTGTGTAACACTATTTGTAACAAATGGGATCCAATTAGCTCATACACATGTTGGACTATCAAGATAAGACTCCCTCTCACCAGTGTTTACATTTAGATATGCATATATGTTCAGCAATCATATATACTATAACACTGTGCTGGATATATGTGTGTGTGTATATATATATATATATATATATATATATATATTATATATATATATATATATATATATAGTAGTGAGTCAACTTGCAGTGGAAGTACTACCATCTATAGAAATAGTAGCTGCCATCTTATACCAGGGAATGTTCCTGCTAATTTATTATTTTTGTGCATTTTACTTCTCAACTACATATCTACTAGGTTTCTATGGATTACTATACTGGTGCAAAGATGGACCTACTCTTTTAAAGTATCAGGCATATATTTTACTTAGGAGTAGCAATACCTCATATCAGCAATTAGCTCTAATCAGCTATCTGCACTATCAAACCAAATTCTGCTTCTTTATAGCGAGTTTTGTTTAGATGTTAAGTTCCATTGATCAGAACAACTATTTGGCCAGTGTGTTGATTCACACACAAGTACTATCAAACTCTGCGACTTTCTCTAAACCGAGCATATTATTAGTAAGAGTCAAATAAATAGCCCCTCCCTAATTAGGAAATACAGGCTTACTAACAATAATGAATGGATGAGTGTTTGTAGACCTGAATCAGGTGAGAGGTGTGTTATTTTGCTTTGTGTTGCATGGGGGTAAAGATCTCTGTATTCTGATCTTTAAAAAGCAGGAGTTTCTGATGCCTTTATTAATAGGTTTGAGGATTTGGTAAGGATATTAGAAAAAATAACCATCTAAAGAAGGATGAGTTTAGGAATTCTGGCTTCGAAATGGGCTGCTGACTATAAGGAGACAAATGTAACAGTTGGCTGTGTATTCCAAAGATGGCTGAGAGGGTTATGTCTAAATGGCAGGGCTTTAGATGGATTTATGCATACTGGTAGGAAGGATTCTCGCTTCACCCATTTACCACCAGATATAAATATATATATCAGCCTGAATCCTCCACATATGTGGATGTATTGCTATGCTCCTATTTAGCATATAGAGTTCAGATCTTGGTACTGAGTCAGATGACTGTTTATAAGGTGAGTAGTATGTAGTGGATGAGTGTTTATTGGGGCTTATTCATACATAATGGATGGCTGTGCATTAGTGGTGAGAAATAGGTTTAACATTCTGTGAGCCAAAACCAAAAAGCGTAACTCTTTGTATTCTTTCTTTGCATTAATATATTTATACTATCAACATTTTCATTGTTCATGGCCACGATTTACTGTGGTGAAGAAAATGGAATTTTGTGTGTCATATCCTACTCCACATCATCTTCAGCCAAATTCTGAGCATTTCCAATTCTATGGTTGGTAACTTAGTCAGTAGCATCTGGAAAACAGGTGGGTGTAAGGTCTGCTGCAAAACCTGTAGCAACTGCTGAGGCAGACCATAAATGGCAATTACATTTAAGTGATTTAAGGTGGCTGATGGCTGTGTATTAGTGGTGAGAGGTAGATGGCTGTGCAATAGCCATGAGAGGTAGGTGGCTGATGGCTGTGCATAAATGGTGAGAAGTAGGTGGCTGATGACTGCATTAGCGGTGAGAGGTATGTGGCTAATGGCTGTGCATTATTGGTGAGAGGTAGGTGGCTGATGGCTGTGCATTAGTGGTGAGAGGTAGATGGCTGTGTATTAATTGTGAGAGGTATGTGGCTGATGACCGCATTAGTGGTGAGAGGTAGATGGCTGTGCATTAGGAATGAGAGGTAGGTATGGAATTGTTGTGCATTAGGAGTGAGTGGTAGGTAGTGGATGACTGTGCACTGTGATGTTTGGATATTATAGGAAAAGAAGATGAATAATTGCCAAATGAGACACCTGAATAATGTGGGAAGGGGTGAGGTTTCAATCTGCACCAGTTAGACCAGTTAATCCTATTTAGCTTGAAGAGGCCCCACACCAAAAAGGTGGGGTCTCAGCTTTCCTCTACATTATGTGCTAAATGCTTTAACAGTGTAAGAGCCTGAGATAGAGGGGTTTGGTATGATATCCCAATATTTGGAGATTGGGAAGAGGTATGATTTCCTGACGTTTGGGGAAAGGGGACAGATAATGATCACAATGTCTTGGAATTAGGGAATGGGGAGAGGTACAACACCACAATATCCAGAGGCATATTTACTGTATAGGTACTCAATGACCCCTGTGTAGGGCAGCAGCTTTAGATGTGCAGCCTTTGAATGACTATATGATAACAATTTTGGGGGGGAAGCCTCTTCCACTGCCGCTGGATATTTTCCTATAAATCCGGTGGAAGAGATGGGGGTTACGATATGTGGTGGACAGAAGTGAGCCCAGAGGTCTGGTATCTGATTACACTACTGCTGATAACTGGGCATTGGGGAAATGGGAGAGGGACCTGGGAGAGGTAGTATTGGCCGAGGTCTGGATATTAGGTGGAAGGAGATGTATTATTTCCTGATGGTTGGCCTATGACAAAAGAGCCCTGAGGGACCTGACAAACGTCCGCATCCCTCGCTGGGTGCCATGAAGGGAAAGTGGAGGGTGCGGTTCCCGCATAGCAATTAATTGAGTTGTTAGTAGAGATACTGTTTCCCTGCATGTGGGTGAAGCAGCCACGGTTTCCTCTGTGCCAAGAGCTGTGGCTTTGTTTGGGCAGGCAGAGGAGCGATACGCCCGGTAGTTGAAGGTAACTGCCCATTCCTTGATTTAGAGCTAAGGATCCAACATGTCTTGTGTGAGCTGGTGTGTGTGTGTTAGCTATGATGTGTCTGTAGGAGGAGAGAAGGGAGGGATGGATAGAGGGAGGGATAAGGGGGAGGCAGCAGGGACGCTTTGGGCTGGTTGACCCCCAGTGCTCTGCGGTTTGGGGACAAGATCGTGTCACGTGGCTGCACCCTCTCCTCCCTGCGGTAAGTGCCTGTACCCTGCACTCCCTTCCCTCATCCGTCCCTGTATCGCCGGGCCCTGAGCTCTGCGCCTCGCCCTGCTCTCTCTCTCTCTCTCTCTCTCTCATATTCTTCTCCTCCTCCCTGCTAGCTGTCACATTCCTACTCTCGGTCAGTCTTCCCTCTATTCCTTTCCTGCTCAGCACTGTCACAGTTAAGTTTTCCCTGCATACCTTTCCTTTCTGCCCCCAGATGGCTGTAGCCTTCACTACCCCCCCCCCCCCCATCACTATTCCTTTCCCCTTGCAAACTGCAATATTCCCATCTCAATACTCTGTTTCTTCCCTGCTGGCTGTCTCCCTATTCACTTGTCAGCCTTCTCCCCCTTCCGTGCTGACGGTTCAGTTCCCCCTCTATCCTCACTGTAAACTGTCATATTCCCCGTCTCCCAGCTGTCACAATCCCCCTTTTCCTGCAGTCTCCACCCTATCTGCCACACACCCCTTTTCTTGGCTCTCCCCACCCTGCAGGGTGTCACATTCCCCCACTCCCTGGCGTGTAATCCCTCAGACTGCCTCATCCCCATTTTATCTGCATGTCTGGCCCTTCTCTCTGCTCTCTATTGGGAGCATTAGCCTGATGTTTCCATTCTAATGGCCCTTTATTCTCCCACCTCTGTCCTCAGTGTGTTTGAGGCCACTCTCTCCCTTTGCACATCTCCGTCTTTCTTTGCCAGAACATCTGTCTTCCTTTTCTATCTGTCTGGGTGTCTCTCCTTGTTCAGCTCTGGATCTGTCCAGTGAATCCCCCATCCCTTTTTTCTCTCTCTCTTCTTCCCCTTCCTTCCCTCCCTCTCTTACTTTCCATTAAATAATAAAAACAAAATGCCAGATGTGACCTTAATGCCCTTTGTGCCAGAGCACTACTTAACTCTTTACTAACTGCTGAACTTGGCAACTAGTTTAAACCATTTCTAATCCTTAAAAAACATTGCTTTTATTTTTAAGGGCTGTTTAAACCCTTTAATACAACGTAGAACTTAATTTATAAATACATATTTGCTATTCATTTTCAGCTCACAGTGTGTAGGCCTAATCTTTACATACTGCAAACCCTCTGCTTGATAACTCACCCCATAATTTGCATTTTTTTTTAGGTATAACTACTGTAAATTTTACCAAGCGGTAGCATTAGTTACCACTTGGTTAAACATTACAGAAAATAAACTGTTCAATCCAAAAGTTATCTGCACTGGAATGATCCACTGAGGGGAAAAATTTTCCGAGCTTTTCTCCTCCTGCAATTTGTTGGTTGGAAGAAAGCTCAGAGGGTACTAATACCCATTACAATTTACATTGTTCAGCTGCTCAAAGCTGTTAAACAAATTCTGACAAATTAAATCTAGCATCTTCTTTCATAGATTTGTCAGTGTGCTAAAAACTTTCCTTACTCTCAGGAAAATTTTGATAATTGGTCAAAATATTTAACAGCCTTTGGTGGACACTGATAGAACAACTGAAGTGAGGGGAAATCAGTGTCTTGTCTGTAAAATCATGTTACAAGTGACCCAAGAGAAAAAATGGGTTTCTGATGGTGGTTCAATTTAGGGTTACTTAATCATCCATTTCAGTTGATTCACAGTTACTGATACCTATCTCTGCATAGTGCAGGCATTTGGATACACATACTGCTAGATTTAGACCCCCTTCTTATAGGAAGACCACCGTTTGCTGAATATATATACTTATTAATCCATTCCAGCAAATCATCTACAAGGCATCCATCACTCATCAAGTTTAGACTATGCCAGTGGATCCAACAGTGCCCTCCATTCTAGAATGGGCCTTGGTTATTTTCATTTGCTTTGGTACACAGACTTCCAGTATTAACACTCATTTACTAACGAAAGTCCTAAAAGGGCAGTAACCCATAGCAACAAATCATGGCTTATTTCAGTTTATAAAATAGAAAATTAAAGTAAATATCTTATTGGCTACTATGGGTAACTACACTGGAGCAGTTAGGAATATTTGTTAGTAAAGAAGCCTTTTATTTTTCCTTCATAAACCTTAACACAGAGATTGTGAGGGCTGTTTTGCAATATAGGGAAGGTGGTAGGGGTGAGGCAGGATGTAGTAAGTTACACTTCATATTTGTGTTATCCAACCTACAGCCTCCAGATATATTGCTAAAGGCTGCAAATGTGTGCTGGGATTAGGGAGACATCAGTATGATACCTCTACGGGATTTATCATTGACAGAGCCTCATAAACCAAATTACAGTACTGCCAGGGGTGATCCTGGCCCCTCCGCCACCTGAGGCAGCAGCAGTTGCTGCTGCCCCCCCCCCCGGAAATCGCTCTTAAAGTACCAGGAGCCAGCATTTTTGCTGCCCCTGGTACCTAGTGGGGCGCTGCCGCCTGAGGCGACAGCCTCAACTTGCCTCATTGTCGAAGCACCCCTGAGTACTGCTCAGTATATAATAAGACTCCGAAAGGTCCATTGTACATTAAACCAGATAAGAGATTTTTTGATAATGATCTATAATAAATGCAGCCCCATGCCAGGTATCTTGGTTTGGCTCATGTCACAATGAAGAACAGCCCTGCCTACGTTTTTTTCTCGATCGGCTTCCTTCTTTGCGCAGGTGTGCACGTGCAGTAGTGCGAAAAGCCGAACTGTAACAAAGAAGCCCCAGGTCCCAAGCATTCTGGATAATAGGTCCCATACTTGTATTAGATATATATGTTTCAAATTGAGCTTATAAATGAACTACTACAACTTCTGGCAAGATGAACATTTCCTGTAATGTGGCCAAACATTCCCAGATATGATTGGTCAGTTTTGAACTATACTTCCTGCCTTGTAGTCATAGCCAGTGTATTCAGTGGCATGACTAGATATTACTGGGCCCCACAGCAAATTTTTTTTTTAAGGTCCCCAAAATGTCTAGAAGTTGACCTATTTTACAAATATTTATTGGAATTGAATATGAATTAGGGCCTCATGGGGGCCCTATACCTCGTAGGTCCCCCTGCAGCCTGCTTCCTCTGTAGTTACGCCCCTGAGTGCATTGCATGTAGGAATCCAGGATTCTATCTGGTATTTGGCCTTTCTAAGCAGAATTAGGATTTGACCGAATCCTCATGCCTGGTCAAACCGAATTCTTAAAATCACGCAACTTTTCGTCACAAAGCAAGAAAGTTTAAAAATCGTTTTGCCACATACGCAGTTCTCATTTTTCCCCCTCCTGACCTCAGTTTGCATATGCAAATTAAGATTCAGTTCCATATTTGGCCGAATCTTTCACAAAGGGTTCGGGGGTCCAGCCATATCCCAAAATAGTGGATTTGGTGCATCTGTAATTGCAAGCACTCGTATATTTAGCACAGTACTGTCCAATGTTTTCCATGCAGTGGCTAGCTATACACAATGCCTGCTGTGGTTTTTTAATGATATTGGGAACTACCTAATAAAGTAAATTAAATCAGATCATCGGTAATTCTTTCCTTTTTGCAAGTCTGAAAGACACAACATGCTTTAATATAAGAACAGATCCTTAAACCTTTTCTTGACTGCTATAGGGAAGGTCTTACATGGTTTTCCTACTCTCCTGTGGCTCCTGTTTCATGGGCATCTCCAGTGGCAGATAAATGGGATGTGAGACCCCTAGGTTACTGTTGGGTATGCAGGCATGCATAAACCTGGGTCAGGATTGGAGCACAGCAGTAAGGTCACTGGATCTGCACACATCTGGACACATGCACCTTGCCTTTTTCTCACAGCAGTGTAAATAAAAAGAAGTATTGAAAGAAATAGAAATAATAATTAGAAATAGATGTGCCCCTGATCACACTTGACCTCTAAGCTATAGCCTAGGGGAGCCTGCACATTAATCTGTCCCGGGTAACTCCCCTTTCAATATAACATTTAGAAAAAAAAAAGCAAGAAGGATTTTGTTTGCTGGTCTAAAAAACTGTTCTGTAGCAAAACAAATTTCTGTGATAACTGTGCTTTTCCATATTGCTTTATGACACATCCTAGGTTTTCAATCTGTAGGTATTTCCAGAACAATAAGTGTTGATTTGCATAGTATGTATCTGTTCTAACTATTGGTTTTTTTTTGTTTTTTTTTTTTCTTTCTTCACAGGAAGTAAATGCAGGAAGGAAACCGGTGTACAGGGAAAAGAGGAACTTAACCAAGTGGGAGACAAGGGAGGAGAGGGGAAACAATCTGAAAGGAGAGACATCTATAGGAAACTATAGATTTCTGCAAGCATATATCATAATAAGGAGATACATTGCAAAAGAATTACCGTTCTCACCCCTTTTCCTAAATTCATTGTCCTTGATACCTAGAAATGAGCGGGCGCTACACTCACGCTGTGGTGAGGGGTGTCCCCTCGTCCTTAGAAAAAGAAGCCAATGGTCAGGTAGACCTGGCACGGGCTCAACGTGAGAATGGAGTCTACTGTGGCATCCTGAGACAGAAACTTGGGCTGCAGGTGGTGGAGTTGCCCCCCAATGAGGAACTGCCCCGGGGCCAATTGATAGGGGACACAGCTGTAGTGATAGCAGATACAGCCCTCATCACCCGTCCATGGATACCTGCACGAAGGAAAGAGGTGATTCATGCTCTGTTTTTTTCTATTTATTTTTAATCTTACTGTATATGATTATGTGCTCGCTGTTCTTCATTCTGGTTTTATAATCTGCCATCTGTTATTTGAAAATTAAAGATTAAATCAAGCATCTGTTTACTCCCCCTCCCCCCCACTCCTCCTCTTTCACTGCTCCCTTCCCTGCTCTGTTTCCACTGTTTCTCACAGACTGAAGGCCTGCAAAAAATCTTTGAGGAGCTGAAATTCCGAGTCTGCGAACTCAGTGATGAAAATGCCACTCTGGATGCAAGTGATATACTTTTCACAGGTGGGTAAAATACTTCTGTTTGTAATGTTTGCTCTAGACTCTGGTTTTGTAAGGCTCAAGGCCTGATTTTTTAGGCTTTTTGTGTGACTGGTATACAGGTTTACCCGAGTGCAGTTTTCCACAGAGGAAAGTACTGAAATGTATCATCCTGAGTTTTGCCATCCTCTGCATTCCTTTAGTGGCCAGGTTCTCCCTTCTAGTCCAGAAAGATGCATCTAAACCTTTCCAGACAACTTTCTCATCCACACAACCATATCGCTCAATATTTTGTATAACATTTTAAAATGTAACTACTAGCCCTTATTTCCTGCATTACAGGTTCAGAGATTTTTGTAGGCTTGTCTAAATGGACCAATCTTAGAGGTGCTGAAATGGTGGCAAAGACCTACCAGGTACTCTTATTCATTTTATATTGCTCCTCATCCTTCTTCAAACTATCACATATATCCCTTTCCTGCTACTATGCTATTTCTCATTAACCTTCAAATGTAATAAAATGCACTAAGTTTGCCCAGGAACAGTAACCCATAGCAACCAATAAGATGTTTGCTTTTAAACAGACGACCTGTAAATGCTGCCTGCTGACTGGTTGCTATGGGTTACTGCTCCTGGACAAACTTCGTGCCTTTTATTACATAACCTTCTAAATCTGCTAATCTTAATATTCTTTAGGATTATGCTGTTTCAACTGTTCCTGTGTCTGGGGACATGCACCTTAAAAGCTTTTGCAGTATGGCAGGACCTGACACCCTGGTCATAGGAAGCAGTGATACAGCGAGAAAGGCACTGAAGGTGAGTTTTCTCTCAGATTAGTAATTCCGTTCCTTCAGGGACCCATTTTATAAGCATCCTTAACACAAGGGCTAATTTACTTTAAATTGTAAGTAATCATTTCCAGTATGATCTGTGTTGCTGTTTATATAACGGTGAAAAACCTGTTGTTGCCCCATGCTGCAGTTTTGTGCAATCAGAATTAATTGTAGTGAGAGAAATAAATTAAAATGAATCATCCAAGGATGCTCCATATACTTGGCCTGTTGACACATGTTCTGAATACATTAAAGCTAATCCAGATTTGTACAATGTGTGCATAATGTCCTTCCTACATAGTTTTGCAAGCACAAATCCTCTAGTAGTTTATTTGTCATTATAAACATAATATTCAAAATCTTGTTTTTTTCCCATTAGGCTGGGGTTTTCAAACAGACTACCATCATCAAAATAACTTGTATATCTGTAATGAGCATATAGTAGTTGGCTGTTGTTGATCTTTGTGTTTCCCAATATATTTTCTTTTTGTTATCAATTACAGTTAGCCATCTTAAGTATTTATGCTGCTCCTCAACAGGTGCTTTTGGGTTGAGAAGGTGTCGGTGTGAATGTCATAATGTTGTTTGCTTATTCCACTCATACAAGTCTAAAATTGGAAGGGGTTTCTGCACCTCCCATGGGTGTGTCAGCTTGCATTTGAGGTTTATGTGGCCAGAAACCTATAGTGTACAGTTGTTTATTGGTTCATATGGAGTTGGAGACGTGGAGCCCCCTTAAAACATTAAAATTAGGTCATAGTATTTGTGTGGATTAAAAGATGATGACTTTGGGGTTTACTTTTAAAAGGACACCAAAAGCCTTCCCTAATATAAATAGACACAGCAGTTTGCCATTCATTGCATTGTGGAACCCTGGGCTTATGTTCCATTAAAGAGTTGAAGGCGAAAGTTTGTGACCTCCCTGCACATCCAATCTGCCCCCATATGCTGGCAAGAGTCTAATTTCTGTTTTAGGTTACTCATAATTCGTGCTGGGACCATATATTAATCTCTCCAGTGCAGAATTTTTATGTTTTAAATGTGAATTTCTTACAAGGGTATGTAACAGCCCAGACATAATTTCTTCTATTGAGTAATTCCTCGTCTAACAATTCTTTGTGAAATATCTTTCACAGACTATGGAACAACTGACCGATCATCACTATGAGACTCTGACTGTTCCTGATGATCCAGCAGCTAACTGCATCTATGCTCGTGTGGGGCCCAAATCAAATGTCCTAATTCACCGCAGTGCGGACGAGTACCCCAACAGTGCTCAGGTGCCTATTTATGTAGCATGGTTATATATTATACAGGGAAATATTATATGGAGCATTCTGTTGTACAGTTCAAGCCTCTCCATTAGTGATCACCTGGATCATTATATATGGTATGCTTATAAGAGCTTGCAGTCTAAAATGGAACATACAGTAGAACCCCCATTTTACATTTTTCAGGGGACCAGAAAAAAATGGTATAAAATCAGGTTAATGTGTTATGCATAATATATAGGTGGGACCACAAAACAACAATGTAAAATGAGGGAAAACTTAAAATCAGGGGATGTTAAAAGGGGGTTCTACTGTATATCATTGGCATAGTCTGCAGAAAGCCATTGTTAAAACACAGGTCCAGTGTCGGACTGGCCCACCGGGATACCAGGAAACGTCCCGGTGGGCCAAGGTGTCAGTGGGCCCTCATGCTGCTAGACATTTGGCATATTTCATGGCTATTCACAAATTCTATGAGAACAAAGAGGCTAAATAGATGGAATAATAGATTATAGTATGTAAAGAAAAGAGTAGGAGAATAGAGGTTGAGGGAGGAGAGGAAGAACAATACTACTAAGAGTGGCCCCCTGGTCTAAAATTAATTGGTGGGCCCCAAGTCAAAGGTTTTTGGGTGGGCCCCTGGTGTCCCAGTCCGACACTGCACAGGTCACACCCACACGCCCAATCAGCGTTATTTTCAAAAGGGTCACTAGCCAATATATCTTATTTATGTACTCCTATCGAATGGGATTGAGTCTCTAAATGAGGAATCTATACACCTGTTCTTTTTTTCACTACAGAATGAACTTGTACATTCTGTATGAATGTCGTCAGAAAACCACTATTACATTTTTATCGCTAAGAATTTAACTTGTCCTTTCTCAGGTGTTCCAGAAACTGACAGATTACACTCTTGTCCCAGCTACTTGCACAGAATTGTCCAAGATTGGAGGCTGCCTGACTTCTTGCTCTATATTAATAAATCGCAAGCTAGAAATCTGATTTATGAGCCATATTCTGCCAATCACTTTACCGACTGGAGCCCTGTGTATAGAGGCTGTCTTGCTTCTCGTGTGGGTGTATATGTACACTTTCTACATATCTCTCTGTGCAAACTTACAACTGTGGTTTACATACAATATATGCACTTCTGTAGAATAACTGTATACACCTGCACAAAAGAACGAGGCTGCCTAAAGATTTCATTATTTTTCTGTATCATTTTCCTGGTGAATTTTCTCCTTTTTTGAATTTGAGAAAACACAAATAAAAACTGACAGGATTTTTGTATTCTTGCAAGTTTTGACCTGTGAATTATTTGAAGATGAATGCTAAGATAAATCATATTGTTACCCAATAACCGAATTCCATTACAGTTGACTCATGAATTGCAGGCTGTAAGTCTATTATACTTTTTGTTAGTCGATTGGCTTTTGGGTGTGAGTGGGATGGTTCTGCTAAAAGGTGGGCTTAAAGGGGTAGTTCACCTTAAAATTAACTTAGTATGATATAGACAGTGATATTTTGAGACAATATGTAATTTGTAAAAAAAAAAAAAAAAAAAACTGAATAGTTGAAAAGTTGCTCTCAAGTTAAATTAAAGTTGAATTATCCCTTTAAAGAAATACAGGTTTTTTTTCCAGACTTTCCAGTTAACAGCATTATGACATGTAATCCTCTTTTCAATGATGCGTTAATATGTTATAGCCACTAGAGGGAGACCTCGTAAGATTTTACATTTAGTGCAATATTTTGCTAATTGATCCTTATTTCTTACTATATTAATAAGCATTTCTTCATATTTTATATTCGGCATTATTCAGTTGATGCATACCTTTATACAACACTTCAATGGAAAAATGTTCAAATGTTTCATTCACAACACTTTCTGGTGCTAAATTAATCTGTTTTCCACACTATGTAATTGTAGCATTCTCTGCGCCCACTTCCACCTTCCATCTTACTCTACCTCTCTTCCCAACCATTAGTAAAGAAAATAATCTCAGAATAAGTCAGGCAGAAATAGCCTTAAAACGTATTAATGCTGTAACAATATACAGCAGACCCAGTGCCTACTTAGGTTCCAGAAGTATGGGGGGGGACGACAATGAGGGTTCTGTGCATAAAAAAAAATATCAAAGTTTTGTGAAATAGAAGTTCCCAAACTGACTTGTTGCAGGGCTCTGTAGGTATTGGCCATGCTTTGACTCTACCATCTAAATAATACAAATCACATGTCTCAATGCAGTAATAGAGCAAACTCCCTAATAACAGTGGGAGGGGGTTCATATGTACCACTGTGAGCCTTCATTGTAAGATTAGATCAACGACAAAATAAAAGTGGGCAGACCAGGAAGTGTGTTTATTAAGCAGTAATTAATTTCTAAAGACCATGTGTCCCACATAGGCCAATACATCTGTAGACTTGACATATGGACATAACATAGTGGGCGGGGAGCACAGGTTCATTTATAGCGAGTCGGCCTGCTCAAAGGAGGTAACCGAAGTTAATATAAACTGTACTGAGAGCTAGTCAGAAGCCTAACTTATCCCATCACACCATTATCCAGTAGCTCTCCCACTTTATTTGCATTAACTCTTCATGTCTTCCATTCACCTTATTGGAGATGTTCCACCAGATAAAAATAGGGTATCTTAAATATCAGTAAATATAATTGAGATTCATATATAATCATTGGCTGTATCACAGATTTATCAAGGTTTCCTACTTGTAAATGACTAACAATATGGTTATAACAGCTTCTTACATCAGGGATGTGCAACCTGCAGCCCTACAGATGTTGAGCTACAACTTCCAGCATCCCACTTGATTACTGATAAGGGATACTGTCGGATACCTGACCTAGAGAGAGAGAGAGGTCCACCAAGTCAAAGTGATATTCAAATTAGTTTAATTTGGTGGAACATTCCTATCAATAACATTTCATTTTATTTTCTGTTAACCCCTGTCCATATACAGAGCAACTTTTTCTTACTGGGGAATTGGGGGTGATTGTTTTATATTCCTTTAAATTTACAAATAAACTACTACTACTTAAAACTTGGACAATGGTTTGGGTTTTTTTGTGTAACAATTGGTCACGTGTTTGCTTCACAAACACTACTATAGTTCATTAAAACAAGCTGCTGTGTAGCAATGGTGGAAAGTGACAGGTTATATTGTTATGGATTCTGGCACTTTACGTTCCTCCACTTTCCACAGTGGGTGGTGCACAGATTTTCTGGAAAGCACAGGAACATCAAGCATTCAAGTCTGTTTGGTTTTTTAGGGCTTTCTAAGATTTTCTAAATTCTGAACTTATATTACATTAATTCCTTTATCTGTTACAAGCATAACTATCAATCTAAGAATAGATTCCCTTCTTGGAAAATGAATAAGCAATTATGTTTCTAAAATATAAACACACCCTTTACTCATTGTTCTACATAATCTCAGGGAACTATTACTGCTATTTAAAGGGCTAGTTCACCTTCATGAAACATATTTTAAACAGTACACCACAAAAACATACTTTTTCCCAATGCTTTTAAAAAAAATCTGTTATTTATTTAAGTTTACCCCCTATCATATTTCTCAGTAGCAGTTGAGTGAGTCAGTTTGTCACTTTAATTAGGGGCATGCTCGATAGACGCTAAAGCCAAATGCTTGCAGCACATATTTGCAAGCAGGTAACAGGTGGTTAAACGCGGGCGCGGGTTGGATTCTGAAAAACATGTAGCACTAACATTCTTAAAATAAAATAAATATTTCTCTGTTGCAAGGTGGGTGGCAATGGGTTCATTGTGGGTCAATCTGTTCAGGTCATATTGGGCAGTAGCTCTGAACTGGTAAAAAAAAATTTTTTTTTCTACCTGGAATAAACTCATAACTCGAATGTTTGCTTATTTATGAAAACCCGAATGTAAAAAAATCAAATGAATGCAATACTCAAATTGATAGAGTTACTGTCAAAGCCTTGAATAGCTCGAATTGAGAGTTTTCAAGCATAAGAAATAAATCTGAAAATCACGAAGGCTAAAAACATCTTCAAATGGTTCAAGGGACCTCTGCCATTGACTTCTTCATGACCTCTACAGGTTTTAACTGAAGTGTTTTCAGATTCTGGCTTTTTGTAGCTTCGGGGCATAATAAATCTTGAAAAATTCAAAAAAAATGTTAACACAAAAATGTTTAATTTTTACTGAAACTCAAATTTTTTGGGAAAATACAACTTGACCTTTGATAAATCGCCCCCTTAATCTCTGTATATTTATATTTATTTCTATGCTTGTTACTTATTTAGTATTTATTATTATTCTCGTCCTCCCTGTGTGTACTTCTCTACTCTGTAAAATTGTACAGTGCTGCGTATTCATGTAGCGCTGTATATATAGTGAATAAAGTACCCCCTCTTGTAAAATATAAGGATATTATAAGTTACCGAGGAGTTTCATGACCATATAAAAATACAGGTCATGGAACTCCGAGGTAAATTCTAATATGCTCATATTTTACAATTGGGGGTACTTTATTTATTATAATACACAAATTTCAGTGAGTCATGTGACAGAAATGACATCAGAACTCACTGTTTATAACTGATGTCATCAGAACTCACCATTTATAAGGATATAATTTACAAGATATTCATGGCTTTTGTGTATTATATAGTGAATAAAGTACCCCCTACTGTAAAGTCTAAGGATATTATAAATTACAGAGGAGTTGCATGACCATATAAAAACACGAGTCCGAAGGCCGAGTGTTTTTATACAGGTCATGGAACTCCGAGGTAACTATCCTCATATTTTACAGCAGGGGTACTTTATTTATTATAATACACAAGTTTTAGTGAGTCGTGACAGAAATGACATCAGAACTCACCGTTTATAAGGATATAATTTACAAGATATTCATGGCTTTTGTGTATTATATAGTGGATAATGTACCCCCTACTGTAATTTATAAAGATATTATGTTACCGGAGGAGTTATGTGACCATATAAAAGCACGAGGCCGCAGGCCGAGTGCTTTATACAGGTCACATAACTCCGAGGTGACTTAATATCTTTATAAATTTTCAGTGGGGGGTACATTATTCATTATAATCTACAATTTCTGGGTTCAGTTTTGTACTTTCTGACGAGTTCTTTGCTTTTTAAATTATGCCATACTTTAGTATATTTAGCTGGGTACCTTTATTTCTTCCTTGCTATGGTCATGTCACATGTGTGTTGCAGCTGGGATGTAGTTCTTTCCTTTTTTTCTTCACAGGATTCCTCTCCATTTTTGCGCCCCCCCCCCCTCTGCATTACCAAAGTCTCCTCCCCTTTGTATACACTACCTGGAGTCTCTCTCACCCTCCCTTTACATTATCTAAGTCTCGCTCCGCCTACCATCCACTCTGAAGGCTAGCTCCCGCACTGTGTGACATTTTCTTTCACTGCATCACAGACGGGTGAAGGCAAGGGAAGGAGGCGGAGCGAGTCTTCAGAGAGTGGACGGGAGGTGGAGCGAGACTTTGGAAGGGTGAGGGAGGGGGAGCGAGACTTCAGATAGTTGATGCGAGGGGAGTGAAAATGGAGAAGAGAACGTTAGTGAGCAGCTGCAGATTTTTTACTGGAGTGAGATCTGCTATGAAGGAAAGAGAAGCCGAAGGGAGGGGGTGGAGCGCGTTGTGGGAGGTAAGCAAATGCAGAGCCGAAAGCTATAGTGGTGGGAAGGTCGGGTAGAGGCGATGGCAGCAGCTGCGAGTGCTGTCCCTTTAAGTTTATAAACGGCGCGTTCTGGCGTCAGAACGCGCCGTTTATAAGGATATAATTTACAGTCTGGTCCCATTGGGAAATGACCAGACTGTAGATTATATAGTGTTATACATACACACATACTGATACCGTAAAACAAAAGAAAAAAGTCATTATTTGTCATGTACTATTTAAAAACAATTTATGTGAAGGTGAACAGACCCTTTTGTTTTGTTAACTGTAACTAAAGGTTTCAGGAAAGAGAACTATATATTAAACTTTTCAATGATTTCACAAAGGGCATTTTTAATGGACTGTACAAATATGTTAATCATACAATAGAGGCATAAATAGTAGAGCGAGGATTAGGAGGCCGACCTTCGGATTTCTGAACCAGATCTAGCTCCACGTAAGAGACATTATCATCCTAGGGAATAATAGGATAGAAAATAATAGAGAATTGTGTTAAATTGCTGTTCTTCATTAACAGGATATTGTCAGTGCATAATTAACCTTTTTTTATTTTAATATTTCTTTTTTATACACATTTTAATAGTGTTGTGTTCTTTACTGTAACCAGTTCAATTTTAGAAGCTTGATATTTTTATATAATAATAACTTTTAAGCTGTGATTGTGGCAGATGTAGGTGAGTGGAGGGAGGATGCGGGAGGACTGAGGGCAGATGGAGGAGAATGGAGGGATGATACACAAAAACTGAGGGAAGAGGAAGCAGAGCACCAAAGGCAATTTGTGTAAGTTGAGGCACAAGGGGAAAGCAAAAAACAGAAAGTGAATGAAATCAGATAATAACATGTAAATGAGGCCCATAGAAAAATCTTGCACTGTTTTAGCTCTGATTGTCAGCTCACCAGTGCTTCTTCTGAACATGTACAGTGTAGGTATTTAATTGTACGGGTGGACTTAAGTGTCAAAGGCTGCACCTGCTGGTGTACAAACTGATATTATTCTGAATGAAACTGAATAAAGAGTATGTATAGACATAATTTGCCATGGGCCATAGCCACATTCACATAAAATTTGATCTCTGTATATAAATACTTAGATTTTCTGTACCACTGAAATGCCAATATCCACCAAGCATTTTCTACAGTTGGAATGCTGACCTATCACACATAAAGTTTGGTTTATGTTTAATGTAATTTTTTTTTACAGTTTCTAAACAAGTGAATGAAGTTTGTTGATTACCATTTCAGGGGATGGAATATGGCCTTCAAAATGGAAATCATCTGTAAGGGGCCAACTATTAGACTCCGGGTTGCCTGAAAAAAGCGCATACATATTATAATAAAGATATAAAGATATATCAATGGAATTGTGTTTATACAGTATATAGGACTAAAGAGTAAAGGAAGAGAGTACCCTCCCAAGTAAAGCTGGCCCAATAGGCAAGGTCACTAAATGATCAGATTTTTGATATGAGGTTGGCGTCATCTGGCTGATCCAATGATGCAGATCAGCCTTATCACAATAACAGGAATACAGGAGGTTAAAGCAAATACCACATTAATTAAATTGATGCAATTTTTAAAACTGTCTGATCTATATTGGGCTAATATGTTGTCAAATATTGGTTGGGAAAGCCACCTTAAGCCTTGCTCGTACCTTCAAACATTCATTCACCAGTGCTCATAACATTGGGTTACATAAAGAAAACACTCCTGTGATATAAAATAATTACAAAAAAGATTAATGTATACAGGGCCGGATTTACATAGTGGGTGCCCCTAGGCCCACTTCCGCTCCTTGCCCGTCTTCTCCAGGGGGACAGGAGCAATGGGGATTGGCGCACGGGAAATTTAAAAAATGATCGTATCTCCAGCGTATCCCCAGTGTTTTTGAACCAATGTGGGTGTGGTTGGGCAGTACGCTGCCCCCCTCAAATCCTGCTGCCCTAGGCCTGGGCTTAGGTGGCCTTTCCAAAAATCCAGGCCTGAATGTATACAAAGCCTTGAAATACTAATATACAACCTTATATCAGCTGATGAATAGTATTTATGTAGTAGAACCCTTTGCCATTTTCCCCAGGGCTATCACCAAAATAGATTTCACAGTTCACAAACTGTGAATGCATTTTAAACTTACAAGTACAGTGGATTCATTTTGCACTAATACCATGTTTTGCACCTCTGGGTTGGAAAATGTAACATGGTTAATTGTGGCTGGAAGAAAAAGGCACACAATGATTAAAGTCCAAAGTCTTCCTCACATAATAATAACAAAAACAAAAAAAAAACACCCCATCTGAAGAGGTTTTCCAGTTGCCAGCAAAAGAAAACAAAATCTATCCTGACACCAAAGTGGAAATTTTATCTTGATGGACCTTGTATATTTATGCTCTTATAAAAACCCATCGAACCCATTCCAAGGCTTTTGGCTAGCATGACAATTTGTCATAGTACTTTTTATGCCCGCTGTGTTAATCAGTGCCAAAAATTGTCCACTGCCACCTCCTAGTTCTGTTGAAAGGGAAATATTAGCAGTGCTTTTTCAGCCATTCTTGACAAAAACATGGATGAATGTATTTTCAATCCCATGAAAAACTTTCAGAAATACACAGTTTGACAATTGGTTTTTCAGATGCTAAATAATCACCCCTTGTGCCATACACCCAGGCCCTGACTGGCAATCTGTGGATTCTGACAAATGCCAGAGGCAGTAAAATGCCGTAGAGAGTCGCTTTTTAGTTTGCCCTCTGTGCAAGGACCTACAGTGTTTTGAATCCTAGTACACACCTTCAAAAGCCCTAAAACTATTTCCAATCTCAAAAGAAGCCCTTGTGTTCTCTGGAAAAATCTACTGATTAATAAATACATGGCTGCATAGCTTATAGTATGAATTGATCCGGAATAACCCTGGTATCTCTTCTCCAGTGTAAACAATGTGTACAGTTGTCTCTATTACTGGTACAACCTATAGTAGCATGGAGGTGGATCGATTCCAAGAAATGCATTTAATTCATATAACCATCTCTACCACGTAACACAGTTATAGAGTGGGCAGCCTTGCATGCATTTATGTTGTTGGTGCATTAAGTCAAATTTACCTTCAAGTCGTTTATGATGAATTGAAGTTCTTCTACAAAAGAAAGGTGTTGACAGTACATCATAAGAGCTTTATTATTAATGAAGATGGCTTTTATGTATATAAATACTTTTTTTAATCATATATAAAAAATAAAGAATAATTGCAGATTAAATAAAGTTACATGCTCTACTTAGTTTGGAGGAAGCAAGCTGACTTTCACCCTAACTAAACTGTAGAAACCTACTTAAATAAGTGACTGGACAAAAATATTAACTTGATAATGCTGGCCAAAATGAATCAAAACGGAGTATAAATAGTTAACTGAGGGAACTAGCAAAATTATTTAACTCCTGAATCCTTACTACAAAAACCTATTGAGACTGAACCACTTGAGGCAATGTGATATAGTCTATTTTACTTTACTTAAGACTGACCAACTGACTGGATGAGACCCAAGTGGATTTTAGAAAATTCGGCAAGCAATAGCAAAGTCTGTATATAATAAGATGGCCATAAAAGTTTGCTCTCATTCCCATGAAATATGCTTGCATTATTACTGCTTTATAATGTAACAACTTTAGATCCATAATACATAGACTAAAAAACTGATATTCCAAGGTGGATGCTTGATGGACAGGGTATCATCATTATGGAGTTCAATAAGTGCAAGTTTCTTACACATTGATGGTAAATCACAAAACATATTACCTGCATCGTCCAATGAAATGATTGCGTGATGGAATGAGTAGAACCGCAATAATGGTGAAGGCTGCAACAACTGCAATGATACTTGTTAGAAGAATTCTTGTATTTTCTGCATTAGGTTCAACAAATGTTTGTTCTGTGGCTGTAAAAGATAATTGGGGCTCATTTTCAAACACTGTTCCAATTTGCACCTGGGCAGTAACCCATAGCAACCAATCAGTGATAAGCTTTTTAAAGCCAGCTTCAAGTAGAACGATGAATGCATCAATTTGATTGGTTGCTGTGGGTTACTGCCCATGGGCAAATTTGCCCAGTGTTGATAAGCCCCACTATGTTTCCTACTGTTTGATTCATTGTATTAATCACACAGGTAGTGATTTGTCTCTGTAATACTATTCTTCACAATGAAGCATATGGTAGTTAATGGGTTCATAGTTTCCCTTTTTCAGGGCCTTGTACATTATATCTATTGTGTAAGGCCAGAGTGGTAGGTGGTCCAACCAAGAAACACCTCCATATTTACCCCCATGTTGGCTCTGGCCACACCCAGTTATGACCAGACACATCCCAGACTAGCTGAAACCATGACCACTTGCCTGTAATCCCCACCCTTTTCCAAATGGACCCTCGTGGATCAGGAACTTTGAAGGTATGCTCTTGGCCTGTGGGCTTTGTATAGTGCCCATCATCCTGGCACTGAGACCAGTGGCATAAGTATTGGAAAGTACTGTACCCAGAACAAAATAATTTTTGAGCCCCAGTTAAGTTTGGGAATAAGACGTATTTCATAAACATGTGTTGAACCTTATTAGTCAGTATTCCACTTGGCCCCTTTACATCCTGTGTCTTTTTCTTTGAGTCATCCATAAGGCAAAACAAATCCAGAAATATTAATCCCTGCATTACTTACTTGTACTCTTCATCTCAATTGGTGAAAAAGTGGTGGTTGGACCCAAATAATACTCCACACTGATATTTGCATATTCCTCCACCTCACATCTCCACAAGCCATGGTTTTCCTTTTTGTTTGGGTCCAGAATATAGAGAAGACCTCTTTTATCTTTCTTAATGCTCTGTACCTTACCCTTAACTAATGAAAGCTTGAAAGTGAGTGTACGCTGAGTGTGGGTATCCTGGTTTGTGCAGATATTGCATACAAGGGCCTTCTTTGTCTTCACAGGAATCAAGGAAAGAGACAAAGAGGGGGAGAACAAGCACCCTGTGGGAAGACACCTGCATTGTAAATAAAGAAGGGTGTAGCAGTAGAGAAATGCATTCCTAAGAGATATATTACTAAAGTTAGCTGCTGCTGCCCAACTTCTCCCTATCCATTGGCACCTAGAAGTTGCAGGTCAATACTTGTGCACTGAATGTGTACATGACACCAAAAAGTTTTAAACCCTACAACTGTAATTCCAAGTTTAGCTCTATAATCATTATATGATTAGTATGCAGCAAAATGTATTAGGCTATGACTAGTGATGTGCGGGTGGGGGAAAAACACACACTAGCCCGTAAATGTTGCAATAGTAGGACTCGCACCCAACCTGTACTTGTGGCATCTCGCTCTGTACATTACTTTTGTGCATGCCTCTGGTTCCAAATCATGGAACCTGCATCCACCACTAACCAGCAATGATTTCAACCCCAACCTGCCCAACTGGTTGTCAGCCAACACATCACTACTATGAACCCAGTCCACCGAGCATACATATATGTCTTTCTTCTTCTGTAGCCATCACTCACCTTTGGTGCCATAATATATCAATATATTCAGTATCACTGCCAGCAGCATATTGTGTCTTTGTATGTGTACGCCTCCTTCTCTCTTCATCTTTGCCCTTTAATGTAGCAACCTGTGTTGTATCATCTGTTTTTATGTTCTGATAACAGGTGTTAATTCCTTGTCCTATAATTATCTTCCTTTTTATACTCACTCAACTTCACTGTTGCACTCCTTTCTGTCTTTTTCCCTCTGTTCTTGTTATAAGCCACTAACACTGCCCCTTTTCAGCTTCTACTGGTTTCACTTCTGGTTTCCACTCTTTTTCTTTCTGCCTCTCCATTTGAATTTCTTCCTTTTCACTTTTTCTCCTTCTTTCTTACTTTGAATCTCTTACAATGTTATTCAAATGGCTGTGTCTTCCTGTATCATCTCTTGTTCTCCTTTCTCTTCCTCCCTCTCTTCATTTCCATCAACCCTCTCTATATTACTCTTTTCCGTGTTGCCCTTATTTGTCTGTCAAACTGTTGAAGCGTCTCACCCCCTCCCTCAACAAGAAAACATGGAGCGGAAAATCATGAGTCTTATCACTGACCAACACTCCCTCTTAGAATATTTTGTTGGTTAACTGGAGCATTAACGTGAGTAATAGGAGTTGAAAAAGGATCACATATGATACAAAAGGAAGAAAATAAAGGGAAGATTATAGGGAGCACCAAAAGGAAATATATGAGATATAGAGTATGGTTATTCTGAGTAATACTGCAGTAAATTGCTATACCTCATCCCATCTAGCAGGGCACAATTCCAACAAATACAGACCTGTCTTTCCTTTTATTGAGATGAACACACCTGGAATGGCTCCTTTATATGTGTACTGAAAATGTTACCTGATGCTGGCCAATCTGCCTGTTTTGCCTCCTTTATAAGGAGAGGGATAGATTTAAATCACAGATAGATTACACATATTAGATTATGTAGATCACAGATATTTCCCCTGCATACCAAACTCCTGCTAACAAAACAGGCATGACAAAGGGCAAAGGATGGGGGTTGTCTACTGGTAATCTAGTTATCTACCCTGCAAGGACTAAACACAGTGTAGCCTCAGTTTTGCTGTTTGCCATGTTTAGCTTAACAAACAACAAAAAGCATAGGTTTATTGTGATTAAAAACAATAGGCAAAACGTATGTTCAGCACAAGAATTTTTCAGTGCACTCATGTTAAATGATTCCCTTATAGGCCAGGTTGCCAAAGTGAAATACTAAAGTGTCTGCACAATATTATTTTTATGACTGCCCTTATAACTTTTTGTGAACGATGCAGCTGGGAATATATTCAGTGCTGCAGCAGGAGACTCTACTTGGTAACAGTGCATTAAAAAGTGGCATGTGCTTCAGGTAAACAAGGTAAGGGATGCAATTGTTTAGCACAAAGACAAATAATACAGATATACCCTGGTGCTGTAACGTATAGCAATTAACCCAGACTTCTCTTCTGCAGTCAAACAATGAAAGCAAGTCACAGACTAACTGGTTGTATACATGCTAATGCACGAAGCACATTTATTTTGGCTCTTAAGAAACATTCCAGAAGGTAAAAGAGGTACAGACAGTGTGTGAGCTTGAGTATGAATTTGTTTGCATTGCTGTAGCCAAGTTCCTTGCAATATGCTTTCCAGAGGAACAAAATGTAACCTGTGAGGAACTGCAAACGAAGGTTTGACTAAGAGGTAAATAAACCAAGGTAAATTTGGCTCTGGATTTGTGGCCACACAAAGAGATGGGCTAAGTTAATAATTTGCATTGAAGCTAAAAAGCAAGCAGTGAACAAGTCAGTTAATATCATGGTGCTCCATGTCTATGTCCTGTCATGTTAGCACAGAGATCACTTCCTTCCTGTCATGACACAGCAAAGCTGCCATACTCTGGCTGGGATTCAGGATAGATTTACAGCAGTATTCAGTTTTTTATTTTCTGTGGCAATTTCCCAGAAAAATAATCTATAAAAGCCACAGCGGTTTTAGCATGAACACAGAGGCCATTTGCTCCCAGCATCAGAGTGGGGGTTAGATAAAGTACAAAGGGCTCAGTTTTATCAGTATTGGCAGCTCCCCCCCCCCCCCCCATGAATCAGGTGTTCTTTTCCATTAAATCCAGGGTTTCATTGTGTCATAGTGAGTTCTGCTTGTGTTTGGCATCAAGCGCTGTCAATTTAATCTGGCACAATGTACAAAGCAAAACTTGCAGCTGTTAACTTCCTTAAAGGGGTTATACACCTTTAAGTTAACTTTTAGTATGTTATAGACTGGTCAATGCTAAGTAATTTTTGATTGGTTTTCAATATTTATTTATTTTTTTATAGTTTTTCCATTATTTGCCTTTTTCTTCTGACTATTTCCAGCTATGAAATGGTTGGGGGGGGGGGGTTACTGACCCCATCTTAAAACAAATGCTCTGTAAGGCTACAAATGTATTGTTATTGCTACTTTTTAATACTCTTTCTATTCAGGCCTCTCCTATTCATATTCCAGTCTCTTATTCAAATCAATGCATGATTGCTAGGGTACTTTAGACACATCCCATCCAAAGACAAAATATGCACTGATACCTTGTGTCCAAATTCTGATAACAGATTAACATTTTTACATGGGATTTTGGGAACATACTGTAGGCTTTGAAGACTAGGGGACACTTAAAATAAGCAAGGTAGGAAATGCCAGAGTAAAGTTACGGACAGAAAAAAAATCCTGGAGGCAGGTATATGTAAATATTAATTTGAGAATGTTCCTGGCGTGCTACCCTTACCAGTGACCAAGGAAAACAGGCAGCAGGTAGAATGGTTTTATATTTTTGCACTCACATATTTCTCTGTGCACTGCCTTTCTTAATATCTTAGTTAGGAATTGCATAATCCCAGAATGTTTAGGGTGGTTGAGATCTCAGTATAGTGGAATATTCATTTATAGACACAGGCTGGTTTGAGTGAATATTGCTGGGGTGTTGACCTCACTACTGGCCAAGAGGAATAAGTAGGAGGCAGAGCAATGTGTAGGATTTGGGTGTCACAGAGGGTCTGTATTTTATTGAATTTGAGAAAAAAACATCATGCATAGCAACTTTTTGTCGATTATTCCGAGGTTAATTTTATAATCATTTTACCCTTTTTTGTCCTCTTATATTATAAAATGTAAAGGCCTGATCTCTCTAGTTGAAATGGAAAGTTGCTGTATGAAATGTTAACACAGAAAGCATGCCAAGGAGCAGGTAAACTCAAAAGTAACATTTTGCCTAATGAAAGTAAAGGCAACTTTAAGCAACTTTCCAGTATGCAGTCATTTAAAATGTTCAGTTGGTTTTAAAGTTGTATGTAAATACAACTGCAATTAAAAGTAGTATATTTCTTTTCTGTCTTTCTTGGCCCTTTCTATTCTTTACCCTGGTGGTTTTAACAGACTTGTGAAGAAGCATGCCAGTTAATTTCTGAACTCAGAACCAAGGGTGTAGAAGCTAACAGACATATAATGCTTTCAGTCTCTTCCAGTTCTGCCTCTTTCCAGCTTTCCATTAAAACTGCTATTCGGTTGTTAGGATTACAGGCAATAGCAACGGCAGACAAGTATACCACTTGCAGGAGCATCACTAGTGTGTTAAAAAAAATGGTGGGGGGGGATAACCATGCAAGCTTTAAAACTTTTCTCAATCACAATACCCCTAGTTATCCTTCAATGTAAAGCCCAGACATAGATTCAAGTAATTGAGGAGACATATAAAAAAATACAATACAATTTGTTTTATATCAAATACCAATGTTTTTATTGGTTGCTATATACAGAAAAATAACTTTAATAGAAAATGTTCTCATGAAGTTTACAGAGTAACAAATCAGGCAAATGACTGTGCTTCTTAAATCTAATACACACCATGACTGTGCTTCTTTAATATAAAACACGCACATACACACACACACACACACACACGCACGCACAAAGGCAACAACCTATTGCTGATCTAGGAAAAAGGTGCAAAAGAATTCATATCTTGAGGACTTTTGGGAACAATGTGCTCAATAACAATATTATGACTATTTATAAAGTTTGTTTTGTGTAAATCATAAGTTTTCTAATCAAACTGACTATGGCATATATTGTCGGATTATCGCCATTACTGGGCTGGATATCAGTTTCTGCCTTTATGGCATGACATTAGTCGCTAAAGTCAGATTAATACATGTATTAGACCTAAAGGGAATGACACTACTTGACAACATCTTACTGCATTGTATTTTTAATGACACTTGAGTTACTGCATGTCCATATTTAATTAGCCATAGCAACATTAAGGGGCTTATAGAATGGTATTTTCTACCTGTTTGTATGGAAGACACAAAGCCAGAGTGTGTCTACAGCACTCAATTTGTATCCTGCAATTAATAGCTCATCTGCATGAATGTAAGTGGTCACCTTATTTTGTATCTCAGCATGGAGAATGTCTGCACTAATTTATGTGATGCTGGTTTCACAATAGTGATTGGCTCATGTATGTATTATTCCTATTGGTTACAGCCCCTATAAAAGAAACATTTCTTTTTAAAAACAAAAAATAAGGTAATTCACTTTCTACGAACATACAAGTAGATGTGCTTTGCTCACTATATAAAAGGCATTTCAGGTTTTACATAAGTAAATGCTTAATTTTCATAATGCTGTGCTTTTAGGATTTCAGATGTATTTCTTTCACTTACTCCTACCCCATTTAAATAACATTTATGATTTTCACACACTCTTACAACAAAGGCTGAAGGAACTGCCGTTACATTTCCATTGGAAAAACAAAATACAGTTATGGGATCTGTTATCCAGAATTCTTAGGACCTGGGGTTTTCAGGGTAAAGGTTCTTTCTGTAATTGGGATCTCCATCAGGGCCAGAAATAGGGGTCAGCAGAAGAGGCACATGCCTAGGAAGCAAAGGTGAAGTGGGTGTCGGCACGTAACTCTTCCATCCACTTACCCCTAGTCCGGCCCCTCTTCCCAACACTTAAGAACTTGTCCACGAGGTGGTTGGCCAGGTTGCCTAGGGCTCCCAGTCAGCTTGGCCCAGCTCTGAGCTTCATACCTTAAGTCTACTGAAAATTATTAAAACATTAATTAAACCCAATAGGAATGTTTTGCCTCCAATAAGTGATCCCAACTATTTCTTAGTTGGAATCAAGCATAATGTTTTGTTTTACTATTACACAGAAAAGTGAAATTATTTCTTATCATTTGAATAATTTGATTATTTTATTGGAGATTATTATTGATTATCTCTATGGGAGATGGCTTTCCCGTAATTTGGAGCTTTCTGGATAATTGGTTTCCGGTTTACAGATCCTATACCCGTAATTCAAATCATATGTACAATAAATAATTTACCAGAGAGCTACAACACATAACAACCAGCAAAATCCAGTCTGTACAGTGCCCCAAATTTGAGGCACTGAAAGGGGCAGTGAGAAGACAACTACTCGTTGCCCCCCAGTAGTTAGTAAGTAAGATCTCTGCTTTTGGGAAGCAACAGTCTGATGAGTATTCAACACGTTCTGAGGTTCCATCAGGTCCATGGGAGATGGAACCAAAACCAGAGAGGATTTGAGCATATTTTACTCCACCAGGGTCTAAAATATGGAGAACAGAACGCCATTGGTGCTGCTGACAGAGCCTGGGAGGAAGCGAGAGGGGGCAGGAACCAGAGTAGGAGAGCAGAGAGCAGACTGGGGCTTGGAGGGAATAAACCTGGGGGGAATGGAGAGAAATGAGAAGTAAGTAATATAGTGTATATGATAACAGTGTTGTAACATAACGTCTGAGGTTGAAAAAGACACAAAGGGTGGAAAAATAAGAGGAGAGAGTTTAGAGGTATGGAAAGGAAACAGGAAATATGACTAATATGGTAATCTCAAACCAGACATGGAAGAACTAATTTATAATTACTCGTGTTATCAATGCTAGTACAGTGGACCAATTTGCTGACTGTGCCTATTTGTGGCGCACGAGTTTTAAGAAACAGCTCACTCTAGCGTAAGATAGCCCACAATAGCCTTTATTTTTGTGGCTTTTCATTTTTAGTTTTCTGTTCAGCAGCTCTCCAGTTTGGTTTGTAAGCAGCTATGCTGGTTGCTAAGGTCTTGTTTATCCTAGGAACCAGGCAGTGGTTTGAATGAGAGACTGGAATATGAGTAGGAGGAGGTACTAGTAGGAAGTTAAGTAATAAAAAGTAAGAATAACAATAAAATTGTAGCTTGGTAGAGTCAGTGACCCCATTTAAAAGCTGGGAGGTTCTAAAGAATAAGACAATTTAAAAAAAATATAGAAAATAAATATAGAAGACAAATGAAAAATTTGCTAAGAATAGGACATACTAATATGTAAAGGTGAACCTCCTTGCTAACACTTAGCATTACATTTTGAATTGTGAAGAGTGTATAGATTTATACTTCTGCACCATCATTCAAGCATATAGCAAAGGAACTCTTTCTGAGAACAGAACATGCTTTACTGTCTGGCCCCAGTGTGAATTCTCAGTGTGAACATTAGGTTTACAGATATTATTTCTTTCCTCAGTCCACAAGTTGCAAACAAGTTGCCTTACCTCAGGCCTGGCCATTATTATTAGTGGTAGGAGGGTGAAACAGTTTTGTGCTTTATCCTCACAAGCTTCAGCCTGAGCGGTCACAGTGACAACAGTGTTTGTCTCAGCTTCATCAGGCGCCTGGATCCAGAACCCTGTCTCATGGGTCTCATTCACATCAGTAAATACTCTGCATATAGAGATGGGACAAGCAGTGACTGAGAGAACAAGAATTAGTGGGTAGAGACAGACAAAATGTAAACGTTCATATTAGTTTCCAGCTAGTACAAATATGCATCAAGGAGAAAAGTGAGATCAGAATAGAAGATAAAAATGAGTGCATGACAAGAAATCTAGAAACCTTCCAGCTGTGCTGGACCCTCACCTGGGTATTGTTGTGTTCATACGGTAGCCACGATCATTGCTCATTTTTATTGTGTAGCAAGGAGAGGCTCCATAGCTGCTGATGCTGAGAGACAGCCAGTGCATTTCCCCTGGCATTAGAGGGGACTCGTTAGTTATCTGCAGAATACAGAAAGATAAATTCATAGCAAATCCATTCATTTGCACAGAGGATTAATCAAGTACAGGTAAGTGGTTTTAAGCAATGAATTTAATGCATTTATATTAGGTAACAGTTTTTAGTATGGATGAACAATCACTGAAAAGTTACATGGAAAAATCACCCTTTTTGTATATACAGTAATTATACAAATATGCTATATTTTGGCATGGACTAATGTGAACAGCAAGTGCTCTTTGTCTACACACCATATATTTAAATGAGAGGTAGCGGGAAAAAATGCATCTAGATTTTTCTAATAAAACACTGCTCTCTAGCGGCCAAATTGGTTTGAAAACCAGTACATTGCACAGGGGTATCATGCAATGACATGTAATGAAAACATTTGGAGTACAGGAGACACCTTGCTCTGTGCTGTCTGCAATATAGTAAAAAAAAAAGGCTTCTGTCATATTAGCTAACTAACTTATAATGAAGTTACAGACTATTATATGGCAGATTATCATCAATTAGCTAAGAATCAATTAGGATGAAAAGTAAACTGAACACCATGGCATATTATGATGTAACAGTGGTAGTGCAAACATGCAACAAATATATGCAACCTCTCAGTATAAGAATTATTATATTACTGAAATGGTGCATTTTTTCCAAACAGAAGCACCTGTCTGGACAAAAAACAACAAAGGAAAACTATAACCAGAACAATGTAAGTCTCTATAAAAATATCTTGAATAAAACAAGTCATTTGTAAAATTTTGCTTCATCTAAATAATCCATTTTCATAAAAATATACTTTTTCATTGGGTAATCCTAAATAGAAATTTGCCATTTTAAATGGATTCTGTCTGGATTTTCAAAACACATCAGTGCTGCTCCAGTAGACTTCTGCGCTGAAATCCATTTTTCAAAAGACCAAACAGATTTTTGTAATATTTGATTTTGAAATCTGACATGGGGCTACACATGTTAGTTTCCACGGTGCCCTCAATCAGTAATAAACTTCAGTCACTCTTTACTGCTGCACTGCAAGTTGGAGTGATATCACATAACAGCTCCCTGACACAAGATAACAGGTCCCTGGTAGATATGAGAACAGCACGCAATAGTAAAAATCCAAGTCCCATTGTGACTCCTTTAGTTACATTGAGTAGGATAAATAATAGCTTATCTTAAAGCAGTTCCATTGTGAAGTGCTGGCTCATTCTGAAAGCTCATAACCAGGCAAAATGACCTGAGATGGCTGCCTACACACCAATATTACAACTACAAAAATATATACTTGTTGGTTCAGGAATAAAATTTTATATGGTAGAGTGAATTATTTGCAGTGTAAACATTGTAATTTAGAAATAAAAACTACACTATAAAAATCATGCTAAAATCATAACAGTGTACTACTCTTTCCTTGTCCTCAACCAAAGTTTCAGATTTTATTGTGCAAACAGTTCTCCACCCTTTCATCAGAACCTGCCTAAAAATGATACAGGTTGGTACAGGTTTATTTCTCTATTTAAACTTACATAGCTAGAGTTCTAGCAACACTGATGTGGCCACACCGTGCAGTGTAATTAGTATGTAATATTAAGTATAATTAGTAATTAATTAGTATAGTGCATAATGCATTAAAACAATATGGAGAAATTCGTGCAAATGGATGCAGTTGTTACAGGATTTTAAAGGATTGTAGTTAGTTAATATTTGTGGTGTAAAAATATTCAATATTCATAGTCAGTTTCTAAACAGAAAAGAAGCAACGCATTTAGCAATCCAAGTTAGCAGGCAATGCAGGATGGCATGTGGGGTACAATGTAATTATGAAATTACATTATTAGTTTTATATAGTTATATATTAAATATATCTATATATATAATATATATATATACAGTTTAGAGTGTATGATAGTGTAAATACATTTGATTTACTTGGGGTGCTTTCAAAAGTGATCTAGACGGAGTTTACAAAGGAGTTATGAGTATACACACATAAATATATATATATATATATATATATATTTATTATTTCATATGAAAGAAGCATTTTCCATCAACAGGAAAGTAAGGAAATTAAGTGAGACAGTGCAGTTGATTAGTAAGAAATGCAGTGCAATTAGTGTAGAATACCATGCGCACCTCAACCACGCATTCCGCTGATTTGCCATGCTGCGGGGCTTCCCGAAGAAATGCACTTCCCTTCCCATCCTGACCGCTCACCCCGATGCTGAACTCTCCAAGAGGTACCTGTCCCACCTGGGCCACCAAAAGACCAGTCTGATTGGCTGGTTCCAACTCCACCTTTAGTGGGACACCCTTTACTGGTGTTATGGTCACGTGGTCCAGGTGGGCAGAGTCTGGGAGGCCAATGACATCAACAACCAAGATGGCAGAAACACCTACACACAGTTACAGGAAGAGATTGGGAAAACAGAATAAAACAAGCTAAGGTGCAAATAAAAAAGTTGATTTTATGATGCATGAGTCAAACATGCCATGTACACTATTGTAGTGCTTTATAAAGACACCAGAAAAACACATAATGCATTTATTCTTAAATTGGTTGTGACATCATTAGCGTAGGGGCAGTTACAAACCTGATACTGGTTGATTGCTGAGTTTATAAAGCCCAGGGTGAGAGCCAGTTACAGGAACCCCAAAATAATACAGGAAGTCGACCAAGCTACGACCTAAGTAAGAGAGCAGATGGTATTGAGGGAAATGGAAAAGAAAAGTGCAATGTTCATGGGAATTAAAGTAGCAAGATAATGAAGTGGAATTGCTGACACAAGAGAAGACAACTAAAGTAGAAAGAGGCTTACAGGGAAAATAATTAACATTTAAAAATAGAATCAACTGAAATTAAATCGGCAGAATAGCAGGGTGACAGAAGAAATAATAAGGCCATATTTGTATTAAATACAGTCAGTCTTCTTACCTTGTATGTGCAAGGTGTGGGGCCCTGTAGTCCTCATCTCAATTTTCCATCTTCCTGCAGCCAGAGGGTTTTTGAAGGAGACACGTGTAAACTTTCCATTGCTTTGACGGTTACCATGCTGGATCTTGCCTACTCAAAAAGAAAAAAAAGAAATGCAATTTCTTTATTGTCACCTTTATCAAAGGAATATATTAAATGAATATAACCTGTTCCATTAAACAGTTGCCACATCCTAACCTGTAGGGTCATGTATTTTGAAGCTGCTTACATCCCCATTGATAAACAAGCAGACACTACGCATGAAATCATCCACCTGAAATTCATGGGTTGAGCTACCCCTCTCCATGCTTTGTTTGTGGAACAGTGTGACCTACATAGGAGGCAGACAAGGTCAATGAAAGCACTCCTAAACATTTAAAATATTATTTTTCTTGCTTGCATGGTCTTTTGACAGCTTGACTCACCACATCAAAGTGAACTGATTCTGAGATGACTTCAGATACCGCTGGAATGTCTTGGTTATTCGTAAATATGATTTGGCCCCCTGATATTTCAGAGAGGTTAGCATAAAGATCAAATCTGTCTTGTGGTAACAATTCTCTTCGGCTCCTTACCCTAGTTCTAGAAGGATCTTCTGTAACCAGGAAAGAGACCTAAAATGCAAATGTATATCGGGTTATACCTCCTTCTCTTTCCTTACATTACAATGTTAGCCTTACTTGGATCACAACCTTTTCTTAGCACTAGACTTTTTTAACAAGCAAACAAAAATGACACCATTCTCTCCTACTATATGTACCACCTTTGGAGAAAAGACATTGTTTTGCTCACTTTGATTTTCCTTTCCTGGATCAGTGCTTCCACTGAGCTCTTTAAATGGGCGTCTTTAGATGAAGCATCCGTAAAAACAAAGATTTCTGAGTTGGGAGGAGTGTGGATCAAAGCCAACTGATGAAAGAGATAATAGGATATATGTAAAAGCAGAATAATATTGTGTGGAATAAATAATACAGTAAACAACATGGAAAAATGTACCTGTAGTGCTGAAAGACACATTTCAGGTTCATCACCCCCTCCAAGAGCTTGTAAATCGTCCAGATAACGAAGGAATTCATTGGGATCACTTGTTTTATATACTGGACCATAATCTAGAGGCAATATGAGACACTGAATTGTATCTCATGAAAAAACAGACTGCATATAATATAGGTAATGTCATTAAAAAAAACTCTAATGGATGGCAAAAATGGAATAAGGATAGAAAAGGTGAGTCACAAAATAAATACAGGAGAGGCACATTGAAGGATTTCTGAAAGAATACCAGGGTCGTTGAATGGCACCAGGATATAGAAGTCAGGATATAACAATGTCTGTCGCTGACGCTGGATTATGTGGCGGGATTGTAGCCGCGCTGTTGTGATTTCCTCTCCCATGCTGCCCGTGGTGTCCATAACAAAGCTGAGCGCTGGAGAGGCTGAGACTCCAAGAATCCTGATAGAGCAGAAAATAAATGTAGAGAACGGGGGATAGAAATATGCAGAGTAAACAAAATACTACATCAAAGAAAGGTGGGGCAGAATAACAAGGAAAAGTGATGCAAGGATTAAGGTGCTGGCATTGACATTCAAAAAACTGGTATATGACAAGCTCACTGACAAGTCTCATAACTTCCCACCCAACATACTGCATTAATGGAATTCAACAGAAACAACACACAAAAGTATTTTGCCTTTAGGCAGAGCTAAAATTATGGATGGCTGGATGAAGAAAGGAAGAAAAGGAAAGAAAATAAAGAAAGTAAGGATAGAAAAAAATGGCACAGCACACGTATAGTGCTGATTTGAATATATTTTCTTACCTCAACATTTCTCTGTCTGTTACATCATCCCTCAATTCATTTAGAAATTTGATCGAAGCCTTAAGAGCTAATTCAGCTGCTATCTGATGTAGAAAGTGATGAGGCGAAAATATGGCTGCTGCAGTATCTTTGTTGATTCCGCCTCTAGCACTGAATAGTCTGCTGTCATCAAAGGGGCCACCATGGCTACACTTCCCTGGTGAACAAATGGAATTAATAAACTGCAAATATATTAATTTGACAAATCAAAATCTGTAAAATATTTTGTTTTCATAACTGCCGTAATTGTGTTAAACCACTTTTAGAGGCAACCATTTTGGTACTAAACAAGAGGCGTGCTCATACCAGGAATAAAACTATCATGGCTGAAGGACAAAGATAATCAAGCAAACAGCAATTACATGATTTCTCAGCCCAGTCAGACAATGTTCCCTAGAACTAGGAAAGTTTTAATAAATTGGGAAAATATGAAACTGTTGTGAATTCTTTAGGATCCCCAGATCGACATTTGCTAAAATTGCCCCCAAATATCACCTAGCCTTCAGGGAAACTTTGAAGAGATTTTTACAAACAGCTATCACTGGCCAAAATATGGAATCTGGTCCTTTACATACCATGGGGCTTCTTGGGAAAATCACCATAATACCCAGATGTTAGTAGCTGTCTTTCTTCAATTGCCTGTACAATGTTATTCTTGCAAGAGAGCTCAGTGCAATCTGTACATGTTTCATCAGAGACTGGGGTATAAAAAGAATAAAAGAAAGTTGGGGATAAGGAATGATACAAAGATTAGGAGGCATACATTTAATAGCAGTGAAAATGTAGGTATCTGGATAGGAGTTAAGTACAGCTGGTTATACACTGTGATATATGCTAGCCAATCTATCTGGTAGACCCACATCCCCCAGGAGGTCGCAACTATAGAATATTAATTAGGCTGGAAGGAGGAACTTAATACAATTAACTAGACACTGTAAGACCAAAATATGTATTCACAGCTGATGTGCATATATGTGATGAGTGTATATAAGTGTGATAATTGTATTCAATGGAAAAAATAATAATATTGTGTTAAATTGACAAAATAAAAAAACGACTCTGAAAACTATCTCAACTGCTAATTCTCTAACTTCACATTTGATCATAGAAAACATACGTTTTTCTAAATTGCTTTTTAATTAGAGTGTATGAAAATTGTAGGTTCCTGTCTCTTACGTCCAGCAATAGAGCGGATATCTCTTCCAGGGGTAGCAAGATCTGGATGAATATCGGTGTTACCCATTTCAACCCAGTTGGTGTGGCTGTAAAAATCCTAATGGAAAAAGAGAGATCAGAGAAGAAACAACCTAACTGAAAAGATAAATGATGTTTATTTTTATTTATAGAGAATTAAGCCCTTCAGCAACCCTCGCTTAAACAACTGCTCCCTTAGGCACTTACAAAGTATTAATGTTAAAACATTCTCCAAGAAAAGTGTTATTTTGGTATATAACATAGTTATAGTCTTACATAGTTACCCCTTTCTCAGATTTATTATAGATCAGGTGTTTTTTGCACAGGATTTTTCATTCATAAACAAACTGATTAACTTAAATAATAATAGCAGACAAACTGATAATAGAGAATAGTAATTCATAATATATAAGCAAGGAGTGAGTAAATTACCTGCAAGGAGTGAAGAATTTGTCCAAGTTTGTCACGTGCCCCCTCGTATTCTTTGGCCTTCAAGGACCCTAAGAGTTGATCCCGCATTCGTAGCAGAAGCCAGTTCCCCTGCTTTAGCCTCTCTGAATCAAAGTGGCACAGAGGGTCATCTCGTGTGCCATTAAGAAAGTCCATGTTGGCATTGGCACTGACTATTTGCCTTAAGGAGGCTCGAAATTGACGAGGAGAAACCTCTTCTCCAAAATATGCCCCCAGTATTGCATCTGCAGTCAGAGTTTTACCCTGGAATGGTATTATAGAAAAAATTATGAATTACATTACGAGACATTAAAGGATACAACTCTATAGAACTATATATATATATATATATATATATATATATATATATATATATATATATATATATATATATATATATATATATATATATATATATTATTAAATACATGTTAAAAAGAGGTCAACGTTTCGGTCTGCTCCTAAGACCTTTATCAAGACTTCTTGATAAAGTCTTAGGAACAGACCGAAACGTTGACCTCTTTTTAACATGTATTTAATAAAATTTACTTTTTAAAATTTACAAAGGATCCCAGAGTGCACCTTATCTTTTTGGATTTTGTATGCATCTGTAATTGGTAGCACCTGGGTCGATTGTTCTACTGGTGTGCTGAACTATTTGGATTGTGTGTATATATATATATATATATATATATATATATATATATGTATGTATATATATATATATATATATATATATATATATATATATATATATATACACATATATATACATACATACATACGTATATATATATATATATATATATATATATATATATATATATATATATATATATATACACATACCACTGAGTTCCTATATATTATGTTCCTTTATATGGTCATGAAACTCCTCTGTAATTTATAATATCCTTATAATTTAGAAGGGGGATTACAATATATATATTAGGGATACATCAAATCCAGCTTTCGGTTCGGGATTCAGACAGGATTCGGCCATTTTATAGCAGGATTTCGATTTGGCCGAATCCTTCTGCCCAGCCGAACCGAATCCGAATTTGCATATGCCAATTAGGGGCGGGGAGGGTAATTGTGTGACTTTTTTTCCCCTTCCCACTCTTAATTTGCATATGCAAATTAGGGTTCGGATTCAGTCCGGTATTCGGCTGAATCTTTTGCGAAGGATAGAAGATTATGGGGGGAATGAAAATATTCGCAATGCGAAAAGTTATGCCTCTGTGCGAACAAATTGGCCTTTGTGCGAATTTAATATAGCTTTTGTGAACTTGGAAACTGTTTGGCGACCACTTCCGACAGTGGAAGAAAGTTTGCCAATTTTATAGTTTGCACCAATGCGCAGTGAATTTAATAAAACTTCTTACTGAAAAAGTCTCTGGGTTTGCTCCAAAAGATTACGACACCTTCCAGCACTTCTTAAAAGTGGGCAATGCGCAATTAAAATTCACAATGTAATAACAGTTTAAGGAAGAGAATTACATTGCGAAATGAGACTTTTTATTATTATTTGTGAAAATGTTCATATCATGTAAGACTGCTGAATGAAGAGAAGAACATTGAACAAGAACATTTCCTTCTGCCTGGCTAGAAACAAAAAAAAAATACAAGCCATCTTGGTTTTTTGCATATGGTCAGGAAAGGAGGTGCTCTGTTTTCTTGCAGCTGAATTTAGCCCTGCTCTGAATGTCTAAATAGTCTTAGAATCAGTCTGTGCCCCATGTGAATGTCACAATACACTCATCTGCCAGTAGCTGTATTTTAGCATATTAATGCTATCTGATGCTTAGCGAGACTAAGAGATGGATGTCCTCTTTGTTCTTCAAAAATGATCAGGCCTGAAAGGGAAGTTAACATTGTGTATTGCTGCTGCATGTAGAAGAGGAAGAGAAACATATAGTGCTGCATTCGCAATGGTGTGGTGTCACCCATATGAGCCAGTGTGTCTACACAAGGTCCTAGCTGTACATACTGTCTGGATCTTTGCATGCTTTACGCTCTTTTGAACTACAGAGCTTTGTCAGAGGTGCTCATTTATTCTGCTTCAGCAATGTCTAATTTTTTTATTGCATTGGTGGAGTATTTTTGCCATAGGTTTTGCTTATGATATACAACTTGCTGGAAGTGTTTCCTGAAGATACTATATACCTAGGTCATTTTTATCCAGTACTGTGATTTTTATCATTGCAAGTTAAGTTTTAATCATTATAATCACACTTTTTATTGATGCACATCAAGGTGGGATAGTGATTACAATCACTGGGGGGGCCTTACAATTGCCCCACCCCCCCAGTGATCAAACCTTTCATTCTCCTTTAAATGAGAGGAAATAATAAAAGGCTCAGTTTGGCCAGAATTATTATCCTATAACTACCGATAATATGTTTAGTTATTAGTGACGATCAGGTGATTATTAAATGTTGCTTGCTATAGATGACTAGACTAGCAGTAAACATTGAATCTTTTATTATATATCCACATAAGTTAATGGTCACAATTTATATAAATTTCATATAATGAAAATCTCTCATACACCAGCATCCTAGAAAAGATTTCAATAACAAATTTAACTGTCTGTAAAATTTAGGAGCATTTCTACTGTATGCATGTGAATTTTTTTTTTGTTTGTTTTAAATAATCGCCCTCACCTGAAAGTCTTGAGCCTTTAGTTCAGGACGGAATGGATGGGGGTTGTCTAGTAAGATCTGAAGGGTGATGTTCAGTATTGCCTCTTCAGTCAGATCCTGGTGTGTATATGATCCCCATGTGAAAGACAGGAACTTGGACCAGAAGTTGGGAAAGAAGGAATGGCTTCCTGGTATAACCACAGCCACGAGGAGCAGAAGGAAGAGAAGCATGGGAGATGAAATAGCCATGGGCCCAGCACTGGAAAAATCTAGCAGGATACAAACTGCAAAAACAAACCTATATTCAGCTGTTTGTCACTATGCATTATGTATGCACATTTAATACAATTACACCTTGAACAAAAATAATAAAATACACTATATGCAAGTTACACCCACAACATTATACACTTACAGCCTCAAGTCATTCATTAGTAGTAACAAGTAAGTAATAGAAAATAACCTGCTATCTTGCTAAAGGTTTTCTGCATATCACAAATATTTTCTTGCTTCTCTAAAGGAAATTTCATACTAAACCACCGTGACTATAAAAGCCATTTGTATTATTATGTCCTGTCAGGTTACATAGTACAGGTTAACAGCTCCATTCCCACGTGGTAGGACTAGGTGCCTACCAAGTGAGCAGTTACAAGCTTCCATAGGGCTTCAAGGCTGCTGCTGCAACAACAACAACAAACACCAAATGGGCTGCTGTTGTCCCAAGTACAAGGACCTACTTAGCCTGAAATTTTGTTGTTGTGGCTTCCTGTTACTACATGAAGTTTATTGGTTTAGTTACAGACTCAAACTCAATATAATGTGTCTGGTTATAATCAATAAAGACTCTATGTTAAAAGAAGAACAGTCGATTTTTCTGAATAAAGCAGACAAGACAGAACATCTAGATGATCAACTGATACCATGGACATTCTATTTATTCTGAATCTTTCCTAACTCAGATGATACTGAGGAAAATGAGGCAAGTGTTGAGAAGGGCAAATATATTAAGAGGTTAGCCGCACAATGGCAGATACTGGAGAACACTGGCAACTGTAAACAAGTTAGTCCTAAATAAAAATGCTTTCTAAAGTGGTTGACACTCGGCTACAAAAAAAAATTCAATGTCAACTATCTACAGCAGAATATTGAATATATTCCAGATGTATAAAGTAAACTATAGACAAAACTAATCTCGGCAATCTGGAGGTAGTCTATTGCTTCTCAGCATTTGTGGAAAATTAAAGAAGGCCTTACAGAGTTATTAACATATACTGTATTCATCCTCTTTGGAAGCAAAAGGATGGGTCTTAACAGGTACGATTATATTGGAAGGACTTGACTTTAGGAGAAATCCCCCACCAAGACATCCAGTGGTTCAGAAACTAAATGGATAAAGAACATCGATACCATATGTTACATGATGAAAGCTAATAGCCACCAGAGGACCAAAGGGCACATAAGAACCACAAACATCATGCCTCAGCCTCCTTCTTTAGTGAGTTATATAGTAAGTAAATGCAATCTTTGGCTCATTCTCAGATTTTCCATCCAGAAATTCATGCATGGGCCGATATCCTTGTTATCCAGCTGTTCAAGAGAACATTCATGCTACAGATGTACAGACTGCACAGAAATGACAAATATTCAGAGGGAAGAAGGACTTCTGTCCACCTAATGTTATCTCACATGTCGACCATCTAGTTGCCTACATTGGGATTACTTTTTTGCTTAACAGGGCCACAAAATGTGTCAAAAATAGCTGAACTGTCTGACCATACTGTTTTTCATACAGCCAGCCTAAAACTTTAGTAAAACCTCTACACAAAACAATGCAGTTGGCGGAGGAGATTAGCAGGTGCGGACATTCAGTAAAGACAGAGAACAGGATAGCAAAAGAACTATGTTATAGACAGAGTATACATACATTTTGTGCACAGCAATACATAACCACTAATAGATATATACAGACACATATAAGTGCCTTCTTTGTGTAATGATTTAAGCACTGCTAGAAAGTGCCACTGATGCAGATCAGCATAGGGACAATGGGTGCTATGTTGGACCAACCTCCAATGTTATTATGGTATGAAAGCAGCTGTATGAAAGAAGCCTTGTGATGGGGGGGCAAGGTACCCAATAGCTTTGTATTTTTTTGAGACAGATGCGGAGTATGAATAGTGAAGAGTAACTTTACTATTTTAGAAATGGGTCAGAATTTTTAATTGATTATATTTAGAAAATTTCTTATTTCAGTATGGTTTAGCTTATATAAAATGTTCATTTTCCCCTTTAAAAGTAACTTGTAGAACGCATATGTTTTATGCTAGATTGGATTCCTACTAGCATAAAAAATATGCAACTTATTTCTTACCATTCATAATTAAATACTCAATTTTGCCTGGCTTTAATTGCAGATTCTTAAATTTTGGACAACAGTCTCATTTGATTATATCAAAAAGTCACAAAAAACCTCCTAAGAACCCTGAATTGGGGGTGAGTTTTAAAATGTGCTGTAGTGTTTCTTCCTTGGGATACATTTTGAGACCCATATGAAAGGCATAATTAATAATATAATTTATAGAAACGGTCACTATACTGATAGCTAACACACTCATTCGTTACTACAAAACCCCATAGTAGTTCAGCAAGTACTAGCTATAATTACTACCTTTAGGTCCAAGCACTGCAATTTCAAAATGCAGTATATGTATGTTGAGAAGCGCCTCTTCCAAAAAAAAAAGCTACAGAAATGGCATACAGATATTTCTATCAGACAGTTGATTAACATATTCTTTAGAACAAGCACCTTTCTGAAATGATATTGCTGGAATAAACCGAATCCTAAATTAAATCAGATTAATTAGGCAGTTTGTTCCTATCTGCTACCCAAAGACATGTGCACATACAGCTTGCAGTCACACAGATTACACAAAGCAGTTTTTCCATACCCACACTTTAATCATTCATACACACAAGAAATACCTTTGAATTCACATCTTCCCATATTAACTACTTATCTGCCAGATAAGAGAGCGAACCTCACACATTACCCCCTGCCCATCTGCACCGGTAGTTCTCCGCGTTTCCTAAAGGGATGGCGTCTCTTTACACGGCTTATCTCCCCCCCCCCCCAATAACCACTTCTCATTGTTATCAGTCAAAACAACTGCGTGATCCACCCTCTGCTCTTAAAGGGCTACACACTCTAAAGGAGTTTCTATTGGGAAGTAAAGCTACTTAAGATGTGGCTTGAACTCATTGGTTTATGATGAAAGCAGAAATGACAGATGAGAGGGAAGTGAACATATACAGGCAGGTTTACGTTTCCAGTGTTACAGATAAACACCAACTTAATATTAAGCAGGTACTCTAGTTAACCAGCCATGTATATATAAATCATACTGAAGGAAATATAAGTTTCACAAAAGCACCCATTTCTTTGCAGTTCCATTGCAGCTTTGTATGAAGCAGTGTGCTCCTTTGTCCTACTCATTGCGTGCCTCTCTTTTGTGTGAATCCGTGTGTGAGAGAGGTCATGAGTTCTTTGTGTCCCCACAATACCACATAGCATGGGAGGAGCGTGAGAAAGAAAAAGCTCCCTCCAATAACTGAGCAATCTCCCTGCCCTCTGTGAGTCCCAAAGCTATATTTTGATAGACAAAAATAAATATAAAAAAACTCCTAAATAGCCTGGGCTCAAAAGATCACAATCATGTAGCAAATCTGCATTACCACTTTTAGTCACATCTTTTTTCCCCATTCTATATTGCACCTCCACCTCTGAGTTATATGTTTGCTTTTTCCTTTTCAGTTGCCCTAATCCTCTTTTTTATTTTTTCCCCAATTCACATGTAATTTCTGCAAATTCCATGTATCATCTCTCCCCGTCTCTTTCATCCAATGCGCACAATAATCACACGTCACATCTTGTTTCCACTATCTTTTATTATGTCTGGATGCAAGACCAGCCACATTAAAAAATATATTTCTTTGAAGCAGCAATGAGAAGAATGAAAGGTCCAATGTGCAAGTTAAATCCCTTATACCATCTTCTGAAAGTTCTCTGCAGCCTCATTGACCTTCCTGAACTCTGTTTCAATTTGTCTCATCTGTAATAGGGATCCGGGAATAATACAAAGGAAAAGACAACAAGAAAATAGTTAAAAAAAAAAAAAAAAATCATAAAATGAAGTTGAAAGACATCGCATGGAAAGAAGCCTAGAGACACCACATGCAATTATCCCAAATTTCTACACATACTACAAAAGCAATATTGCTGTTAATCTATTCTTTAGCAAAGGAACAGACTTTAAAATAAAGTAGAATATAAAATAAAAAAACAATGTATTTATGGTTTCAACCTTTACATCATTGTTATCTCCCTTTTAACAATGATGCATCAGAAAGACAAATTTCTTCAATCTGCCTTTTCACTTTCCACATTAATAAATGCTACCAATTATTTTACCCGCTCTGCATCTTGTTGCTGCACTGTTTCAGGCACTTTGCTGCGGTAATCTGCACTGCCCATCCTCTCGCGCAGCTTCTCTAACTGTCGGCCCAATTCAGTCTTCTTCACCTGCAGTTTGGCCAGCTCCTTATCTACATCTATAAGGCCCTGCAAACAAGTGTAAAGAGTTTATATTCAAGTGACAGCAAAATACGTGCTTGTGCAGAACAGAAAATATATTTGTGCGTTAGAAACACAAGAGTGAAAGTCACATAAAGTTGTTACCTGTTTCTATAGAATCATGCACTATGTGTAATAACTGAGCAAATTTATGACAATTCCAGTGGCGTAACTAGATGTTACTCTGCCCCACAGCAAATTAATTTTAGGACCCCCAAAATATCCAGAGGTTATCCCCTTTTTTTTACCAATATATGTTAAAATGGCTCTTTATTTGGGCCTCATGGGGCCGCCCATAACTCCTATCCCCATATATATATATACACACATACTCACATACAGGTGTCCCACTGTTAAGTATTCTTTTGCACATTATATTCAATTGTATAATCAATGAGGTCTTGTGTGGGTTTACCTTGAGCACCACATACACAGTGGCTTTATCTGATGCAGTATTAACAGCACTTCCGGCTGGAGTAGGATCCTGAGCATTCAGAGTGACCAGAGAGCGAGAGGAAGATAGAACCATTATGTATGGAGTGTAAGCAGTAACCACAGAAACTGTGTCAGCATCTTGACACTGAACGAAACCTATGTGGACACAAAGCATGCTGGCTCATAAATGGTATATTGGATTTCTTCAACTTTTAAAACCTTACTCAAATTTTGTTAGCATACATGTGGGTTTATATGGGCTATACTGTGGAAATAGTCCTTTAAAATTTCATGTGGATTGGAAAAAAAGACAAAATGGAACACTATACTGACCAGTTTGAAGCACTCTCTAGTTGTTTTTTGTCAATATTGCAAACCTTTGACATACTAAGTAAACTTGGTTGCACCAGATGAAGGTGCTCACCTTCTTTTATGTATATAATACTGAAACACGCAAAATTTCCAATAATATGGACATTATTCTGTATCTGCTAATCAGAGGAGGCTGAGGCTACACTAAGATAAAAATTTTTTAGATAGAAAGAGGTATAATTAATTTATACCAATATCGCGCCACTGCACTATTGACAAAAAAAAAAAAGGGGGGGGGGCTGCTTCCTTGAATATAACCGTTCACACCAGGTTAAAACGACACAGGAAATCTGAAATAGAATGCAAAAGGAAGCGCACACATAGAGTAGTATTGTCTCAATTAAGATAAGCAATAAAGCCCCTAGAGTCACAGAGTGTTTAAAAATGGTGCCTTGAGAGCTATATTGCAGAAGATCCACCAGTGTGATATTCTTCAAGATTCCCCCTTTCGGGTATATACTCACAAGATTTCTTGGATTTTTGATGCATATAGTAATGTTCGTTCTTCACCTTATAAGTTATCCAATGGATATTGGAGCAGTTTCATTTTTTCATTGATCACGGATATTGGAGCAGTTTGATTTATTCATCGATCACAGACTCAACAGGAGAAACCTTCCTGGACCCAGAGAACTCTGGACTTTTATTTTGCTTTGGGTACTACGTGCTTTATGATCTGGTGATCCTTGTGAGTAGAAAATCTTTTGTTTTATGGTGATTTTTAATATTTATTAAAGCAATATTATACTATATTTTGCTTTATATCTTCGTTATATTACTTGGTGGATGACTGGAGAAAACGTATAAGGTGAAGAACGAACATTACTATATGCATCAAAAATCCAAGAAATCTTGTGAGTATATACCCGAAAGGGGGAATCTTGAAGAATATCACACTGGTGGATCTTCTGCAATATAGCTCTCCAGGCACCATTTTTAAACACTCTGTGGCTCTAGGGCAGGGATCTCCAACCTTTTGAACCCGTGAGCAACATTCATAAGTAAAAGGAGTTGGGGAGCAAAACTAGCATGAAAAATGTTCTTGGGGTGCCAAATAAGTGCTGTGATTGGCCATTTGGCAGCCCCTATGTGGATTGTCAGCCTACATTGAGGCTCTGTTTGCAGTACACTGGTTTTTATACAACCAAAACTTGCCTCCAAGCCTGGAATTCAAAAATAAGCTCCTGCTTTGAGGCCAATGGGAGCAACATCAAAGGGATTGGAGAGCAACATGTTGCTCACGAGCTACTGGTTGGGGATCACTGCTCTAGGGGCTTAATTGCTTATCTTAATTGAGACAATACTACTCTATGTGTGCGCTTCCTTTTGCATTCTATTTCAGATTTCCTGAGGCTACACTAAGTTGCAGGAGCTGAGACTGGAGCTAACCAAGAATTCATTAATTTTCATTAAAATTTGCTAAACTTGGCTCTTCTTCAGTGAAAATTGTGGATGATATTTTGATTCATGACATCACAGGAATCAGTGTAGCTAAAGCTGAATGCAGAACTAGAGAAGGATAAGGCTCATATAGTTTACTAAAAAATAGTAATTGTTATGCATATGACTCAGGCTGTCAGGAATGCCTTGAAGAATTTAGAAAAGGAAAGAAATAAAATAAAAAATGAACAAAGTAGATTTCACATACTAAACAAAACATTTTGTGTTCAGCTTCCCTGTTTGGGTCAACATTGTAGCCAACTGCATGTCATTATTTCATAACTTCCCAAATGAATTAGAGAAACTGAATTTAGGTTCATACATCAGTCAGTAAGAAAGGTAAAGCAAAAAATGTTTTGTAGTTTTTGAATATATTTCTTCTTTTAAAAAAGCAGATGACTTTCTTTCATCCAAACCATTACCATGATATACTTTAGAACTCAACTTAAATAGATTTCCAACATATACCCCATTTCTCAGCAATTGTCTCTTAAAGAGGGTTTCACCTTTACATTTACTTTTAATGTGATGTAGAAAGTGATATCCTGAGACAATTTACAATTTGTTTTCATTTTTTATTATTTGTGGTTTTCTAGTTATTTATATTTTTATTCAGCATCTCTCCAGTTTGCAATTTCAGCAATTTGGTTGCTAGGTTCAAATTTACCATACAATGATTTCACTAAGAGACTGGACTATGAATAGGAGAGGCCTGAATAAAGAGACGAGCAATAAAAAGTAGCAATAACAATACATTTGTAGTCTTAAAGAGCATTTGTTTTTTGGATGGGGTAAGTGATCCCTCTTTGGAAGCTGGAAAGAGTCAGAAGACGATTAAAGCAAACGAGGAAGAAGAAAAAATGAAGGACAATTAAAAGGTTGATTAGAATTAACCATTCTGTAGCATTTCCCTCATGTCCAGGAGGGGTGGTGTAAGGTGATTTTGCTCTCACCATAATAATATTAATCTGTCTGGATATGGATACTACATCATCAATAGGTAAAGCCACCCACACAAAGAAACAATACACTGGCACAGATCTGCAGAGTGAATGGAAGGAACTTGCCTTCTGTGACCATGTCCTTTTGACTTAAAGGCAACTAAAATCCTACCCAACACTGACAGACTGCCTGATCAATGATAAACCATTTGACAACTGCAAAATGTCAGCTTTGCAAATGCAGATGAGATGCTGGCACCAGAGGATGACTTCTTTGGAAATTTAGTGCCTGCTCTCCAGTGCAGGCAAAAACTGAGAAACGAACCAGATTGTCGGTTTAGATCAACAGGCCCAGAAATTTAACAGTCTGGCAAATAGAAGTTTGGCCAAGTTAGAAAAGAGGAGGAGCACAAATACTGCTTTGTAGAAGTGGAGACCCCGAAAAACAAACCCAGGGCCAAAGCTAGAGAGGCCCACCTCAAGTTCAGCACTCAAAACTGACTAAGTGTGACTGAAAGAACCTCTTATCCAACCTCATTACTTACAGTCAGCCTTTGTTTTAGTGAGATTATAGTCTGCTCGCAGTGATCGGATTGACTTGACGATAAGCAATGCAAGATCCATATTTCTCTCAACTTCTTCATCTCGCCAGTTGTACTACAAAACAAGAACAACCTTTTAGCAAACTGATGTGTGCCATATACAAACTTTGGTTAACACCTATAATGAACTGCTTTGTGCTAGATGCCATCTGCACAATAATTTTGAAGGGGGCAACATACAAAAATACTGTGCTCTCTCACTCACTGGTAACAGAAAACCATACCTTAACTCCCCCTTTCCTTAACACTTGGGATATGAAGAAGGCATACCATATCACCAAGATATAAAATATAAAGCTACTGACATTAACACTGTTAGTACAAAATGTAAGTTTAGGGTGTCAAAACTGTGCTCAAAAGTCTGAACATTACAGGGCTATGTCTTTTTTCAACCTTAACAATGTTTGCAATTATGTAATGCACCAAAGCAACTGACACACACACCAAAAAACAGTCACAGTTTACGCCTCGGGTGAAGAAAAACTCACTTCTGATGTCTCTGGGTAGGAAGTGACTGAAATGCTTGGGGTTCTACTGCTGGGGCGCCGGGGAAGGCGCTGATATAGTTCCTCAGTAAGAAATGGCATGAAAGGAGAAAGAAGACGGAGGCCAGCATCCAAACATGTGTAAAGGGTGTTCCGTCCCACAGATATTGCAGCCTCGTCTGAGCTTAAGAACACAGGCTTCATACACTCCTAATGAAAGAAGCAAGTTGGGAAGATTATTACAAGATTTAAGATACATAGAGCAACCCACAAATAAAGTGTAAATAAAGGGTAAACATCTTTTGCTCTTACGAGATAAACATCGCACAACTCATAAAGCCAGAAGTTGTACACAGCTGTTGTAATGCCAGGGAAGTCATAGTTTTGAAAACCGATATTACAAAGATCAACTGCAAGGCTAAGACGACTCAATATCCATCGGTCAGCAAGGCTTTCTTGTCCACAGACCTGAAAATAAAAGGAAACACACTCTTATAACCTTACAGTAATTGTCAATGTTATTTTTATGGCTGGGACCCTGAATTGCAATAAAAAACTCCAGCTGGTCAGCTGTTACCAACCACAATAACATAACGCCTTATTGAGTAGCACTGATATTATTAGTAAATCCTGTTGAATATGGACTGCTTCTTAGAATAAAACTGTGCCACGTCATGAGTGCATGAGTGTGAGATCAATCAAAATAATTTCTCACCCCTGCAAAGTCAGGAGGAGAATAATTGTCTCCCAGACTCCTCATTGCAAACTTAGTTGCATTCCATATTTTATTGCAGAAATGACGATAACCAAGAATCCTGTTCACATCCAGATTAATGTCGCGACCTGTCATGGAAGAAGAAAACAGTGACTGTTAACGATATGAATGAACAGGTGCAGAAAGGGGAGGGAGAGAGTTAAGAGTTACAAAGCCACAGTGTAAGCAGTGCCATTATATAAAAGAACTCTACAAACGTGTGAAATCTACAAACGTGTGAACAATTATGTCAGTCTGCAATGAATTCAAGAGACTGATTGTTAAACAACCAGGTAATTCCACGGCTAGCCAAATGAGTGGATCATGCACAATCTGGCCTTAATTCTGAATGGCCAAACTTCAAAGATCCTGTAATTAACTCAACAGGCGGAGCATGTCGATTTCTAGAGAAGAAAAACAACCCACACCCTAAGTCACCCAATGACTCCAGACAGTAGAAGAATGGAAAGTGTCTGCAGACTAGATTGTTTTGTCCATAGAAGAGGGACAGCAATAAGAATTGTGGTTTACAAGTTCTTGAACTTTGGGGAAATCTGTCCACGCTGACCAACAGTATACTAACATTTATGACAAGAATCCTGAATCAAATTCCAACAATATGTATACTGAGTTTGGTTCACCATCAAAAGAAACATTAAGAAACCCCAAAATACCTATTTGGAATTACTCACCTTGGCTAGTATAAGCACACAGTGCAAACCTCAAAGCATCAGTTCCACATTCTGGGATCCCATTTGGATAATCAGATTTCTAGATTGGAGAAAACATTGAAGGGGAATATTTTAGCAATAATCCATTAAAACTACTAAAGGAGTTTGGGCTGTTTAGACTATTATATAAGCAGAAACTCAGTTCAGATATAAATATATACAGGTATGGAACCTGCTATCCAAAATGTTCGGGACCTAGCGTTTTCCCGGATAACAGATCTTTCCGTAATTTGGATCTCCAAACCTTAAGTCTACTAGAAAATCACGTAAACATTAAATAAACCCAATAGGCTTGTTTTGCTTACAGTAAGGATTAATTATTTCTTAGTTAAGATCAGGTAAAAACTACTGTTTTATCATTTTACAAATGAAAAACACTTTTAAAAATCTCAATTATTTGGATAAACAAGAGTCTATGGGTGACGGCCTTTCGGCAATTCTGGGTAAAGCGTTTCCCGATAACAGATCATATATTCAATCTTCTTTTTACATCAGTGTTTTGTTCTTTCAAATTTTTAGAGTTGTGAAACTTTTAAAGTGATAATTTTAACATCTCAATTCTTACAGTCACTTTTTTTTTTTAATATGATCATTCAGTACTACAGTCTTCAGGCAAAAAAATATCAATTCAAATGTGTTGACTCTATAAGAGAAGAGCAACTATTCCCATAGTAGTATTTTAGATGATAGACTGCAGTTTGGTAAAATCTGCATAGCAGGCCAGACTTACCTGTCCATCCTTGGCTCTCTCCAGCTCTGCAGGGTCTAGGTTGCTTTCTAGAAGTTGTTTGTGGAGACCCTACAATACACAATAGTGGGTAAACATAGTTCAAGTCATGGAAAAAGAGAAAGGGCAAAAGAACACCAATATAACAATGGTTGTCTTTTGTTCACTCTCTGCACCTACTTCCAAAGTGATGCCGTTGATCACATCCAGAGGATCAATGACATTTCCCAGAGATTTACTCATTTTTCGACCATGCGCATCCCGTACTACAGCATGGAGGTACACCTGAAAAGAGGTGAAGGGAAACAAAAAATCCAAGTGAGAAATTCAACTGTGGTGTGATTATAGCACATAATATTGGTACAAAGTTGACATTATATTAGGTGAACAATATTTACCTCTTTAAATGGGAGTTTTCCTGTTAAGGTTAAACCAAGCATTACCATCCGAGCCACCCAGAAGAAAAGAATGTCATGGCCAGTCTCCAGGAGAGTGCCAGGGTAGAAAACTTTAAGGTCCTCAGTCTGTGAGAATAGAGATACTATTACATTAAAACATATAATCTTGTTTTAAATATTACTATTTGTATTTTCTGGTTACGACAGCAAAAGTCCATGCTAAACTCTGAACCCATCTCCAGTTTCCAGGCTACCATAAAATTGGTTATACGTTAAATCAGATGTTCCACAGTTTGTAAATCAAAACGCACTAAAGTACATTGGTTTAAACATATCCAAAGAATCTACAGGCTGCCCCAAGAAGGTTAGATTGATGCAATAATCACCATACATTTGTTTCACAAAAAAAAAATTGACATAATTTACGGATGGAGATTTACAATATACAGTAGGCTATTCAGACAGCCAAAAGGAGACCATAGTTCTTAAGATAACAACAGCCATTTTAAATAAAAATGCATGCATGCAGATTAAAGGCTTAGTTTAAACTATATATGAGTATGGTGTAGACATTGGTATTCTGATATAATTTGCAATTGCTCCTCCTATTTTTATTTAATTAGTTGTTGTGTTTTTTTAATTATTTGGCTTTTTGTTTGTCAGCTCTCCGATAAGGAGGTTCAGCAGCTATCTGGTCTTCTTACAGAAGAAATTCAATCACTGACACATGAGAAAGAGCAATGGTGTGCGCAGTTGGAGAAGATTCTGGTGTAAAGGCTTTAGAGACAAGAACAAAGTTATTCATTTTAAAAATTGTTTCAATACCTCATTGGGCCAGCCAAAGATGGAGAAGGGGAAAATCCCAGAAGAAAACCAGGTGTCTAGCACATCTTCATCTGAAACAGAAATTAAGGACAAGGGACATGAGTCATTCCTTGGAATATCAAATTCAAAATCTATGAGAATTTCTAGGTTTTTATAAAAAATGTATGATTTAAAAAAGAAGCCCTGTATCCTGTGTGGATTGGCACCATTTCTCATTTATTTTAATTGGTCATTGGCTTTTAGTTAACCCAACTCTTGTAAGGTTTACTATAATTCATTCATGAATCTCATTTTTGGCACAAGGGGGGCAGGGGGTTATGTGTTACTCCCCATTAAAATCTTTTCCCCTAAGTTTCTTGGGAACAAAGGAACTTTGGAGTATAGCCTGAACCATTAGCAGGCAGGACATTAGGAATACAACTCTTCCCTCTCCAGTTATGCTCTATACACAGTCAACACTAATACAGTTTTACCTCAGGAGAATAACAAAACAACTTCAAGTGCTTAACTGAAACTATTTATATAACTGATATGAAGGAGGAAAATGATGTGTCCCCAAGAGAGCAAGTGAAAAGAATTTAGCTGTGAGTAACAAACAAAGCTCTGGTGTCAATTGTTATCCCAGAAATGTGTTGACTTGGCAGGAAGTGAGTCATGGAAAGATGGAGACTCCTCTCTGCCTCTTGACAGAACGGAGCTGTGATCAGTAAGTTGGCCAGGTATACAGTTATGGATAGCCCCTTGGACCTGATCACCACAGATGTCACCATGTCCATTGAAGTCATGGTGTTGACATGAGTCCAATAGACAAGTAAGTAAATTTGAAATGTCAGTTTCTGTATGCAAACCACAAGAATGTTTGATGAGGATAGAAATGGGCATGTAAACCCATTGGGGCCATGACCTCGCAGAAGAATTAATTTGTTGAGGACCTAGAGGTCTAAGACTGTCCAAAATTAGCTATTTTTTATACGGTCAATAAATAAACTGCCAAAATCTTTCTCCTTCAGGAACTGAAACAATGATGACAGCTTCCAGCTTCCCACGGATATTATTTCCTGAACCCAGGGGTCCTGGGTAAGTAGCTTTACCATACAGCAAACATGGAGAACAACTGGATATGGGTTGTGTGGAGTCAATTAATATTCATATTGGCTAATGTTCTTATCCAAGCAATAACAGTATTTCTATTGCACTGGCCTGTGGTACTTCTGTAAGAGCACCATGCTATCATCATCATCATCATCTTTTTCCTGGATCCACTCTACAGCTTGGGCCAGGTGTGTATGCTCAGAGTGAAAGCCAACACTTTACTTCAGAGTTTAAAATAAGTCAACACTTTGCTTCAAAGTTTAAAATAAGTCATAAAGAAATTAAATCTCTGCGGAAGCACACGAGAGACCTAATTCCAGAACCCACCAGCACACCCTGGCCTCTCCAGCATAAGTTGGCCCGGTGCACAGCCCGGTGCACAGTCAGAAGGGATCGGCAACCCCAATTGTAGTAAGCGTAATAAAAGAAGAACTGGCACTCAGAGCTCGATGCAAGCGGACAAAGCCCTGCGTGTTTATTACAATGTAACGTTTCGGGGGCGGGCCCCTTCGTCAGACTTGTCTGACGAAGGGGCCGGCCCCTGAAACTTGTCTGACGAAGGGGCCGGCCCCCGAAACGTTACATTGTAATAAACAACCAGGGCTTTGCCCACTTGCATCGAGCTCTGAGTGCCAGTTCTTCTTTTATTACGCACACGAGAGACCTAATAGTGCAATATTACTTAAAGTTGGAACCCAAAACCTTATGGGTAATATTTCAATTATTAAGAAACTACAAAGTGCCCCAGTAACGGGTTTATGCATATGATCATTACAGTCCCACACAATGACTCTGTCCCCAACGGGCTGGGTACACCCCTACATTTCAGAGATATGAAATTAAAGATGCAATAATTAGGGCAATACTGTTTTATTATACTAAAAGTTTTCAAACTTAAAAATGACTATTCACAAATGTTATGCATGTCAATTGCATGCCTTAGTAGAGTGAAGGAGTGAAGTCCAATAAAAAGTTTTATCTGTTTTAGAAAAAGGGGAGCTCCTAAACCTCTATGGGGCCAATTCACTAAAGGTCAATAAAAAGAGTGTTATTTATAGCATGCTTTGAAAATTTTATCACTTCTAATATTATTAGTATTAACGACCGATTCACTAAAAGTTATTTTAATGTTCATTTTAGCTGAATTGTGTGCGGTATTTTATAGCATGCGTTTTGTGCAGTATTTTGTGCGATATTTTAAGGCATATGATATAGTCACACGTTATTAGTGCAATCTATATTACCTAAGACATTCGGGATGCCACTGGCAGAGTAGAAGTCTCTTTTTACAATATTCTAGTCATTCCCTAGGAACCGTAATATAATTGCATGACACAGAACGTAGTGCATTCTGTATCTGCCCAAGGTATCATGAAAATGTGTTAGTGACTGTAGGCAAGTCTCCAGTTCTTTAGAAAGGTCTTTAATTGCTGCCCTATAGCACCTCACAGCAAGTTCCTCTATTAATCCATCTGATGTTGTTTAGTAACGCCTACTCCTGGGAGGTGTTAAATTTCACAGTAATTATCGCACTATTTTATGCTTTTAGTGCTTAAAAGATGTTAGTGAATAATGCGTTAGGATTAATTCTATTCTATAAATATCGCAATACGGTTAGAATACCGCTGTGCAGAAATGTAGAATTAACACTTGCGATATGTCTATTAAAGAGATACTGACACCAGAAAATAAGCTTTTTCAATATCTATCGTAACATTACTTTTTGAATGCTACTTATAATTTTGCCATAAAAGTATTGCCTAATGCTTTTAAATTACATTTCTTACCCCCTCTTTTCCCTATAAGGGGGCTGCCATATTTGTGTAACAGTCGTCTGTTAGCATTAGAAGCTCTAACTGACAGGTTAAAAAGGGACAGTCAGGTTGGCAAAACAGTCAGGTTTTAGGAACTTCAGGTAACAATTACTTACAAAAGCAGCCCTATCAGCGAAAAATGATCAACATGACCTATAGGTAACTTTCCATGTAGATTAATATTTTGAAATAAATTTTTAAGTGTCATTATTACTTTAACGCATGTGAAAAAATACTTGGATGAATCGTTCCTTAAATGACTCACCAAACTGTGCGTTAAGGAATATCAACCTTTTGTGAATAAGCCCCTATGTGTTTTACAGGCTGATACCGCTATATCTGGAGAAATAATTAGCCGTCCATGGTAGTTTGAGCCAAGATGCAAATCTGCTTTCAGGGTTCTAATACTGGCAATGATACTCGATACAGATACACAGCAGTTTTTTGTATGCCTTAGAGTACACATATGGGCTGAAGGCATTCCTGCTTATCTACTGGTTATTTTCTTCCATACATTATGTCCCTTTTATACAGAATCTTTCTAAAAGCAAACAGAACTAATTGTGGCAATATTTAGACTGTGCAGCTAAAAACTAATTGCAACAATATTATGTTACACATACTATCTCAAAAAGTAAAACTAAGTGTAGCAATATTTAAGTTGTGCAAGTATACAATCGCAACAATGTTTCAAATACTGATATTTTCCTTGGCAGTATAAATATACAGAGTTAAAGGGTTAAATGCAGCTAAATCCAGGCCAATATTTACTCTTTCATAATTATGTCCCTATAAGAGATTCCAGTAGCGTTAAATGACCACTATTTAGTACAGTACTAGCAAGGACAGCGAGAAGGGATGCACCATATACAAAATGTTTTATCCAGCCCAGTATCTAATCCTTAACAAATGATTTGAACAAATCAAGAACCAAAACTAAATTTTAATATTAAAATTTGAGAAAAATAAAAACACTGCAAAACACTGCATTAGCACACATTTACATTCACATGCCTTTAAATGTTCAAATTCCATTTGGCTGAACATTAGGTTAAAACCACATTTGGCTGATTCTGCAAAACAAAAAAACTCTAGGAAATTGAATGCTTTTTAAGAAATGAAAAGAGGAACTGTTCTGGTTTCAGTGTGTGGTACCAAGCAATTAATTAGTGCAAATAAAGTGTCTCTTACCTTGCCTTAAAGATATTTTTTCAGGTGCTACATTAAATACTCTTGCTGCTTTTTCTTTGGCTTCTTGTTCAGATCGACCACTAATCCAGTACTTCCCATCTGTATCCTGTATAAAAATACATGCAAGTCACATGAGTGTCACTGCTCAACCCTTCTGATACTTATGTTGATTAGATACTACAATTCATAGATACATTTTAGTTTATCTCAAATTCCTATGAACAATGGCATCTAAAGCATGCATTCCTACCTCTCCAGCTGGCACAGAAGGATCATTAACTGTCACAAAGTAAGCTGGGATACGATGGCCCCACCAGAGTTGACGTGAAATGCACCAGTCCCTTTAAAAAACAAACTCAATTAAGAGGAACCAAATGTTGAACCACCCTATGGCTCTTATACACGAGCCTTTATTATGCAATTTGTTGTGCTGGATCTTTCATGCTTTCGACCACAAGGAAGCAAATGAAGATATTATTTTCAAATAGTTTGTACACTAGTGCCTCCTGTGTTAGTTCCTTCCCTGTGGCAGTGTAAGTACAAACTGCTTGAAAAAACAGGCAGCATTAATTCCTGCTCATCTGTAAGAGCATCTAAGCAGGTGTCAGAAGTCAGTTTGTGAAAGGTACAGGAATAAATGTGTTACACAAAATTCCTAAGAAAACAAGTGAATTGTGTTACAGAGCTCCTATTACAATTGATACTGTCAAAAACCAGAAAATTAATAGTACAGTCTTTTATCATAAAATACAACTTGCACAATACATTTCCCTGAAAAATAGCCCTCTTGCTACATATCAGACTTCATTTGGGGAGGAAAGAGGCCCAGATTTAAAGCGACAATCATGACCAAGACAAAGTCATTGGGAGTATTGGGAGTCCCACACATCTACATATATTACCTGACCAGTAGACTAGAGCTAGGAACAAAGCAGGATCCTGCACACCCAACAGATAACAACAATATGCCTGGTGCTCACTGGCAGAGGTTCGGCAAGCCCCACAACAGAGTACATCAAAGGAATTCCAACAGCACACAGGACTATGAGATGTATTGAAAATGTATTTTAATGCGGAGTACGATGCAACGTTTCGGGGAGTAAAACCCCTTTGTCAAGCATACGTGATCTACATACAGTAGACTAGAGGCCATGATTAATATACATGCCCCCACAGAAAAGCCATGGAAAGCAATTGAGTACCACTTCATAGCACCCATGCACTTAGAACACTTATTCTGGATACCCAAGGCATCTAGAGTTACCCCCAAAGACCTCTTACCCTCATCACAACAAGCTCTAGATTTGTGGGGTTCAACAGCCGTAAAGATTAAATTAAGCACATTTAACACCAGATACAGAACTTTTCTTTGTAACAAGTGCTTTCCACCAGGCTGTGGCCCAACAGACTTTAAACATTAGATAGATGCAAACATGCTCACTCTCACAGCCTTTCACCCAGAACAAACCAATATATCATCCCAACAATGTAAGGAGAAATACGACATCCCGTACTTGCAAATCTTCCGATACCTACAAATTAGACTTTATGTCGAAACAGATCAAAATCCAAAAAACCCAGACCATGACCTATTTTGAAATGATTTGCTTCAAACGCTCGTACCCATCACATCTCACTGTTATACAGCCGACTTTCATCAGATACCACTGACATACATCAAACCTACATGACTAAATGGAAATCAGACCTAGATCTCACAATTTCAGAAAAGACTTGGTCATATATATGCGAATCGGCCTAAAAACATCTGTATGCGCAGCCTCCAATGAAAGAGCAAATAAAATTATATTTCGATGGAACTACACTCCTACACGCATCAGTAGACTAAGCAGTAACCCGGAACATGCCATCTGCTTTAGAGAATGCGGAGAACAAGAGTCCTTTCTACACACTTGGTGGTCCTGCACAGTGGCCCAGGAATTCTGGAAGATGGTAGCGACTCTGCTCTCCGAGGTTCTACACTGTACTATTCAGGCAAGCCCTCGCACATTTCTCTTAAGCATGAAAATTGGGGCCATAAGCTCCAAGCAATCCCGTAAAATAGCCAAACATATCCTGACAGTAGCACTGTGGTACAGTGGTAACCAAGGTGAATTGGACCAGAGCAAAGGAATCTATCAGAGACAATATTCTGGATAGCAGCTACGAGGGGGAGCTCGAGTGATGTCTGTCGTCCAAGTACCTGGAAGGAATCCTATTCGTGACCAACACCAACGCTTTAGCAACTACCCGATAAAAGCACAATGAACCCAGAAGAATCTCTGTATTCTACCCTTTATGTCCTTTCCTCCCCCTTTCCCCCTCCATATTATGCTATCTCCCCATCCTCCATTTCTTGCAGCTGCATGATGGCAGGGCTGATATAGGTGACTTGATACGCATGGACGATCCCTATGAAACGATATACAGAGTTACTAGTAAATGATAAACAAGCAGCTGATTACAGGTTGTACTTTATTAAATTTTGGCTCACCTGATATTGTCCATCCAACTAAACCACGTCTTTGTGTGGAATTCAGGTTTGATTTCCAAATGTCCATCACGCACAACATCAGCAGCTCTTTTCCCCATCTCATCACAGCGTACATACCACTGAGGCTTCAGCAAATGCTCTACAATGTCCTTAGAACGGCTAAGGGAGAAAAATTAAACATTAATGTTTGCCTGGAGAGAACAGATATGAAATGTGACTTCCAAATCTTACCTGCAAACTGGCACAACCATGGGGTTGTCTTTGACCTCTTTGAAAACTCCCCTTTCTTTAAGTGCTTCCAAAACAGCTTTTCTTGCATCAAATCTTTTCATTCCCTTTAAAAAAATAAAAAATCCTAACATTGCTTAAAGAGAGCATGTGACAGAAAAAAACAGGTTTAGCACAGAAAGAAAAAATGAAGTGTGTTGTCCATTTGCTATTCTTACCAGGAAAGGTTGAGGTACATTAATAAGAGACCCATTGTCATCCATGATGTTAACAAAATCAAGAGAGTGTCTCATTCCAACCTCATAATCAGTTGGATCATGGGCAGGGGTGATTTTTACAGCACCTGTAAAATAAGACAATAGAAAGTAAAAAGCCATATAAAGAAGAACTTTGGCAAGCCCTTTTCCACATTTACGGAGTTATGCATCATAAAGTGGTGCTATGTGCAGACTAAATGAAATTAAAAAAACATAATCTGAATGTTGTGCATAGCCTCAACTTATACGTAATGCTACTGTCAAACCAAAATGTGAATTTCTGAATGTACCTGTTCCAAAGTTCATATCGACAAACTCATCAAAGACGATAGGAAGAAGGCGAGAGCAAAATGGATGGATTACGTGATGACCCTTTAAATGCTGTAAAGAGGATAGGTAGAATGTATTAATATGATCCTACAATTGTTGTGTTCAAATGTCCAGAACTGTAAAGTCACATGACTTTTAGTGTTTGTATTCAGCTGAACATGTAGAATATAGTTGAATCTGAACCCTGCAAATAATGTTGGGATTCAGCTGAATTCCAAACTAATTCCTGGATTATATGCAGGTGGTTAATGGCTCACAGCAGAAGAAATATCAATAACCTTTTGACTCTATAATACCTCACCTAGCATTTTGTATAGTCATCCTTTCAGTCTGAGACAGAAAGGGTTGTTATCCCGCCCATTTCGTTTGGAGTGAATGTGAATTACTGCTATGCACTAGATCAGTGATCCCCAACCAGTGGCTCGTGAGCAACATGTTGCTCCCCAACCTCTTGGATGTTGCTCTCTGTGCCCTCAAAGCAGGGGTTTATTTTTGAATTCCTGGCTTGGAGGCAAGTTTTGGTTGCATAAAAACCAGATGTACTGCCAAACAGAACCTCCTGTAGGCTGCCAGGCCACATAGGGGCTACCAATAGCCAATTACAACCCTTATTTAGCACCACCTAGGAACATTGTCCATGCTTGTGTTGCTCCTCAAATCTTTTTACATCTGAATGTTGCTCACAGATGAAAAAAGTTGGGGACCCCTGCACTAGATGATTGAACAGATGCATAGTGCCACTTAGAAAAGCAGAAGGAAGAATGGATGTATGTTGCTACAAAGGTCTTTGGGGAAATTTTGATGAAAATAGAACAAAAAAACAACTTTTAATGGCACATTCTATTTATAAAGGCAAATACTTGTTCTTGACACAATAGGTCTCATAAGCAATAACAAATATCCGAGAAGAAGGAATGCTTCTGGGCACTGTATGAAGATTTGGGCAATTTGGATAAAAACTTGTCCTTGATTTAATATTCAAATGTTTTTAAAGGCATTTTAAAGGTTTGTTTTACTAGCTAAAGTCACCTTTAAAAATATGTTTGTGAAGATTTTTATTAGTTAGAATTAGAAATTCTGAATTGAGAAAGCCAATTGAATGACTGGTGAAATGTCTTCAAGGAAAAAACACAGCAAGTCCAGTTGATTTGACTTATTTCTACAGATATCACCTTTAACAAATTGCAATATGCATATGTTACACAACCATTCCTGAGACGCAAATTACAATGAAAACGAGTGCCTTTGCATAAAAAAATAATCATAAAAATATTTTCCCTAAATGATAGGTAGGATTGACCTCTATGTAGAGGGAAATGAAAATGAAAAAAAACGAGTGATCTGACGGAAAAACAAACCTACCAATCAACATCTGGCGGATTTCCAGAAAAATATCGGTCGGGCCCAAACATGGACAGATCAGCAGTCAAATAGAACTGAACAGGCTCGAATCATTAGTTTATCTACCCTGTATCTCTGTAATTTCTGTTTGCAGTATCATGCACTAAGAGAGCAGTGGGTGCTAGGAGTCAAACTGGAACATAAGTAGGTTTCCTATACTTCAAGAGGAACTCCACACAAACATAACTTGAGCTTTTTGAAAACTAAACATAATTTCAAGCAACTTTGCAATATACATCAATAAAAAATATGCAGACTTTTCATGGTTTTTAATGGTTTTGAACAGTTCCCTAAGCCTAGTCCCCTGCTCTCCTGTTGATCTGTCTGACTACATTGCTGAGGTGGCTGACTACCGTTACTTTGTATCAACAACCAGCTGTCCTTAGCCTGCATCCTCCAAACCCCACAATTCCCTGCACACATGATTTCATTAAGGAACAGAACATCACCGTGCAATGCATTGTGGGTTATGTAGTTCCTGCATGCTGTCTGTAAGCTGTGGAGAAGTTGTTACAATTTGTTTTAGTCCCTCCTTCCGTGCCAGGATTTCAAATGATGTAGAAAGAGAAGAACTGCTAACCAGCTGGATTTCAGCATAGAAAATGGCATTTATTCATACTTTTTGAAGAAACAGGTACGGTAACTGTGATGGGTATATAAGGGGTTTCTGTGTTATGTGGGCCTCAGCGCTGATTCAGAGGAAAACGCTGCCTGAGGCAGCTCCTGCAATGCCGCCCCCCCTCCCTGGTTTACCCGTCGGGAGGGGAGGCAGGAACTCTAATGTGGAGAGCGCAATTGCGCTCTCTCTTATTAGTAAAGCCAAATTTCTGGTTTAAACCCTGAAATTTGGCTCTTAAAGGTACCAGGAGTGGCTTTTTGCCGCCCCTGGAAACCTCTCCGTCATGCTGCCTGAGGCGAGTTGGCGCCTCGTTGGCGGCACGCCCCTGGTGGGCCTCTTTATCAAATTTTCGTTTGGAAGCCGGAGTTCCCCATTTAGGTTGGCCATCACTCAGATGTATATTTTACAGTGTGACAAATCTTTACCGAGGCATTTTTACATTGATTCACAGCTCCAATTATGCAACCAAAAGAATTCACACCTGTTTCAACACGTTTCATAGTACCATTTTGTTAGATTATGCTTTTACATCTTATTGAACTTCAGCCAATACCTGCCTGAAAAAGTTCACCATTGGGATTATGGCGATACCCTTAAAGGCAATGACACGTGACTTTCTTGCCAGTGGGAAATTCAATAATTATGTGAAAAGCAGAAGGAGACATTTTCCCCAAATGGAGAGGTAAAGGTATTTTTGAGTGCTTTGTTGCCATTAGGGAGAGTGATTGCCTGTGGTCTACAAAGTGTTCCATGTGTCCTTGCCCTAAGGATTTAAATTTCCGACAAATTAGCTACCATTCAGTAAAGCTGAAGAAGCTGAAACAAGCAATAAAACATTTTCAAGATTACGGAGCAAGTCCAATTGCTTTAAAGTCATCTCATCACTGCTAGACACTGTTTATCTTGACTTAAATCCAATTCCTGGATCCCTTAAGAACAAATGAGAATTTACAGAAAGGTCATCTTACCTTGTACCTTTGGTCCTGAGGATGAACAGCAACTGCTGTGTCGCCCAGCATTGTCTCCACACGAGTTGTTGCCACAACAATTTCTTCACCTGGTGTGTGTAAACGATACAAGATAAATGTTTAGGACGAATATGAATAGGGGTTAAAGGGGGAGTAGACACCATGGTTGATGTATTATTACCTGTTTCCTGCACTTTGTAAGCAAATGAGACAAGGACACCAAATTCCACACCCTGCTTATAGCCAGGCACAGGTAGTAGAGTACGACCACTCAGTTCCTTCTTGTCTACCTATATATAAAGAACATGCGTGTCACAACTAGTGTCAGTTACTCTCTGGTCTAGAACTAGGGACCAAGTGTTTACTTGCCACTGCTCCTCCTGGTTGAGCCAATGACTTTTCCCATGCTTCTGTTTCCCTGATGGACACCTAAACTTATTATATTCCAACTACTGAAATTGGCCAATTAACTGGCTTTTAAGCTTGGCTCACCCACTACTCCTCACTTCTCTCATCTGCTCAGTCTAAAGCATTACATGCTCTGTCCCTTCTTTACCTCTATGTCTGATATAGCAGAATTGAGAGTACAGGACCAGTTGACTAGACGCTTGCTTCGATAAATTATTCCAGTCTCGTGTAAGCGGATAAAAGCTTCTTGTACAGCAAATGAGAGTTTCTGGAAAAAAACAAAACATAGCGGATATCTGGGCAGAAAATTAATTAATGAGATGCACATAGAACCAGATGTTAAAAAGAATGTCAGGAAAGAGGCAGTCAAACACACAAACAGTGTCTTACATGGTCCATTGTAAAACAGGCTCTATCCCAGTCCAGAGAACTACCCAGAATCCTTAGCTGGTGGTATATTCTGTCACCTTTCCTAACAAAAAAAGAAAAATTTAGCAACAGACCCAGTAGAATGATGCAATAACAAGAATACATTAGAAGTTACAAGGCAATGAAAACAAAGAAAACCAATATCCAACAAAGTATGACAGAGCAACTGCTGCCAACAGGAGGGGATTGCCAATTCCCAACATACAGTACAAATCTGTACACAATAACAGGGAACCAAGAATTTATTTAAGAAACCAGCAGTTTAGAGTAAAATCTTATTCTATCAAAGAAAGGGTAATATGACACTAACATTGTGCAGCATCCTTGTAAACGAATGGATTGATATTTCACATGTTTTAGAAAGAAAATGAGCAGGCCTGACCATAAGCAACAAACTTACTCTCTTTTCCATTTCCACACTTCCTCTATAAAATTCTCTCTCCCAAGGTCATGTCTGGTCTTCCCACGTTCTCTCCACAGCTTCTTCTCCACCACCACTTGTGTGGCAATACCTGCATGGTCACAGCCAGGGTTCCAGAGGGTTAGCTCCCCACGCATACGATGCCTAGAAAAAGAAAAAGCTATTAAATAACAGACACAAAATTAAATCATTTTAACCCTCCACACCCAACACAGAAATTTGTTTCTATTGTCATCTTTACTTCATCTATATGCATTTTCTCAATACATTTGCTTATTTTCTGCTTCCTCAAGTCTGTATCATCAGCTTTTTTTAAGGACACTTACCAGCGGGTCAAACAGTCCTGGATTGCATTCGTAAGAGCATGTCCTAGATGAAGTGATCCGGTCACATTTGGGGGAGGAATACACATCATGAACACACCCTTTGGGCAGGGCTCAGAAACACTGCTTCTCTGTGATAAAGGAAAATAGCAGCATTAGATACATATTTATTTTCATATAGAACAAAATATAGAAATGTTTTTAAAATGAGTGGTTACGTGACTGCGACAATCAGTTTAAATGGGAATAAATAAGGCTTTCTATATATTTAGAATCTAGTGTCACAGACAACATACTAGACAAAAATACATATTTGCTTTGATGCCAATTAACCTCACATAGCAAGTTATAGATGCAGGTACAGATAAATAATTGCACATACAGGCGTTGCTCAATTCTCTGACTCACCCCAAATTCAGGCTTGAAGAATTTCTCTTTTTCCCACCAAGAGTACCAGGCAGATTCTACATATTGGGGACTGTAGGAGTCAGGCATAGCACCAGAAACATCTAGCAGTTGATAATGAATACAAGAATTAGAAAAACATACAGTAATGATGGAATATGGAATATGGATTTGATATTGCAGGCTATAGGCTGATTTGCAAATGCAATTACAAAGTGCTAGAATGGATACAAAATGTAGCTTGCAGCAACACTATTCACAAAAGTACTTTGCTCTTGCAACTTGCCAAGTACCAATGTTCACCTGCTCTGAATTGCGCGCAATTGTGCACATGGATTATTGGGAAGCCTAGGACTGCTGTACGAGTTCCCCTTGCAGGTTGCATCAAACAAACTGGATGCCAATGCCAAGAGTGATGGCAACCCCACTCTGGAAACTTGCAACATAACCTCACGAAAAGCAGGCACCAGTTTGTGTACATATTGCTGCATTGTGTAGAAGTTGTAAAGGACACTACTTAGTGGGTTACTCTGGATTCTACAATGAGGGAAATAAACTACCTGTATGTAGACTTGCAACTCACTTTTTCATTTTGCACTTTATAAATGAGCCCTACATCTTTTCATTTCCATATATTCAAACTTTTCAGACTGTTACCTTTTTTTTCTCCTGCAGGAGTAGGGATATCATATGTAATCACCCCAAGTTCTTTCTTGTCTTTCTTCTCAGGCTTAGGCTTTTTCTGTATTTGAAAGGTCGGAAAGAGAAAGGTGTTATGACTGGACTAGGTGTGTAGTATGTTAGGAGCCTACAATGTCGCCTTGGAGAAGGCCATGCTCACCTCCCCCTGCAGTTCTTTCATTTTCTCTTGCTTTTGTTGGAACCGCTCCAGCTTCTCTTTCTTTTTAGACTCCTTCTTTAATTGGGCTGCAGTTTTTGGTGGACCACTGGGAGGGGTACCAGAAGGGCCATCTGATTTATTCAAAGTAGCAACATCTAGGAAGGAAGCAGGTCACATGTAGCAAGGCAGTCATTATTTGCTAAAATCCTCACTGCTGTCAGAGTCTGTTCCTCCACCTTTCTAAATCCCTTTTTGCCAGCTTCACATATTGCCCTTCCTCACTTTGTTAACTTTGCTACTTTCTTTTAGCACTGTTTGGGCATATGAATGCATTCCAGTCCACATTTCCATTTATGTACCTGTTTTAAGAAGGTTCACCTCCCCCAGAATTTCTTTAAATTGCTTTTGATTAACACAAGTCAGGAACCACCGGGTAACGTTAAGGAGTTTCTCTCTTCTTGCGGGAGAAATAATCTAGGAAAACAAAACAAAAAATGCAAAGAGAAGTGATGGCATGACCAAAGAGAAACTTAATATAAAGGAAAGAAGGAGAATTCAAAGCGATAAGAGCCTTCAATATTTACAATATATTTGAGATGATATTTATTATTACGATACAATATCCAGCATATGCTAATAGATTTAAAAATATGATTGGTGCTTTGATTCAAAAGATTTAACACCCCACCTCAGCAAATGTATTTATCACTTAAAATACTTACTTTTGTATAGGGGCTGATCAGACAACACGCAACTGCAATGTCTGCAAGAGAGATGCTCTCTCCCACAAGATATGTGCGAAGTTTAAGATAACAATCAAGATTATCCAATGTCTTCTGCAGCTCCAGGAGAGAACGTTCTTTATTCTAAGGAAAAGGAACATTTTTATTATATGTACCATACGGATTTTTTTAGGGTCAGAAAATAAATATATTCTTCATAATATACATAAATGTTTAGGCATGCTATATCCCTACCTGTGAACATTCTGCTCCATATACAGCAGGCAACAACTCTGACTCTGCATAGCTCACCCACTGTTTAACAAGAGCACAGGAGCAGGGGTCACATCCTCCAGAAAGTGCTTCAGGAGCAAGCATATATGAAACAGCCCAAGAACCCCATACTGATCCATTAGAAGATGAGAGTAAACACGGAAGTGGTAGTCCATGAGGGCCAGAAGACACCTGCTGTACTTTGGGCTTATTCTGGGTAGAATACTGTCCAGCAATGCGCACCCAGAGACATCGTGGGTCTAAAGAGGTGGAGTTTGGAAGATAGAGAGTAGACATGGCGAGAGAGAGAGACCTGCAAGGAAACAGGCAACTGTCTGTTATTGTGAGGCATGCAATATTTCAAGTACAGCCTCTTCTAAAGGACCAGTAACGCCAAAAAATTTTACAAAAAAATTCGTTAGAATACAACGGAAAAAAAACACCAACACAAATTAAAATTTAAAATAGCAAAGTCTTTAATAAGAAATAACTTACAGAAACTCCACTTCCTGTCCTCTTCAGAAACGGCGAAAGGGTGACCATCCATCCTGCAGCACTCGATTTCTCCTCCTGGATATTCACTGACAGCATGCAGCTGGGAGAGTGTGCGTCCCCTTGTCAAGCAGCGGGCTTCTTGCGGCTCTGTAGGATGGACACGGTGATCAGCGCAATTTACCAGTTGAGGGATTCACCAACTTGCTCCTGCCGACCCTACCCGACTAGAGATGTCGCGAACTGTTCGCCGGCGAACTTGTTCGCGCGAACATCGGGTGTTCGCGCTCGCCGGAAGTTCGCGAACGTCGCGCGACGTTCGCCATTTTGGGTTCGCCATTGTTGGCGCTTTTTTTTGCCCTCTCACCCCAGACCAGCAGGTACATGGCAGCCAATCAGGAAGCTCTCCCCTGGACCACTCCCCTTCCCTATAAAAACCGAAGCCCTGCAGCGTTTTTTCACTCTGCCTGTGTGTGCTGAAGAGATAGTGTAGGGAGAGAGCTGCTGCCTGTTAGTGATTTCAGGGACAGTTGAAAGTTTGCTGGCTAGTAATCGTTTTGATACTGCTCTGTTATTGGAGGGACAGAAGTCTGCAGGGGTTTGAGGGACATTTAAGCTTAGGTAGCTTTGCTGGCTAGTAATCTACCTTCTACTGCAGTGCTCTGTATGTAGCTGCAGTGGGCAGCTGTCCTGCTTCTGATCTCATCTGCTGACTGCTGCAATAACAGTAGTCCTTGTAAGGACTGCTTTTATTTATTTTTTTGTTGTTTTACTACTACTACTACTACTACTACTATAAGAGCCCAGTGCTATTAGTCTAGCAGTGTTGGGGAGTGGGACTGGTGTGCTAATCTGCTGCTCCTAGTAGTTCAGCAGCACCAACTTTAATTTTTTTTTTTAATATTCTTTTTTTTTTATTTTACTTTTTTTTATTTTACTACCGCTGTAGTAGTGTATAAGTTGACCTTTTAGGCATTATTTGCCCTGTAGGCATTATTTGCACACTGTTTTCTTCAACCCGCCATCGAGCTGTGTGACCTTGTTCACATTCTGTCTAAATATCCATAATATTACCGTCTCCAGAAAAAACACCGGAGTCACTTTTTTCAAGCAGCCATAATATATTTTACGTAATCCGTATCCACCGCTGTAGTAGTGTATACGTTGGCCTTGTAGGCATTATTTGCACACTGTTTTCTTCAACCCGCCATCGAGCTGTGTGACCTTGTTCCCATTCTGTCTAAATATCCATAATATTACCGTCTCCAGAAAAAACACCGGAGTCACTTTTTTCAAGCAGCATTCATATATTTTACGTAATCCGTATCCACCGCTGTAGTAGTGTATACGTTGGCCTTGTAGGCATTATTTGCACAGTGTTTTCTTCAACCCGCCATCGAGCTGTGTGAGCTTGTTCACATTTTGTCTAAATATTGATAATATTATCGTCTCTAGAAAAACCACTTGAGTTACTTTTTTTCAAGCAGCATTCATATATTTTACGTAATCCGTATCCACCGCTGTAGTAGTGTATACGTTGACCTTGTAGGCATTGTTTGCCCAGTTTTTTTGGCCGCAGCCACTGAAGCACAGAGGCCAGAAAAAATATGCCATATAAATGCTGAAAATAGTCATTTTTTGCCATACGTTGACTCAACGTATATGGCAAAAAATGACTATTTTCAGCATTTATATGGCATATTTTTTCTGGCAACTGTGCTTCAGTGGCTGCGACCAAAAAAACTGGGCAAACAATGCCTACAAGGTCAACGTATGGCAAAAAATGACTATTTTCAGCATTTATATGGCATATTTTTTCTGGCAACTGTGCTTCAGTGGCTGCAACCAAAAAAACTGGGCAAACAATGTCTACAAGGTCAACGTATGGCGAAAAATTACTATTTTCAGCATTTATATGGCATATTTTTTCTGGCAACTGTGCTTCAGTGGCTGCGTCCAAAAAAACTGGGCAAACAATGCCTACAAGGTCAACGTATGGCAGTTGTTTAAAGAGAACAGTAGATTACTAGCCAGCAAAGCTACCTAAGCTAAAATGTCCCTCAAATCCCTGCAGACTTCTGTCCCTCCAATACAGAGCAGTATCAAGCAGATTACTAGCCAGCAAACTTACTATCATCTGTCCCTGAAATCACTAACAGCTCTCCCCCTACACTATCTCTTCCAAGCACACACAGGCAGATTTTTCAGATACATTTTTGCCCTTGATCCCCCTCTGGCATGCCACTGTCCAGGTCGTTGCACCCTTTAAACAACTTTAAAATCATTTTTCTGGCCAGAAATGTCTTTTCTAGATGTTAAAGTTCGCCTTCCCATTGAAGTCTATGGGGTTCGCGAACCGTTCGCGAACCGCTCGCATTTTTGCGCAAGTTCGCGAATATGTTCGCGAACTTTTTTTCCGACGTTCGCTACATCCCTATACCCGACCCCTTGTTCATGTCTTTGGTGGAGGAGCAGCGCAATTGCCGAGAGCTGGAGAAAGATATAGCGCCGGTGTGAGCGCCCAGGCGCAGGGACTGAGAACACGCCAGAGGGGGACGATGAGGGTGCATGTGGGGCCGTCATAGGGCAGCAACAACCTCACTCGGTCTCTGGAGGGGCTGCGGGCACCCAGGTGCGAGTACTTCACTTCCTGGGAACTCGCACTGGAACTTGTTGGGGGTCAGACGGCCCAGCCTCTGAGACAGGGGCTTGTTGTCTCCCGGGATCAGCAGGTCGTGGATGGGATCCATCATCCAGGAAGACTGACCTGCCAAAGGGCACTTGGATCCTGCTGTTTGCAACAAGGATCTCGTCTTCCAGGGGTCCATAGGACAGGCTTAACATCGTTCTGTGCGCTGAGCTGTGCGGTCACCAGCAGGAGCTGCAGAGAAGCACAGGCGCTGCTCCTCCACTAAAGATACGAACAAGGGGTTGGGTAGGGTCGGCAGGAGCACATTGGTGAATCCCTCAACTGGTAAATTGCGCTGATCACCGTGTCCATCCTACAGAGCCGCAAGAAGCCTGATGCTTGACAAGGGGACGCACACTCTCCCAGCTGCATGCTGTCAGTGAATATCCAGGAGGAGAAATTGAGTGCTGCAGGATGGATGGTTGCCCTTTCGCCGTTTCTGAAGAGGACAGGAAGTGGAGTTTCTGTAAGTTATTTCTTATTAAAGGCTTTGCTATTTTAAATTTTAATTTGTGTTGGTGTTTTTTTCCGTTGTATTCTAACGAATTTTTTTGTAAAAATTTTTGACATTACTGGTCCTTTAAGAGAGGTAGGCTCTAATAATTCAAATACATATATTTTTCAGAGGGCAACACATTATTATTGTCCAAATGTTTGCAGTTTCCGTCTCATAAAATCTGTTCATGGTAGATTATTATCAAAATGAGAAACACGTGGAAAAACTGGCACCAAGTTCTTGCGTTTGTGTCGTGGGCAAAAATAAATAAACCCTAGAGTCACCTAACGGTATTAGTGAGAACAATTCATTGTAACTGAACAACGACCTTCATTAAATTCCTTATAGACAGTAGGGCTTATTTAATACAACAGGTGCTAAACTGGAGCACTGTAGTCAACCAAAGCAACCGATTAGATCTTCTGCTTTCATTTTCTTACTTGTAGTTGTCTGCTTAAAGGAACAATAACACCCAAAAAAATAAGTGTTCTAAAGCAATTTGAATAGAATGCACTGTTGCCCTACACTCCTAAATCTTGATGTTTTTTGCTTCAGAGACACTACTAGAATTTATATAAACAGGCTGCTGTGTAGCTATGGAGGCAGCAATTCAGTCTACAAAATGAAAGATAAAGGTAGATAACATATATAGTACATAACAGAAAAGTTCTGTTGAATCCCACTGTATTCAACAGAGTTTATCTGTAATCTGCTATGTAACCTGTGCCTTTTCTTCTTGAGCTATGAATGGCTACACAGCAGCTTGTTTATATAAACTATAGTAGTCTTTCTGAAGCAAACACACCAGTTGTATCAGTGCAGTGCATTACACGTTCATTACTTTAAAACACTTTAATTTTTTGGTGTTACTGTTCCTTTAACACTAATTTGTGCTGTTACGGATAACTGAACTGCTTCAATTTACTTTTTTTATGAAACTTTATTTATACAAAACCAATGTGTGCCACAGTACAGTTTACAATCCAAGCTCCCTAGCATACATACACTATGATCAATATTATTAGCAGCCACTTAACCTACCAGTGTGGATTTGGCCTTTAAACTACAGTATCTACAAATAAAGCTTACCTCCCAACATTTGAGAATTTGATAAGATTGCAGAAAACATAGCAAAGACAACATTTTTTTGCTATGCAAATTTTTTTTGGCTCACACCCCAGATACCAAATCCATTTTACAAAAAAAAACAAAACACTACTTTGTAAGGGATTTCAGACTTTCTCACCCCTCATATACAACATGTGGTACATGGGAGTGCAGCCAACAGCACCAATACTGGTGAATAAATTCCAGTGTCTGTTATTAGCAGCTAAGTCAATGGCACGGTGTCTGATAGGACACTTCTTATTTGCTCAAGCTACTAAACCGCATCTCCGCATGACAGTACTTCTCCAGTCACCGCTCATTATACTTCATACACTTTAAATGTTCCCACACCGCCTGTCATTAACTCTAGTATTCCCTACTCATTTGGCCATCCCCTGCTCTGTGCCTTCCACATTCACCACTCCATCACTCTCTAATTAGCCATATAGTTCCCTTTTGTCATTCTCTTACACACTTTTCTTTCTCTCCTCCGGTCCGTGGATTGACGTCAGCTGTATTACCCACGTGTATTTTGCGCAAAGACTTACTTCCTACTTCCGCCCTTCTTTGCAGCTGCTGGAAAGACTGCACTTTGCCCACAGTGGGCTGTTCTTATCGTGCGGAGTCTTTTATCTCTATCTCTGTTACCACTGTCCTGTTATTTCGATAAATATTTGGATGTCGGGCTACAATATTATTAGAGATCTTACAGGAAAAGATTTAGACTGCCTGCGACAAGACGGCCGATAAGATGTAATGCGGGGTGCTAGTATGAGTAACACCTAGTGGGCAAATAAGAAAACATCAGGCTGATGCAATATTCTAGTAAAAAAGCTTCTGATATCGAAACTAGAATACGGTACGCTTGGACCTTGGACGTTAAAAATAAATACAGGCGTTCCTAAGTGACACATTTATATAATGGGTACTGTGCAGTGCTGTTGTCATTTTTGTCTCATGTAGGAAGGCGATATAGAAAGTTTTAACAGTAAAGGGGAACGCCACACAAGCATAACTTCAGCTTTTTGAAAAGTAAACATACTTTCAAGCAACTTTGCAATAAACATCAATTAAAAAATATGCAGACTTTTCATGATTTTTAATGGTTTGGACAATTCCCTAAGCATAGTCCCCTGCTCTCCTGCTGAGCTGTCTGACTACTGTTACTTTGTATCAACAGCCAGCTGTCCTTAGCCTGCATCCTTAGTCCAAACCCCACAATTCCCTGCAAGCATGATTTCAATAAGGAAAGGAACATCACAGTATAATACCGATAGTCTCCTGTTATTGCCTTCTCTTCATGGTAAACTGCTGCTGCTGCTGACCCCTGTGAATTGACACAGGACTAGGAGTCCCCCCCCCCCACTTGCCGTTTGTCAGGTCCTGCCAGTATCCTTGCATAGACCCAATGCTGGCACTCATTCACTTACCACTGGAAAAAGTGCCAACTGTTCAACTGTCTGAACTTTAAAGGGGTCAGTAACACTAACAGTAAATGCCAGAGCACAAATTGGTGGACTTTTGCATCTAAGGTCTGGCTGAACGCTGCACCTAGCACCAGAATTCCAATTTGACACTAGGTGCACCACAGCACATAACCAATAAAAACATACAAAATAAAGACCAACTAAAATGTTGCTTTGAACAGGTGTGTCTATAATATATTAAAATTTTAAGGCAAGCTTGCCTTTTCAATACAAGCAAGTTTATGTTTCCTACAATAAAGATGAGTATATATGGAGTAATGTAATCTGAATATTAAAGGAGTGGTTCACCTTCCAAACACTTTTTCATTTGAATTTTTTCCCAGAAATAAACACTTTTTTTTTTTAATTGCTTTCCATTTTTTATTTTTACCCAAAATCTAAGTTTAATGTCCCCATCTCTGGTGTTTCAATCTAACAGCTCAGTAATTCAGGTGCAGACTCTAAACTGTTACAATTTTGCAACATTTAGTTGATACATTTTTTCATCAGTATCTGTGGAGTATTAGAAATAATTGTATCAATTCCAACAGCTGCCTTTAATGAAAATCAGGGAGTCTGCTCAGCAGGGACAAAGATAACAAATGTATCAACTACATGTATCAATTCAGAACAGTTAAGAGGATCGGCAACATCCCCTCCCAGAGCCACTTTAGAAAGGTATAAAATTAGACTTGCACTTCAATATTAGAAAAATGTAATTGCAAAAAGTATTTTTCTGGTGAACTGAAACTGTAACCAGCTAAACTGAAAAAAAAATTGTTATTTTGTATTTAAGACTTAATTTTTATGTTATTAAAAGATGTGTCATGGAATATAAACAACAATCTCACCATACCAAAATTCTGTGTATGCAGATTCCCCATAACAGCCCTCCCAAATTGCATGGATACTGTTCTCAAGCTAGTCTTGGTCACTAGTACCCTAGCCTTGAGGGCAGAGCCACCTGTTTGGCTGCAAGAGCAGTTTTTCTTTTACTGTGCTATGGAGCAATATCTTTATGCTCCCTCACCAGTAACTCCCGATTACTTTTGTACTCCTTCCCATGCATGTCTATATACATCATGTAATCTTCGTTCAGGGTTTTGACTCATGGTAAGCTAAAAATTCACAGAGAACATGTACAATAAACGGTTTTTCACCTCAAGTGGTCACCAGTAACTGAATTTCCCCAACAGTAACTACATTATGAGAGTCCGGTTTCTTCTACCGTAAGTTGTTCCTGTTAATGCTATTGTGGCACAGCAGCTCTTTATTTTTTCATGAATGCCGATAACTTTACTGCTTATATATTATACACACGCAGAGCTCCTGCCTGTCCAACATTTCCTTCCAAAAGCAATATATTTGCATTTTGATGTACGCCATGGGTATTTGTTTGGGTTAAGGCCAAGATTCTGTATAGGCCAGTAAAATCCACTCCCAGCTCAGCAATCCATATAACTCTACTTCACTCATGGGGCATTATTGTCTAAGACAGGAAAGCACAGTCATAACAATTGAATGTTCAGCACAACAGAATACAACAAATTTGTTCATTTAGAAAATCTGATTTATCTCAAATTCAAATATAGGGTTTGGGTTCAATAAAATAAAGAAATTCATATACATAAAGATATTCTAGAATTGCTAAATAACAAGAGCTGATAAATGTTAACACATCCTTTATTTAGAAAAAAAAAAAAAGAACAAAAACCTTGGGGCTCAGTCTTGCCCAAATAAATCTGTTTATCGGAGACCACTTCTTTGCATTGCTTGGATTCAAAAGTGAATAGCATCACAAGTCATTGCACATGAAGCTTCAGGAATTCGAAGGGCAAAAATGTGTGACTCTTACACAAAACCTGTATAACAGGTAAAATGTTGCTGCTCACTCTTTTACATGGTCTTATAGAAACAGGCAGTTAAAACACCTATCAATGCTTGTGAACCTGCATTCACCCTTCCAGCTCTTGTAGGTCACTGCTTTTGCTGAACTGCTTCTTTCCTTGCAGCATCCTGGAGAAGCTGAGTGTCTACTTCGTCAGCAGGGAGCTGTACATAGCGCACAACAGATCCACGGATGAAACAATTCTTCACGGACAACTAAAGAAATATGAAGACGTTCGATTAACAAACATGTTACAGGGCAGGATCAAATGTCAAGTATGTTGCAGATAGAAAAAATAAATAAATTAAAAAAAGATAGTTTACCATGTGTGGATATTTTTCTGGGTCCGTTACACTGATATCAGTCAGCTTAATGTTCAAATACTGAAAAATAAACAGAAGTGAAATATTGTTGGAGAGAGAATGAAGTGATACGTTCCTAGGATGTGCTATTCTAAAACATTTCTCCATGCTCCTCTGGGGTAAAAGGAAAGTCATTCCTCAATGACAATATACCCTACAGGATGCATCAAATATATCAAAGGGTCTCATAATATGATCAAAAGGAATTGATACAACCACCTATAGACAAGTGTAATTTCCTAATGTTTTTGTCCTGGAATACAAGTTACCAATTCTGCATTTGCATTTAACATGTCGTTAGTTAAGTGTAACTTTTGTTTGCTTTGTCCATTTAATTTTATCCTCTCATGGCGCTTTTCAAATGCACCTTAAACCTCTCATGTTTCCCTTTCAAGGAAAGGGGTGGAAACAGAGCATTTTTTGTACTTTTTTTTATGAAAATTTGACCCTAAAGGTACTAAAATAAACCTGAGCCCTTCTGTTTTACATTAAGGAACATCTATTAACGCACTGTGAAAAATTATAGTTTATGTCCCCTTTATAAAGTGTGTTTCGCAGTTTTTATTATAGCAATCGTTCGTTTAGATTTCAACTTTTTTTCAAGCTGCAAACAGCCCTGAAAGATTTTAGGCCAATTTCAGTTGCAAGGCTTAGATGCCCAAAAATGTGGCTGAGCCTATATAATGTTGATGAAATGTACTAATTTTGTATCTCAGAGGTTTCAACAGTATCTACTACAGATACATTTTATGCCAATGATCGTTCACTTTCATACAGTCAGTGGTTAATGGGGAGGTTTCTGTAATATACACTTCATACAGGGATAAGATTCTTATTGCTTGTCACCTACTTATATTATGAAAAAATGTGCTTTGCTCTTGTTCTTACCTGATCAACTGAGTGTAGAGTACCACAGATACTGCAAGAGAGAAAATAGTTTATGTAATAGAGCAATAAAATATGGCTGACTGATATGATAGAGGAGTGGTAATTAACCGGTGTGATGAAGTCTAAAAAAAGCACAAGACAACTTTTGTTTTTAAAAATCAAGTCTACACAATACGCTCTGCCACTCTAAAATTGGGCAATGGTCTCAACACACAAATGGCTGTTCAGCGCCCACACCCATCCCATGGCCTTCTTTGGCACTGGAGCAGGTTGGGCACATCACTAGTGCAAAAAGCACAACTGCACACTCTGCGGAAGAACTTTCTATAAAGTATGTAAATGTTAGCAATGTAAGGGGCATAAAAAAAATCAAAATATATGTATAACAATTTATATAGTACTACTAGGATATTCAGCAAGCACAAATTTGTAAAAGTGCACAACGGTTTGGACAAGGACCATTAAGGGGGTACTATCACAAAGATAATTAACATCAGCTTCATCATGCTGGAATAAGAAAATTGACTAAATAGAATCAAATAAAAATTCTGTACCATTGGCGGCTTTAAAACAGGGAGCTTTAATACATCTTCTAGGCAAAAGGAGCCCCTTCCAAAGGCTGTATTTGACTGTCAATCAAAATCTGACAGAAGAGTAGGGAGGAGAAACTAGGAAGGTTCAGAGTTTCTTTTTGAAGAGGTTAACATACAGAGCAGTTCCAGAGGTAAGCAAATAGAAAGGTTTCAGACAAGAGATGGGAGTAGGTGTGAAAATATAGAAAAGACTGTGGCTCAGAGGAGCAGAGAAAATAGCCAAACACCAAAAAGGCTCACTGCATTAGGCTCTTTTCTCCAGTTTCACTCTGCATTGCTGTTATATATCGACCACCAGGACCAACTGCACAATTTCTGGACAACTTTGCTGCCTGGCTTCCTTACTTTCTTTCATCTAACATCCCATCCTTCATATTAGGTGACTTTAATATACCCGTTAACAACATTAACAACTCTTCTGTCTCTAAACTTCTTTCACTAACCTCCTCCCTAGGCTTATCTTTGTGCTCAGACTCCCCCTCTCACTCCAATGGTAATGCTCTGGATCTCATATTTACCAGACTCTGTTCAACCACCAATTTTACTAACTCACCATTTCCCCTCTCTGATCACATTTCAACTCTCACTAACTCCCTCCTCACCCCCTGCTATTCCCCAAACACATACTGACCGTGACTTGCAAGCTGTAGACGTGTCACATCTCTCCTCTTCTTCCTTTGACTCTCTTCACTCTAATAACTCAGCCATCTCATGTCCTAATGTGGCTACCTCTGTCTACTATAGTACTCTAACCACTGCCCTAAATGAGCTTGCTCCTATAAAAATTAAACGTTCTAGACCCAAACCACTACAACCTTGGCATACTGCTCATACAAAAGCGCTCCAAAGACACTCAAGTGCACTTGAGCGTCGCTGGCGCAAATCCCGATCAGAATCAGACTTTTGGAGCTACAAATCTGCCCTGCGCTCCTTTAACACCAGCCTCTTCCAAGCCAAACAAACATACTTTACTCATTAACTCCCTTTCTAAAAAACCAATCAGAAGGGACATTACACTACTCAACCCCCCTAGACTTCCACCACCCTCCCTCCACATTCCCCAGTCCCTCCTGTGCTCCTTCACCCCTGTCACGGATGAGGAAGTCTCAAAGCTTCTGGCCTCTTTTCACCTTACCACCTGCCCGCTTGATCCAATTCCCTCAAAACTTCTCCGCAATACCAATCCTTGTCTAATCAAAGCCTTAACTCACCTATTTAATCTTTCGCTCTCAACTGGACTGTTTCCTTCTCAACTAAAACATGCTCTTGTCACCCCCATTCTGAAAAAACCCTCTCTTGATCCCTCCTCCCTATCTCTCTGCTACCTTTCATCTCTAAACTACTTGAGCGCCTAGTCTACAACCGACTAACCTCATTCCTCTCTGACAATAACCTGCTGGACCCCCTACAATCTGGTTTTAAGCCACAACACTCCACGGAAACTGCCGTGACTCGACTAACTAATGACCTTTTAACCGCTAAAGCCAACAATCACTTCTCATTACTAATACTGCTTGATCTCTCAGCTGCATTTGACACTGTAGATCACCCTCTCCTCCTCCAGTCCCTCCAGTCACTTGGCCTTCGTGACACAGCCCTGTCCTTGTTCTCTTCTTACATCACCAATCGTTCCTTCAGTGTCTCCTACAATGGAGTATCATCTTCTCCCCAACCTCTTTCTGTTGGAGTTCCCTAAGGCTCTGTCCTGGGACCATTACTATTCTCCCTCTATACTTCCTCCCTTGGCAAATTAATAAATTCTTATGGTTTCCACTACCACCTCTATGCTGACGATACTCAGATCTATCTCTCATCTCCTGATCTCAACCCAGAACTCCTAACTCGCGTCTCCTCCTGCCTGTCCGCTATCTCTACCTGGATGTCACAACGCTACCTTAAATTAAACCTCTCTAAAACTGAAATGGTTCTCTTTCCTCCAACTAACACCAGTAGCATCCCCGAAGTATCCATCATAGTTAACAATTCCACTATCACCCCCTCTCCCCAGGCCCGGTGCCTTGGGGTTATCCTAGATTCTGCCCTGTCATTCACTCCTCATATCCAGTCACTTATTAAATTTTGTCACTTCCACCTAAGGAACATATCCAAAATACGATCATCACCCAAGACGCTGCCAAAATTCTTATTCACTCTCTCATCATATCGCGTCTAGACTACTGCAACTCTCTTTTAATTGGCCTCCCCCTCCAGAGACTGTCGCCTCTCCAGTCCATAATGAGCACTGCTGCGAGGCTCATACACCTCAGCAACCGCTCCTCCTCTGCCTCGCCATTCTGTCAATCCCTGCACTGGCTTCCGTTACCTTTCAGAATCAAATTCAAATTAATGACACTGACTTTCAAAGCACTTCATAACTCTGCCCCACCCTACATCTCTGAACTCATCTCTATATACTCACCCACTCGCTTACTACGCTCCTCTACCGACCTACTACTCAACTCTTCTCTCATTACCTCCTCACATGCTTGCATTCAAGACTTTGCAAGGGCTGCACCCCTCCTCTGGAACGCTCTCCCACGGTCTGTCCGACTTTCTACCAACCTTTCTGCTTTCAAGAAATCTCTGAAAACGCACTTCTTTCGAGAAGCCTACCCTCACTCTGCTTAACTACCAAATGCAATACCATATTTTCACCCACTTAATTCGATCTTGCCCACTCCCACACCTTGTGTATTACTCCCTTCCCTTTAGACTGTATGCCTATGCATAGGGCCTGCCTCACCTTTTTGTACCTGTATTGATTGTGATGTTTGTTACTCCATATATTCTATGTATGTAATTCATGTGATGTAGTTGTATAATCACATTTACTTTACAGTGCTACGCAATATGTTGGCGCTATATAAATACATGTTAATAATAATAATAATAATAATAATAATAATAATAATAATAATAATAATAATAATAATAAATAATAATAGCCAGGAATGTACAGGGAAACCGTGCTAAAAATGAATGCGAGCATAGAAGGGGCAAACTTCAACATTCCTTTTAAGACTGTTTGCATTTTTAAATACATTTTTAGGAAATTCATAAAGTGCACCCACAGGGATAGCTTTTTGCTTGAAGACAAGGTTCCATAAAACAATGTAATCATTTGTAGCTGTATTTAGTTATAGTCAGAGACATGTTGAGATCCTTTTGTTTAAAGATATAATATTCATTGCTGCTAATTGTACATGCTGTACAGTCAGGCCTTCCCAAAAAGGTTTCTGCTAGCCAATAGAAGATAGGAACTAGTAAAAAGCTAGTAAAAGGCCATGCGCAGCAGAAGCTCAAACACAATTGCAATAAACAAATAAGTTAGGGTACTGGTAGGTGCAGGTTAGGTATACCCTACCTAGAACTTATCATTAAACCAACAACATAAGATTTGCCATCTGTGAAGTACAATACTGAGACCAATGGAAAGAGGGATAACAAATAAAAAGACAGGTCATTGCAGTGTAGAAAAGGTGTCAATCCTATAAAGAACTGTGGGCATTCACTCACCTCAAATCATTCTTCAGTTCTACCACCACATCCTTCCCTACCAGAGACTTGAAGAATGAGTAGAATAGCTATATGTGAAAGAAAACAAGAAGTTATATAAAAAAAAAAGTCACCTTTTGTGCATCTTTTCATAAAGCGGCAGCACAATTCTTGCACAGATGTTCCTTTACAGAACAAGTAGTGGTCCCTTGTGAGATTTAACCAAAAACTTAAAACGCAGACTAGTTCACTGGTCAGGTTGCGAATATAAAAATTTTTGCAAAGCTGCAGAGCAAAGATGGGAAACTTCGTGTAGTCCAGCTGTTGTTGAACTACAGATCTCAGCATCCTGGGAATGTAAACAAAGGCATGGCTACAAAGAGAGCCGATTTAGCGACTACTGCGGGGAGTAGAAAGTGCAGGGTTGATAGATATATATATATATATATATATATACACACACACACGTTTCGTAAAACGGCCTTATTGGTGCGACATAAGATAGCAGCCCGGCATAGAAATCTCAACCACCCTGTATATTTATTACTGAAGACTATGAAACGAAGGAGACAATTAGAAGGTCCGTGTTCGCACGCTGTTACCATCGTTCCTGCTGCAGTCGCGCCAACAAAACTCTGGCTGGAAACTATAGAACAGACCGGCTACCGTTAGACAACCGTTCTAGCACCTGTCTTTATAAATCTCGCGAGAATTTAAAGAGGCCGCAATTAGCGCGCTCCCTAAACGACTGAATGAATGAGTCGCGTGGTAATTACGTAAAAAATTAATCTCGCGAGGACTTTTTTTCAGGTAACTTTATTGACAAGTCATCTGATCTTTTTCATTCCTAATCAACTGGGAGTAGATAAAATAAACTAAGTTAAGATTCGGCTCTCCAGACTCTGCACTTTATGAAAGTGAGCTCAGTTTGGCAGGAAATAGCCTTGGGTTGATGGGAAGGAATGGACATGGTCAGAGACAAGACAGAAGTACAGATAGAGGAACGCATATCTATGTCACCTGAGAAAACTACTCTCCGACATCTATACCGCTCTAGAAATATCCATTACGTTCAGCCAGCGCTAACCGACTAGCAGCTCATTCAACCTTCCTTTCACAGTTACACAGTTTCTCTCCAGAAAGCTCGCGAATCTTCCGCGATTGTGACTAACTCAGCAACTGTGACACTGCCGGAAAGCTCGCGAAAGCTCTTCGGGTGATCTCATAGGCAAAACTGGTTGCTGATTGGCTAACGAAATGGAAGCCTCGGGAAACTTCGGGTCGGTTGCTAAGGTGACCGTGGCTGGCGTGGCGTGTACTGTGCCTTGATTGGCTAATCTGTTCTCAGAGTTCTGTATAAATACAGCGGGTTTAAAGCGATGTGGAAGTAGGAGAATCTAAGCAGATACTTGTGAGATCTGACAGAGAAGAGCAACTGCACAGCGATACTTGCTGGGCAAAGACGCAGCTGCGCATATTCTAGCGAAAAGCGTGAAGCAAACTGTAAGGAGAGCAAATATGGCAACCAAAGGAGTCGCAGTCGGCATTGACCTCGGCACTACCTACTCTTGCGTTGGTGTTTTCCAGCATGGTAAAGTAGAGATCATCGCTAATGACCAAGGGAATCGCACCACTCCCAGCTATGTGGCTTTCACAGACACAGAAAGGCTGATTGGCGATGCAGCCAAGAATCAAGTGGCCATGAACCCCCAGAATACAGTGTTTGATGCCAAGAGACTGATCGGGAGAAAGTTCAATGATCCTGTAGTGCAGTGTGACTTGAAGCACTGGCCGTTCCAAGTGGTGAGCGATGAGGGGAAGCCTAAGGTCAAAGTGGAGTATAAAGGAGAAGAGAAAAGCTTCTTCCCTGAGGAGATCTCCTCTATGGTGCTTACAAAGATGAAAGAGACAGCAGAAGCTTACCTGGGCCACCCTGTTACCAATGCTGTTATCACTGTGCCAGCCTACTTTAATGATTCCCAGAGACAGGCCACCAAGGATGCCGGTGTCATTGCAGGACTGAATATTTTGAGAATCATCAATGAGCCGACAGCAGCTGCTATTGCTTATGGCTTAGACAAAGGAGCCAGAGGGGAGCAAAATGTGCTTATTTTTGATTTGGGAGGAGGAACATTTGATGTCTCCATCCTTACTATCGATGATGGCATCTTTGAAGTGAAGGCAACAGCCGGCGACACTCATCTGGGTGGAGAAGACTTTGACAATCGTATGGTGAATCACTTTGTTGAGGAATTCAAGCGAAAACACAAGAAGGATTTCAGTCAGAACAAAAGAGCTCTAAGGAGGCTGAGAACAGCCTGTGAGAGAGCAAAGCGCACCCTGTCATCCAGCAGCCAGGCAAGCATTGAAATTGACTCCCTCTTTGAAGGTATTGACTTCTACACAGCCATCACCAGGGCCCGCTTTGAAGAACTGTGCTCTGACCTCTTCAGGGGTACCTTGGAACCTGTGGAAAAGGCTCTGAGAGATGCCAAGTTAGACAAATCTCAGATACACGAGATTGTCCTTGTGGGGGGTTCCACACGCATTCCTAAAGTGCAAAAGCTGCTTCAAGACTTCTTTAATGGCAGAGAGCTAAACAAGAGCATAAATCCTGATGAAGCTGTGGCATATGGAGCTGCTGTACAGGCTGCCATCCTAATGGGTGACAAATCAGAAAATGTGCAAGATTTACTTCTGTTGGATGTTGCACCTCTGTCACTGGGCTTGGAGACAGCAGGAGGAGTAATGACTGTGCTCATCAAGCGCAACACAACAATCCCAACCAAACAGACACAGACCTTCACCACATACTCTGACAATCAGCCTGGGGTGCTTATCCAGGTGTTTGAGGGAGAGAGGGCTATGACCAAAGACAATAACCTTTTGGGGAAATTTGAGTTAAGTGGAATCTCCCCTGCTCCCAGAGGAGTACCTCAGATTGAAGTCACCTTTGACATTGATGCTAATGGCATACTAAATGTGTCTGCTGTGGAAAAGAGCTCTGGCAAACAGAATAAGATCACAATCACAAATGACAAAGGGCGGCTGAGTAAAGAGGACATTGAAAAGATGGTACAGGAGGCAGAAAAGTACAAGGCTGATGATGATGCTCAAAGAGAAAGGGTTGATGCCAAAAACGCACTAGAATCCTATGCATTCAACTTAAAAAGTATGGTGGAAGATGAAAACGTGAAAGGCAAGATTAGTGATGAAGACAAGAGAACAATTTCAGAAAAGTGCACCCGGGTAATTTCCTGGCTGGAGAATAATCAGCTGGCTGAGAAAGAAGAGTATGCCTTCCAGCAGAAAGATCTAGAGAAAGCATGCCAGCCCATTATTACAAAACTGTATCAAGGTGGTGTGCCAGGAGGTATGCCAGGTTCTAGCTGTGGTGCTCAGGCCCGACAAGGTGGCAACTCGGGTCCAACTATAGAAGAAGTTGATTAAGAACTTTCCAGGTGAATACTAATTTTTATATATTGTCACTGTTACTCCATTATTGCAATATATTAAACACATCATTTGAAACATTTAATTTATACTGCAATTTGCATAGCATCTGCTAAAATTATAAAAGCGAAAATGTTATCTTTTATGTATTACTTGTATGTGTTCTAGCAAAGAAACTCAATTTAATCTCCATGTTAAGGAAAGCCAATTCTCCTATAGAATACAGTATATACTGCCATCTCAGTTGGTCACCACAATAATCTGTTTGATTTTGTTTGTACTGTATTATTTTGTAATACTGTTTATTTTGTAAACCTGAACATTCAAAATTGTTTTCATGGGATTTGCCTGTATTTTGCTTGTAATTTTTGTAAATATACCTTGGCCTTTTTTTCAAGTTATTTCATCTATTTATATGATTAATACACAGTATCATATTAGTGTGAACCGTGTCATGTTTAACTGTCACATCACCCTTCATTTTTGTATTTTAATCAATAAAAACTTAAATTGAATCTGGTGTTTTTTCTTATTTTTGTTTTTTTTATCTTTCTCAGCCACATAATATGTAATTTGTATTCGCCAGAGGGCAGTATTTAATATCTGTGGTGAACATATTTGTTGTATTTTTCTGTTTACTCCCACATCAACTTCCTGCTCTGCTGGTACTGCAGTTTCACTACAATCATAATTGCTCACTTAAAACATGCTATGCAAAATAGTTTGCATTGTGTGCATTTAAAGTACAATCAATTTGTAATTGGTGCAAACTGCATTTATTGTGTACCTGCTTCAGATACTGCTATCACTCACTCTAGCTTTAGTTCCTCCTGCACTTTTCTGCAATTTTCTGCCAAATACAGATTTACCCTTTGTGTTAGTCTTTCTTTCTGTGGAATTATTATACTCGCATAGAAACGCTTCTATGTATTGCTATAAAATCAACTCACTTAACTTAGCAATATTTTAGTATGGTGTCAGGTCTTAAAGGGGCAGTATACTGAGTGCTGCTCTTACACATAAAGTTATTGTGCAGTACTATCTGTATGCATGAGCTAGTTGAGTAGGGCAGAGTCACACCCCTTCACCCCCATTCAACTGTATTTAGCACCAAGTGACTGCTGATTTATTTTAAATATATATGCCTCCTTTGAAGCTGCCACCTCAGGCACATGACCTTGTGTACTACACAATATGTCAATATACCCCTTATTCAACATGAGTTCTTGCTGAATTAATTTTTATTAAATTTTAATTTATGGTTGAGCTACTGTGAATGATTATTATCTATCACATCACCATGCCTCACTATGGTGATCAGGACCATTTACAGAATTACTATTATGTTAGCAGTAGGGATGCACCAAATCCAGGATTCGGTTGGGGATTTGGCCAGGATTCGGCCTATTTCAGCAGGATTCGTATTTTGCCGAACCATTCTGCCCGGCCAAACCAAATCCGAATCCTAATTTGCGTATGCAAATTAGTGGCAGGGAGGTAAATCACGTGACTTTTTGTCACAAAACAAGGAAGTAAAAAAAGTTTTCCCCTTCCCAACCCTAATTTACATATGCAAACTAGGATTCGGTTCGGTATTCAGCCAAATCTTTCGCAAAGGATTCGGGGGTTCGGCCAAATCCAGAATAGTGGATTCGGTGCATCCCTAGTTTGCAGTGTCCTTCCCTAGGGAGAAAAATCATTTTGCATGCATAGCCATGCCCCTGGTCCACTCCCCATCCACTCCCCAATTATATCAAATCTTCACCCTCAACCCACCCAAGCCACGATCTCTCTTTTTAAGCCGAGCTCCTTTTGACGTGCCCACTCCCTGTAAGCCTACGCCCCTGATCCATCAAAACAAATCTATGGTGATCAGGACCATTTACAGAATTACTACTATGTTTGCAGTGTCCTTCTCTAGGGAGAAAAATCTCCACCCTCAACCAATCCAAACCATGCCCGGCCCAGTCCCTTTTGTGACCTGCTAATTATGCTTTTTCATCTCAGTGTCACCCTGTCACCCTGTGTCACTGGGCCCCTGACTGCAATACCCCCAGTCTTGCCCTGATGGTGATGTCATCTGTAATCATTCACAATAGCTAACACAGCTGTGCTAGTTCTTAGATTGTAAGCTCTATGGGGTATAGACTGTAGGCTGGCCGGCAGACTTAGTGACTAAGGTGGGTGGCACCTGAGGTAGGGGACCCCTGAGGTGGCAGCCCGGTGGGCCTTGGACACCTCAGTTAGACACTGAATAAAGAACCCTGCAGCGCCCCACTAAGAACCCTACTCCAAGTATCGAATATATCACTGAGAACCACCTATGTACATGATCCTGCTCCAGTTATAGTTACCATACTACTTGGTTCTTGGAACTCTGGCTCCTTTCTTGTATATACTAAAGAAAAGAACTAGTTAAAGGATAACTATACCCCCTGCAAATTTAGTTATCTATAAAAAATAGATTGCATACAACAGCTCATATGTAAATAAATTACTTTCACAATAATATACAGTACGTTTTAGTAGTATGTGCCATTGTATAATCCAAAATAGAAAATTACCATTTTAAAAAATATGGGCCGCCCCCCTGGGATCCTAAGATTCACGGTGCACACAAACAAACCACACTTGTTATGTCACATGAGCCAGTTATCAGACTAGGTTCTGTGTTTCACTCCCACACTTCTTCCTGTTACAGTAAGAGCTGCAGTATCCATTAGGAAGGGAAAGATGCAGAACTGTGTGGGTCTTATCACCCGATATTGCTGCTCAAAGTAGATGCGAAAATCTTGGCCAAAGTACTGGCAATTAGACTCAAACTGATTATCCCCCATTTAATAAATCCTGATCAGACAGGCTTCATGCCCAACCAGATATTAATCTGAGAAGGCTATATTATAACATGCAAGTTCCACACAATAATACTGGGTTCAGGATAGTGGTCTCTTTAGGCTCTGAAAAAGCTGTCGACTGTGTTGAGTGGCCTTATTTATGAGGGAAACTTGAAGGGTACCGGTTTGGGGAAAGATATATTAAGTGGCCTAAACTACTTTGTAAGAACCCCACTGCCCAGGTCCAGGTCAATGACTTTATCACAGCAGAGTTTCCGCTGGGTAGGGGGACCAGACAGGGGTGCCCTCTGTCACCCCTCATTATTGCACTGGCTATTGAGCCACTGGCCACACAGGTCAGGATATCGCCCCTCATAACAGGTCTAAAATATGGACCAGTCAAATAAAAGAATGTCCCTGTTCGCGGCCCAGTTGACCTACATCAACTGGTGGTTGACACAAGAACTAGAAAATCCGAATGTAATACTACAGGCCAGGTTGGTAGGTTTGTGTTTTTAGGAGGGCAGGCAATTATCCGCAGTTTCCACCCTGTATGAAAGCTGCATACATGGCATGGTTAACCGTGAAAAGAATGATGAAGCTCAAGTCCCCCATCAGGTCACCAATGCTTCCATTATAGAACAACTCCCATCTGCAGCAGTTTCTAGGTACAGAGGTCATACGATATTGGACCTCCAAATCAATAAAATATCTTGCTGACCTGGTAGAAGGTATGAGGTTCATAGATATGATAACCCTCACAGACAAAATAGTGGCGCTCAATTTCCCGATGTATAGATACTTACAGTTGCGCCATATATTTATAGCTCAGTTTGGGGCAGCAGATATTTTAATGGATGAATCCCCGTTTTGAAACAACTCAGGAAGGAGGATGCCTCTAAAACGGTATCAACCTTATATGCCTGTATTATGGCAACTGTCCCAAACCCTTTCTCTACAGCCTTAACAACATGGAAAAGAGACATTCCTGACCTGAATGAGGAAAAGTTGGATGACATGACAGAAAATCTTTACAAATTTCTAATTAGCGCCAGAGACAAACTGATTCAACATAAATTCATACTGAGAACATCTCACCCCTAATAGACTGTACCGCATGGGGAAATCTCACTCCCCAATATGTAAAAGATGCAGAGAACAAGACGGGTCAAAATGGCACATGGTGTGGACATGCCCTATCACTCACCGATACTGGAAAGAGGTTACCAAATACATGGTGGAAATGCTAGATCACCCCCCGATCCTTTACCCTGAAGTATGCTTACTGGTCTTGGTAGATGACATTTTACAAGAGTACTTGTGAGGTCACTCCTCTGTTATACCAAAAAAATAACAATCATGAGGTGGATGGCTCCGGCCCATCTAGAAAAGGTGAATGGGTAGACTATGTGAACCAGATACTTCCATTAATAAAGCTAACATACGAGGGGTTGCCCGGACAAATTTGGCAATATATGGAACCCCTGGTTAGATACATCTGCTTAAATTACCTTGATATAATTATATTAATCATAATGTCAATACTGTCGATGGAACGTAAATATTAATGTGTTATCTGGATATCACTGTACCTTCTCCCCCCCTTTTTTTCTTTTTCTTTCTTCTGTACCCCCACCATATTAACAAAAAACAATAAAAATGTTTATATATTCCAGGTTGGTAAGATTCTTTAAAATGCCACTTAATATGATGTAAACTATCTGTTGCTTAAGTATTCATTTTGGGGGCAAAGGTTTCCTTAAAGCTTCATTGCTTTTTATGATTACTTTATAACCAAATTATTTCCATTTTCCAATGGAGACACAGCCACAACCTGCATCGTATTGGCTATGAATTACTTTGAAAAAATGATTAGTCCTTGCTTATGATGCAATCATTCCATTGTTTTCTATCTTTGCCTTCCTGGTTTTTGTTTGTTTTTGAACACTTGGGGGCAAATTTACTTGTGGTCGAATATCGAGGGTTAATTAACCCTCGATATTCGACTGTCGAAGTTAAATCCTTCGACTTCAAAGACTATCGAAGACGAAGGATTTAGTGCTATTCATTCGATCGAAAAAACGTTCAATCGCACGATTAAATCCTTCTAATCATTCGATTCGAAGGATTTTAATCCATCGATCGAACAATTTTTGTTCGACCAAAAAAACATAGCAAAGCCTATGGGGACCTTCCCCATAGGCTAACATTGACTTCGGTAGCTTTTAGGTGGCGAACTAGGGGTTCGAAGTTTTTTTTTAAAGAGACAGTACTTCGACTATCGAATGGTCGAATAGTCAAATGATTTTTAGTTCGAATCGTTCAATTCGAAGTAGAAGGTCGAAGTAGCCCATTCGATGGTCAAAGTAGCCAAAAAAAACATTCAAAATTCGAAGTTTTTTTTCTTCTATTCCTTCACTCGAACTAAGTAAATGGGCCCCTTGTAGTATTTTCATTCTTTTTTCAGTGTCTGCTCCATGTAGTTTTTAAAACCTTTCCTCTTCATTCCTATAAGCTTCCTTATTTAACCCACAGAGGGTGGTCCTTAACTCTTTTACATTTCCTTCTAAAGGTAATACATTTATACAGCAATTTCTGTTGTGTGATTCCGCAGAAAAGCTTATGTCCCAATACATGCACTGAAGTATTGTTCTTAAAGGGGACCTGTCACCCAAAATAATTATTCCAAATCCGATTTTATGATGTTAGTCAAGCAAAATTAACTTTAATTACACTGTATAAATGATTTGAATATTGTTTCCATCACTCTGGCAACTCATAAATATAGCAAGCAGGCAGGAAACATTTTGTGGACACTGTTATTAAGGCAAGCCTTGCATCATCTCAGAACCTGATGTCCATCCCCATGCACTGACTACACACTTGAATGGTTAAGAGAGAGGGGGGATGTGGGGAGAGCAGTGACATTTAGAAAGTGCTGAATGGAAAGTGAAAGTAATTGTCTGCCCCGCGGAGGGGCAGCCAATATTTGATTGACAACTGAGAATTTAAACAAGTTTATAACAGCTATGAATGCTTTATTAAAAGAAAAGAATTTGGATTTTCGTTAACTACTGCAGCCTCGTATTCCTTTAGCAACCGCGCTGTTGATGTGCAAGCAACTAAATCTGCAAGGTTGATCTGTCTTAACACACAAACAGCTAACAGGTACCAAATACTGCATACCTAACAACATGTTTTGACCACACCCATTTTATGGCCACACCCCCTAAACACCACATTTATTTTACATAATTTGGCAGGTTATGGAAAGTTTGAACACATTTCTGGGGGTTTTAGGGTCAGGTTTTATGTGTTATTACAGTTATGCTAACAGAGTAGAATTGTTAACTATGATAGATACTTCTGGGATGTTATGGGTGTTAGTTGGGGGAAAGAGAACATTTCCTTTTCAGAGAGGTTGAATTTAAGGTAGCGTTGCAACATCCAAGTAGAGATAGCGGACAGGCAGGAGGATACCCAAATTAAGTGCTCTGAATTTGGATCAGGAGAGGAGAGATAGATCTGAGTATCATCAGTCAGCATTGGAAACCATATGAGTTGATTATTTTTGCCAAAGGAAGAAATATCAGAAAGAGAATTGAGGAACCCCAACAGAAAGAGGTAGGGGAGCAAATGATACGCCATTGTAAGAGACACTAAAGGAACTATTAGTTAGGTAAGAAGAGAACCATGAAAGGGCTGGATCACAAAGGCCAAGCAAATAGAGGGATTGGAGGAGGAGAGGATGATCCACCGTGTCAAGTGCAGCCGAGACATCAAGAATTATTAGAAGTGAGAAGTGGTTGTTGGCTTTTGCTCTTAGAAGGTCAATAGTCGGGTTAGGGCAGTATCAGTGGAGTGCTGTTGACTAAAACCTGATTGTCTGGGGTCCAGCAGTTTACTGTCAGAGAGGAATGGCGTTAATAGGTTGTAAACTAGGCACTCAAGTAGTTTAGAGATGAGGCGTAGCCAAGGGATAGGTCAGAGGTTATCAAGATTGGAGGGATCAAGAGGGTTTTTTTTTCAGATTGGAGGTGATGAGCATATTTTAGTTGAGATTGTATCAATTGTTTCTTTGCTTATCTTAAATTGTTACAAATGTATCTAAGTACAGCTGCCATTGAGCTCTCTGTCAAAAGCCTTTGTATCTTTTTCTGGCTGTTCAGTGTAGGAGATCAAAGAGAAAGTCAAGACATTTTAGTAACAATCTGGGACTGCGGGTTGAGCTGTCAAACTCAGGACTGTCCTGCAAACAACGGGACGATTGGGAGGTATATGATACCTAGACACTCTCCTTTCCAACAAGTGGCGAAGACAAGCTTTCTCTCTGCCTTGTTCTTTTTGTGTATTGTACATATTAGTTTGCATTATTTAGTCCCCTTACCTTCTGCTTGTCACTTGCCACAAGTGTGTCTTTCCCATTTGCCTTCTTCCTTATATTCACTTTGACTGTATTCCTGCTCTTCCTAGGTTTCAGCTCCCACCAAACCTCCAGCACAGCTTAGAAACACAGAACTGTAGGGGTGCCGACTGGTTCAATTTAAGATGCCAGTGGGGACATGGAAAGATTTCAGTGCACCCATGCACAGCTGCCCCCAATAAATGTATAATAAGACACACACTAAAGAAATAGTCTGTGCTTACACAGAGCCAAAATGCACTGCCCTGGACCAACGACCATGGAAGCAGTTAACATATTTACCAAAATGGGAAAACAGAATAAAACATTTATAAATTAATTATTTTATAAATAACTTCTTGTCTGTAGAACTTGAACACGGCTTCATATAACACCTGTGTTGTTAGAGAGGAGTGCTTCATTTTAAAGTTATAGCAGATGAAAGATCTAAACTTGAGCCCTCTGTCTTGGTTGGTCCTGGCCAACTGCCCATTGGTACAAAGTTTGTGCAGCTACAGAAGCTGGAAAAAATTGTAGTGTGAATGGCCAATAGTTCCCAACTACATGTGCAAGGCATAAGGGGGAATAGCTATGTGATAGCTAAAGGGAGTAAAGTTGCCCAGACACACATAAGCCAACATAAAATGCTCACTTGACCCTTCACACAAGTCGGTTCCTTATTGGTTTGTGTATGGGCAGTGCTGTTTTAATGTAAAAATGGCCAATTTGCTCATGGCCAACAGGGACAGTGATGTAACCTGGTGCACCTAGGACCCCCTCCAGCTTATTTTGCAGTTCTACCCCTCCCCTCAATGTCTGCAAGTGCATAAATCCCATGGCTCAGGTTCAGGCAGAAGTGAGAGTACAATGGAGATGCAGGTCCTAATTACCTCCCCCCAGGTCAAGGGCTACACTGATAGTCAGTTACCACATGGGATAGAGGGCTCACCATCATACTTCTCATCCGCTATAACTATTGACTAAAGTATCCTCAAGAAATGATCCCTTGTTTTACCCATCTGGAATCTATTTTTGTGTATGGGGCCAGCCAAATTGCCTGTTTGACCAACATCTGTGGCAGGTTAGAAACGGTTCCAAGTAATGGAACACATGAGCCTGTTAATACAGTTCTCTACCAAAATGTTTGCATAGGTCCCTCATTATGAGCCATTAATTGGCTCTGGGGCTAAACAAATGGTGGATCCAAGGAATTTGCAGCACTCCCACTCCGGGCCTGAGTGTATGTTGGCACCAGGGAAATACATTTAATCCTTATCTGTGTCCCTTGTTCTCACATGGGACCCTGGAGCAGCACTACACACAGTGGCGTAACTAGATGTTACTGGGCCCCGCAGCAAATTATTTTTAGGGCCCCCAACATATCCAGAGGTTGTCCTGTTTTACCAAAATATATTGAAATTGTATATGAATTTGAGCCTCATGGGGCCCCCTATACCTCCTGGGCCCCCTGCAGCCGCAGGGTCTGCTTCCTCTGTAGTTACGCCCCTGACTACACATGCATTCATGCTTATTTATTAACAGCACAGGCTTGGACATACAGTAGTTGACATTTATATGTCCTTAGCACAT